>NC_133658.1:628453506-628766627 GCF_037893015.1 Macrotis lagotis
TCTGAAATCTGATTCTCTAAAGAGGAATCATAAGACAGCTCAAAGATACCTTTTGTGAAATACTGTTTTCTGCTTTTTTTCGTTGTCCATTGTGTCTGCAACTTGTCTTTTGAAAGCTCAGTTTTCCATTATTTGTAGAAATACAAAAATACCCAGAGAATACTGATGTTAAAAAAGATGAGCATCATAATGAGAAGCTTGAGAATGTTTAAAGATACTGTGTGATTTCTTAAATGTGATGTGATTCCATTTAAGTCTGTCTTCAGCTTACTGTTCAACTGCAACATCTAAGTTCTGGACAAACACACAAGGTATTATAATTTAGTGAGTCCCCCTGTAATAATATAAAGAATTTTAATGCTTCATGCCTTCATACGTTTTGTTTTTTTATGATTTGAAAGGATAGGCCAAAATCTTTTGAAAGACTGGGGAAATCTTGTATTGTTATGAGACTAGGTGGAAGGGAAGGGAAAGGGAATATGTTATATCAGATTCCTTTAGAGTGTTCTATGTGCCTGACACACCCTCATAAATATGTCCTTTTATCTTCACAACCAGTAGGTACTGTTATTATTCCCATTTTTCAGTTAAGGAATCAGAGGCAAGCAGATTAAGTGACTTACCTAGATCACATAACTAGCGAGTATATGTGACCAAATTTGAACTCAGGTCTTATGACCCCCAAACCAGTGTTCTGTCATCTGTACCACCTAACTACATCTAGTTGTAATGAGCACTGTTTTAATCTATGGACACAGAGAGAGAACCACGGCAATAGCAGTAATTTCTTTCTAGATTTTAATTTTTCACAAAAATCTTTATTGACTTGTGTCTGTTTGATATTTTGCTTGATATTTATCTTTAAGAAATTGTTCAACAGAATTATCTCTATGATTCTGTCATGGAATTTTTTATGTTCTTCATACATGTATAGAGGGCACCATGTTTCCTAAATGAGATACTACTTTTGAATCAGCAATCAATTGTGTGACTCTGAAGATATTAGATATTATTGAATATAAATTACAAAAGACTTCTATTGCCCTCCTTATGCTGCTTCATCAAGAATACCATCTATTTTGTAGACAGAGGTATATGGGTTATGTTTACTAATGTCTTCTTAGTCATGTTTTATTGACCCTTTTTTGATCTATGATCTTCTTTTCATTTTTAGAATCTTCCCATATTTGACATATGAAAATTTATCCATGACAGCTTTAAATTCATTGATCCTTCAGTTCAGATTTCTTCTATAAATAATCAGATCTAGCCACTTCTTCACTTATCTTAAGTGGTATTGACATTTCCTTACATAGTATATAAGTAACTGCTATGGAAAAGTCTGAATGTAGTGGTCCCATTGCCATTATCAGCAAGAATAGATTCCATAACACAATATTATAAGATATTTTTTCTCAAGGTTAGATAAATCGAACAGAAAGAGGAATGAAAATAAAAAATATGGAACTGAACTAACTGCCAGAAAAATTTGAAAAGCATAGCATCTTCTGAATTAGAAAAATAAAAAAAATAGATATGTCTCAGCATCATAAAAAAGTAATAGACCATGTATGAGGACACCAAGAAATAATAAATAATTGTACGAAGAAAAACTATTAAATATATTTCCCATGCCATAACTCAATAAAGCAATGGTTACTACAAGGGGCATTAAAAAAATATACAAACCAAATGGGGACATAATAATGTAATATACCCCTTCCTGAGAATCTTCCCAATTCAACTTGCCAAGGTTTATATTTACATTTTCATAGTTATCACTATGATCAGGTTTCAAGACGACCCATTGTAGGACCACCTTTATAAAACCTAGTACATGAGTCCCATAAACTCTCAAATAGTTTAAGGTATAGATATTTTGATATATTTAGTAATTATTCAATAACCAAAAGTACATTAGTACATATTTTAAAGTGCATACTTTAAAAATGTACTTTAGGGCTGCTAGGTGGCGCAGTAGATAGGTCACTGGCCTTGGAGTCAGGTGTACCTGAGTTCAAATTCAAACTCAGACACTTAATATTTGCCTAGCTGTGTGACCTTGGGCAAGTCACATAATCCCATTGCCTTAAATAAATAAAAAAATGAAAAAGAAATATGTACTTTACTGCATATTTCACCTGATATTCCCTCAGAATAGCATAAATGAACAATAACAGCTAATTGCTTGTTGCAGTAGCTAAATTAGTCAAAATAGTTAACTAATATAATAGGACAAAGATTCTCAAATAAGGTTGCTGAATAAACTACAACTTTTTCAGCAGTCAAAATCAGCAAGAATTGATAGTGATGGGAAATTATTACCCCTAGATAATTTAAAATCATATGTGATGGGCAAAATAAAAGAATTATATGATTTGATTACCTATTAATAAAAGTATTTTTCTAAGATGGTATAGTCTGAAAAGCATATCCCAAATTATCTCAAATAGAATTTTTAACTGCTGGATGTAGATTTTCTGGGTAAGTAGTTCTCATACTATATGCTATGGTCAATAAAAAAGAAAAATTCCTTCCTTCCCCTTCTCCAAGAGATAAAGAGCTAACATCTTCCCTTAATTTTGATTCTGTTTCTTTGATTCATCTGAATTGCTCACTCTTGAATTGCTGGTAATTTATAGGGTTTATCTAAAATAACCTCAAGAGCTTCTTAGCCAAATTTTTATCCAATCAGATCATATTTCCCCTTCTGACTTAATAAGAAAGGTGTATCTATCTATACTTTGCAAAGAGATCCCCTGATGTTAATACCTTGTTACCACATTCAGACCTTATCAACAGTGACTACATCCATTCTCCACTCCTGCCCCCCCCCCTTATTCTTACCATCATCTTGATGCTTAGGCTGAAATAGGATAAACAAGCAAGTTAAAAAAGATTCACAGTATTGGCATTCCTAAATCTTAAATTCAATTTGTCCAGAATTGTGGAATATAGAATAATTCTATTTCCTCTTCTCCATGACAATCCTTCAAACATCTGAAGATCAAGTATCCTTAGTGACAATCAACTAAATCCCTTCTTCTTCAATTTTAATAATCCCCAAACTATCAAACATTAAGATTTTTTCATATTTTCTGGATAAAATCCAGTCTATCTATGTCACTCTTAAAATATGCTATGCAAAACTGAATATGATATTTCTAAAATGCTCTCACCTGTGCAGAGGTCAGTATATCTATTACATACCTAACCTTAGTTATCACATTTCTATTACTGCAGCCTAATAATTGCATTATAATCTTTGGTAGTCATACTGTTAGGTCTTATCGAGATTGCAGTAAACAAAAACCTCCACATCTTTCTAAGTTGTTTTCTAACCTTATGTCTTCAATTCTATAATCAGCAATTTTTTTTAACACATGTAGGACTTTACATTTATCCCTAATAAATTTATACTGATTAGTTTGAGTTCACCTGTTCCAGGAGACTTATTCTGTGCTCATCAAATTTTACTTTCCAGCTTCATTTATTTGACTGGTAAATATGATAAACGATGATATTTCATTCTTGACATTATTAAAATTCTGATGAGAAAAGAATCAAGGAGTATAGTCTACTACAGGATATCGCTAATTCAGGATTTGTGATTTCTGAGCTCTCTCCACCATGTAGATTACCACAACTTTAGCATTTATAACAGTATATAAATTATGTGAGAATTTATTAATTTACATATAGTTTTATCTTTTATAGCACTGCTCACACATCTATTCTACTGAGAGGAGGATGATTTGGGATGTCTGACCTTGTCTAAATGAAATTGCACTGAGCTGATTTCTACATTTTTAGTTAATTCTCAGTCAGTTGGATACTGAATTTCATATATTTTCATTGGTCTGAATATTATTGTTCTTCAATTTTATTTCCCAAAAATGTGCAAAATCTTTAGCTTTTAAAGATCACAGTTCAATGATTAATAGGAGAAGCTGTTCAAATGGGAAAGACAAATGTCTCATTATTCAGTTACTCACAAAACCTGGTTCAGTTACAGCAAAGCAAAAAGAAATGAATGACCAAAAATGCAAATGTTAAAAAAATGGAAAAATTATTATGAAGAAAGAATAAATAAATAATCCAAGACTGGGGGACAGGGAACCAAATATTAAGGGAAATATTATCTGTGCTCATCCAGAATCTCCTGTGAGTCTTTGATTTCCTTCCTCTTGTTATATAGCACCTCAACCCCTTCTGAGACGTAAATCCACTGAGATAATAGAACCTCAACTTTTATCACATGCCTTGCTCCCCTCACAAGTTTTATGTCTGACTCCAGCCACTTTCAGGTGTTATCACTGCTTAGCACCTCCCTAGAGTTGGCCTTACACCTTCCTCCAACCTCTCCCAATATAGGCAGCAGTCTAAGCTCCCTTCAAGCTTCTCCCTTTCTCTCTGATAGGTTGCCCTCACTAGCCCAGCTGCAATTGTGACCTTACATTTGTCTTTCCTCTGTTTTTCTTTACTATTTTCTTTTTTACCTTGGCTACTTTTTAAGGAACTCTCTAACCTTCCATAGAAATTTTGTTGATTATCTCTATTTTAATCACTTGCAGTAACTTTTAATAAAGTTTTTACTCTTACACTCCTGGGTCAGAGAGCTGTGTGAATTTGTTCATGAACAAGGAACCCCTGACAAGCTTTAGCATACTTTTTCCCAGCCCTAATCAACCTCCAGAGCCCCATCAAGACCAGAAAACAGACCTAGCACCCAGAGAGAATACTACTGATTTTTTTTTCATTTTTAAATAAAGTGGTGAAGGCATATTGAAATTGAATTTTTTTTTAAATTACTATTTGTGTTAAAAAAATAATCATCCAGCTTAGCAAAACATATCAGATTTTACGTGGTCATTGAGAATATATGTAAAAGATATCAGATTCTATATGGTCATTGAGAATATAGGACTACCTCCTGGCCATGATATTATAATAAGAACAGGATTTTTTTTCAATTTTCAATTAAAATTACATTTTTTAAACTCACAGTTTGCCTTTTCTCCTTCCCACCTTCCCATAATCCCATTAAAATAGCAAACTCTTATAACAAATATACCCATTCAAAGAAAATACATCTTCACATTTACCATGTCTCACAGAAGATAATTGAGTTGAGCACAACAATATCATATTTATGTATTATCAGGGCTTCTCTGGGCATGTCCAGTTCTCATAACAGGGAGGTGTTATTTAGGAATCTCTTGAGCATGCCCAGGTTGCCTAACATGGAGCCCATTGTGTCTCCTATCACATGGGTGGGGGTATCCTTTGATAACTGGCCACCTGTTCACTCTCTTCCAGCATCATTCATCTGTGTTCCTTTCAGTGTCTCCTATCTGCTCCACCCAGCATGGTGTAGATGAACTGACTGGTCAGAGGGGTCACAAGTCCTTTCCTTGATCCTTCTCTTTTACCCTAGCTCCAAGTGGTGTTTCATTCTGTATCACTAATCCTCCTTGGTTTCAGGTTACTTAGACTATCCTCACAGGACCAGAGATGTTCTCTTTCAGGTTGCCACTAACCCATTAATCAGCATTTCTTAGTACTATTGCCTAGCAAGCTATGTATATACTTACCTATTATTATTTGATCAACAGTTTTCCATTTTTATGGCAAGACTATGGATTCATAAAATGTTTGAGTTGAACTGAAACCCTCAAGGTCATCTTGTCCACTGTCATTGTATAGTTGAGAACAGCGAAACCTAGAGTGTCAGAGGACAGAATTTTTCAGTTACATTGACCCTCCCTAAGAAAAGAGATTGATTCAATAAGGATGGTTTGACCCATTACAATCTGGAGGGAATTTTTTTCCTACATCACTGGCATCTCCTCTGATTGATAAGTCATCTAATAAATGCTGGGAAAAGGGAAAAAAGAAAGATTAAGTCTTTTCTCAACTGACCAGATCTCTGTAGTTAATGATGATGATGATGATAACAATAATAATAATAATAATAATAATAATAATAATAATGGTCAGCTTAGTGGACAGAGCACTGGCCCTGGGGTCAGGACCTGAGTTCAAATACAACTTCAGATACTTAATAATTATCTAGCTGAGTGACCTTAGACAAGTCACATAATCCCATTGCCTTACAAAAATCAAAAAGAAAAGATAATAATAATAGTAGTAAATATTGATGCATTTTAATTTTAAAAATGTTTTAAACATATTATCTCTTTTAATCCTTTCAACAATCTTGAAAGTATTACCCTTCTCTGCTCTATTGACTGTTATTGATATACCTGGAATATACTTCAATATCTATTGAAATTATTTTCTTCCTCCAAGGTCCAATTTCATTGCCATATCCTCCTTGAAGCTTTCGCTTATCCTCTACCTAAAAGTAATATCTCCCTCCTGAAATTTAATTATTTTTTTCCTGGAATCCTCCTGTTCTCCTGTCATATTCCCTCTTATCAGAGAAGCTGAGCTTGTCACAGCCTCTATGATTCTTAGATCTTCAGGACCTACCTTGCATCATGCTTATTTGTATATACAACATATGTTCCCATGAATTACCTTTGAGAAAAGAGATCAGATCATAAACTCAACTTTTAGAGACAGAAAGAATCTTAGATCTCAGGGAGTTCAATCTTGCCATTCTACAAATGAGGAAACTAAAGCCCAAAGGGGTGCCAACATCATACAGGAAGTAAGTAAAAATGTCAGAATTTGAATCCATATCCTCTTTTCCCAAATTCATGATTTTTTCCAGTGTAACTGCTACCTCCCCAAAAGGGATTGTGACATTTTTCATCTTTGTATGCACATTGCATTTCATGGTGGCCCTCCTCACAATTAGTATATAATTACTGTTGAATTGATTTAAGCTGAATTAGATCCTAATGCACAAATGTATGTCCGTCAACCTTGACATTGAACCTCATTTTCCTTATTTATAAATTAAAAGTTCTCATCTGCTTCTAGGATTCATCGTAGTATAATTCTATCAGAACCCCAACCAGGTCTAAAGGTCTAGAAGTTCTTAATGAGTGGTTAAGTACTTCCCCAGCTAATTCTCTACTTGCTGTAATGGTCAAGAGAAAAAAATAGGTGAAGGAAACCAAAAATCTTGAGATGAATGAAAAGGACAAAGTAAAATACGAAACACAAAGAATCAAATCTACTAGTAAATCACAATATCAGGACATGGCAGTCACACTCTGTTAAGTGTTTTCTTCTGAAGTTTTAATAATATTACCCAGAAAATGTCACTAGCTTTTGGAAAAGAGCCTGATTATATACCTGTTATGCTCACAGCTACACTATGTAAAATCACAGGTCTCTAAATTATTGATATATTTTTTTGCTTTTCATTTCCCAGCCTCATTGCTAGGAATTGTGTGCATGTACTTCTTGACTTGCTAAACAAAGAAGAAAGCTTATTTTGAAAGAGCTTATCCTTATTTATTCTGCTAAAATCCAGTCCTACTTTGAAGTATCCACACTTTATTTGGATACTAACTGCATCAGAGCACCACACCAACTGTGTTTTTTTGTTTGGCAGCAGATTGACACTTTCCTCTGATAGAAAATTGCTCATAGGCTTTTTTTTCTTTCAAAAAATAGAAAATAGAAGATACTCTGGTATGAGCACACAAACACACATGCATACACACGCAAATATACAACCATCATTAATTCTTTCTTCCTCAGAAGAACAAGTGTTTTTACAAAAGTACTTCCTTTACCCTCAGATAATTACGTAAGTAAACCTTGACTCCTCTAACTTCAAAAGCAGTCCAATAATACTATTATAACAAGTAACCTATATAAATAAAAGCTTTTTAAATTACTTTGATGAGACTGGTAGATAAGAGTAAAAATTATAGTTTCAGTTCACTGAAACAGAAATTAGGTCTTTGGTTTAGGGGTTTGGATTGTTTGTTTGGTTTGGTTTGGTTTTTATTATTGCTTCCATCAGGAAGGAAGGCTCTTCCTTCATTATATGATGTTTGTTAAATTTTTTCAAATTTGAAAGTATATCGTATCTAGAAGAGATCCTTCGAAGATATCTCAAGGATGGTCTGGTACTACCCCTTCATTTCATGGATAAATCAACTGAGACCCAGGGAATATATTTGGCAACTAAAAAAAATCACTTATCAATTATTTAGTTGATCCTGACATAAAACTCTCTTGACTTTTCTACTACCCAACTGCCACACATCATACTATATTTAAAAAAAAAAGGTATTTCTTGTATTCAATTCAACAAATATATATTAACAACCACTAAATTTCCCTAAATTTAGGTGGCAAGGATGCAAAGTTGAAATAAGATAGATCCCTCTGTCAAAAATGTTGTAGCCTCTGCCTGATCAAGCTAATCAAGTATCTCAGGTTTGGTAAAGGAGCAAAATAAAGCACCCATAGAAGTTTGGATGAGCACTCATAGAAGTTCTGATGATTAACAAACAGAATACACTTTCTCAGTCATAGCATAGGAAAGGCAATTAGGGCAGTGGAAGGTGTGTACATTGAATATGACAATGATTGAATTCAACACAGTCATCACTGTTGGGTATGACTCTGGTCAAAATCTTATGGAAGAACTCCAAATCTGGAAACCTTTGTACTCAGATGAAGTAGGAAGCTACCACAAGGGTCTGAGCCTCAACTGACTCAACCAATTAATTGTGAGGCTAGATTCAATATCTCTTAAAGAAAAACCCAAATCTTCCTGAGGTGGGATACTATTTCCATCACAGAGGTCAGGAGACATGAAAATAAGTGTAAGATGGAATGTGATCACAAAAAGTAGAACATCAAAGGGTTATGGGAAACTCAGAGAAACAGGTATGATTGGCATTGTATTCAACACTGAAAGCATTTATCAATTGGGGAGAAAGGACAACCCCCTGTCTTTTTGCTTATTATCCCATTCCTCATATCATAAACCCTATCCCCCTTAACAGCAAACTCACTTAGGACAAAAGGACTTAAAACTACTGAACCCATTTAGTATAATACCTTCATTTTGCAGATTGGGAAACAGAAACATTTTATAACCTGCCTAAAGTGATGCAGGTTGTAGGTAGTAAAGTCAAAATTCAATCTCAAGCCTTCTCAACCCCAAATCACCCTCATATCCTTTGCTTACTGCTCCTTTTGTAGCCATGTAAAGTGAGAGCCAAGGTTCTATACCTTTAAATCTATAATTAGACTTAAATAAAGCAAAGTCTGTCAACCCCCAGCATGGATTACAGGTCCCTCCTGTCCCATGAAAATGTTCTATTTGTTCCTCCAAGACCTTTCTGCTGCTTTATTCAGACATTACAATTCCAATTATAGTGTACTTTTTCACAAAGAAGCATTTACAATTAGAATTTTTTAAACCAAAAAGGTTCTAACATATCTGTACTTACATTCCAATTCTTATGGGTATCTGTAAACAGAATTTGAAATTATAAAGCTCTTCTATCTTTATTTCCTATCATATAAAATTTTTCAAATGAGGTAATATTTGTTATTAAAGAAAAACACTGTCTGGCACATAGATTCTATATAAATCCTTACCCTCTTCCCTTCCTTATAATATACAAGCTCCAAACCTTTCTCATTCAGTGACTTTTGAACATCTGTGTACCAATCAGGTTAACTATGAAAGAAATTTGGTAAGAGTTTGACTTGCACATCAGGACTTACAGGCATGCCATTTTAATCTTCAGACATATTAGATATAGTTTAATGAATATGAACATCATCTCTCTGCAGTCACAGAAAAACATAATGAAATCAGTGGTGATGGAGCTGTTTCTCTCCTTAAAGACAGAGGGTATTAAAAAGGCAAATCCTTATCTAATTAAGCTCCCAATAAGGGACTGAGGCAGGCAAGGGCAAAGGATGTGTATGCACAGTTCATTTTGATTATGTTTTCCTTTAGACAGATTACTAAATTGCTACAATAGAAACAATTCAAGGCATATTTGATAAGTTGCTGTTATTACCTCTCCTTACTAGCTGATTTTCTCTTTTTGAATCCTCCCAGAATTGGTTGGTAAAAAAGTACATACGTGATAAAAATATTTCCCTCTTCTCTTTGCTTCAGATAAATAGGAAAACTATTACTTGTTGAGAAGAAACACCTTGCAGCTGAGAATGATTATTTCCACACTGGGGGTTGGAAAGTTGTTGTTTTGAGAATTGCAAAGATCTTTCTTTTTATTGGCATAAGAGGGAAAAGATACAAGTAGTTTTTTTTGAAGATTCACATTGCCATGCTTTGACTCTGTCTTCTGGAAGCAACTGAAATGAAATGTGTACAGACTACATGGGCACTCATCTTAGCCTGTCATAAAGATGTTTCCTCCTGGAAAATAGAATGTGTAATAGCCATCTCTGATTATCTATAGTAAATCTTTTTTTTTTCAGGATCTTTTCTGATATAAGTAACTTTAAGGGATACCATCTATTAATGGCAATATTTAAAACCTATCATTTTCTTTTTTTCTTATTACTTTACAATGGTCCTGTGCTTATCTTGTATGTACCTATTTATTTACCTGTAAGTTCCTATGTTTGTGTATATACTCCTTGGGGGGAAAGGACTCTTTTTCCTTGTCTTTCTATCCAGTAGGTTTGGCATAAATTAAATGTTTAAGAAATTCATGGGAGCAGCTGGGTAGGGCAGTGGATAGAGCACCAGTCCTGAACTCAGAAGGACCTGAGTTCCAGCATGGAACATGGACAAGGTAACAATTCTACATAAGGAGAAAGAATGTGAAGCATCAGCAACAAAAAAAAAAAAAATCCAGCTTGGACACACCTACTTCAAACTGAAATTCAAGACCATATTCCAAAGCATAAACTAAATGGCTTTTTGATTAGCAACTGTTTTGGATTTTCCACACCAATGCTTCTCCCATTAGCACAGATTATCAAGATTTGATTGTATTTATATATACCATGCAACTGCCTTAAAATACTACTGCTGAGATGAAATGGAATAATATTCTCTAATTTCTTTGAAAGTGAGTTGCTATTATGCAAAAAGAAAATGAGTCTATGGTATATTGGGTTTAGTCTGATGGTCAGAACAACAGATGGTGAACTTCATAAATAACTAGTAGGGTCATTTATTTGTGGTGGTTACTGCAGGAGCACTCTATAGAAATTGAATGTTGGTGGTCATCACTGAGTAAAATTTTTAAAAAAGTTACATTTTTGTTGTTCAGTCAGTTAGGATGTGCCAGACTCTTTGTGAGTCCATTGGGGTTTTTCTGACAAAGAAACAATAATAGTTTGCTATTTCCTTCTTCATCTCATTTTACATATGAGAAAAGTGAGACAAATAAGGTTAAAAAACTTACCCAAGTTCACCTTGCTGGTATGTAATTGAGATTGGATTTGAACTCAGGGTTTACTGATTGAGACTGGAGTCCCAATTGTCTATTCATTGTACTGCCTAGCTGCCCTTCAAATCCCCATTAATTTCCCTGTATTATATGGATAAAGTCCCTTTGTAAGATTTCACTCAAAATATTAACTTATTGGATCTGTTTTCTTGAACAATGCAGTTTATTTTCTGGTATAGGAGTATGTGAATTACTTGGAACAAGTAATATTTTTATATGGTTTCATTATGTGGCAACAATGACCATGTATGCAGCTTCATATTGTCAGAATACCTGATAGACTGTATGGAACCATTTCCCCCACTTTGAGTTCTCAGTTAGTTGAGTGTTAGATATCATGCAAGCATCTTTAATTATTATCTTTTGTAGCATTAAATTTTTTTGTGTTTTATTAAAATCTCTTAAAGGGGGGCGGCTAGGTGGCACAGTGGATAAAGCACCGGCCCTGGAGTCAGGAGTACCTCGGTTCAAATCCAGTCTCAGACACTTAATAATTACCTAGCTGTGTGGTCTTGGGCAAGCCACTTCACCCCATTTGCCTTGCAAAAAAAAAACAACCCAAAAAAAAGAACTCTTAAAGGGCATACTTCAATGACTACAATGGCTGTTGGGGTAAAAATATAGAATGTATAATGGATTATTCAAATTCACTGTGAAAGAGGATCAGTTGCACCAAACCACAAAGGAAAGTGTGCTTGCAAGCAAAATAAAACTGTCATGTTCTAACAAACTATTTCTACGAAATATCCTAAACCAACAGAAAAAAAGCAAAGTCCATCAGAAGGTTATAGAAGCTGGAGGTTTGGTTAATTAAGTCTTCTACAGTGAGGTGTAAGCTTTTTAAAAGTTGGGGAGGGGAACAATGAGAAAATTAGTATTTTTTTAAAGTTGTTATCTGGTTTTTCAGAAGAAAAACGTCATAGAGAAAGAAAATATGGGGACTAGAATGCTCAAGTATGAATATACATTAATATATAAATATATATATATATATATATATATATATATCTTCCTAATGGATGTAGAAACTTTCTCCCCACTGAAAAAATAATGAAGAATTCTGATAATTATATTTATTTTATTTATATAGAGAGCATCAAATTTGCTACAGAATTAGATAAATGTCTATAGGAAATGAAACAACACAAAATAGCTAATTTAATGACACTACTATAATAAAAGATGAAGATATTTATACACGATATAGAGAAAAGTTTCTTTTGTGGCCTAAGAATTCATTTGAGTTAGACATCATTAAAAACTTGCAAGCTATAATTCAAGCTTGATTTTGGGAAATGGGCTACTCAATAAATTGCACCTTTATTTTTTATTGTGATTCTATGATGAAGAATTTTTTTAAAAGCACATCAAAATTTTGTCAACTCAATGGCAAATTGTGTAAAATAAGGCTTTGTCTTAAAAATTACATTATCATATATTGTTTTTAAAGATGTAAAAAGTTGTAGGTTTTACTGCATAAGTCAATATATTCAGTTATTTTATTTTATCTCAAGTAGTTCATGTACTGTTGCAAATGTCTAATATTACTTTTTCATTGGAAATTACAAAAATGAGGAATCATTTCTGAGACTCAAAAGATATGAGATAGTATCTAAACGAATGCAAAGAACTCAGAACAAAAATTGACCACACTTTATATTATCTCAGAGAAAAATGTTTCTTGAAGTAGTAAAAATGTTGCTTGAATTCTGTCATTTTCTGGTTTCTATGTCTCTATTCAGTCCTCAAAAAAATGAGCTTGAGTTTTTATTCTTTTGGGAAGGAAAAGGGCAGTAATGATTTATTTCCTTTATTTGACTCCAGAAAGGGAAGAATTTTCTAGGAAGGATAGGGAAACATATGGTGAGAATTGGGAAGCTGGCATTTAACTGCTGTTTTTCATTTAAAGTTTTGATCTTGAACAACATATAAGTGACTTTTCCATTTGGAATTGTTGGGAATGTTATTAAAAAAAATTCTAGATTCCACTAGGAATTCTCTTTCTTCTGTAACTTCTCTCATTTCTGATGATGCTAAACAAATGTTTCTCCATTTTCATAATAGAGCTACTTTTTTCTTCCTTTAATTTTAGACTGCTTTAATTTCATTTTCTAGTGCTTAAAGCTTTCCAGCTAATAAAATATTTCAATTATATTTTGCACTTAAATATAGACTGTTCATAAAACTTAGCTTTCAGAGACATTCTCTAAGCATCACCATCACCTAAAATCATGACCTATTGTGATCATTATCAGCTTTGCTCAATGTCTTGCAATGTGATTTTCATCTATATTCATCAACATCCAAATTTTTTTCCAACTGCCACTAATATCTATATAACTTCCTGATCCAAATGATATGAGACATTTTGCCATGAGTTTTCCAGACCTGTTTCAGTTTTATACTTCCATTTTGGACTGAAGCTCTGACATTTGGGGGTCAATTTAGGAAAGAATAAAAGATAAAACATTTGTAGGGCAAACATGAAATCATGATGCTCTCTTCTTTATTGGAGTTAAATGCAATGGCTCTGTCCAAAGGGTAAATTGAAAAAAACTTCTTTGAAAAAATCCTAGTCTTAATTTCTTGAAGTATAAATTTGAGAAATGGTTCCTAAACAGGATTTTTATCAACCAAAAAACATTTTAAAAGTGACTACTATGTATCAAAATAAATTATTTCTTAGATGTAGTTACCAAAACAAAAGTGAAACAATCTATCCCCTCTGGGATCTTATCATTCAGAGGAAATAGCACATGGTTACATACAAAACAAACACAAGATTGTTGTTTTATTTTTGTTTTTTTGTTTTTTGGTCAGGGTTTGTGACATGCTCGTGCCTGAGAAGATCAGGAAGGGCCTCATGGAGAAGGTGACATTTCATATTATAGGCAAAGAAAAAGAGGTTGTGTATATTCCAGGTATAGGAATGACCTTATGGAGTCAGGAGTAATGCTGCAAGTGAAGAAAAGTGAAAAGGTAAGATTAGTTGGATCACAGAATGCAGGGAAGGGAGACAATTTATAATAAGGCTTAAAAGACCAAAATGAGCCACATTGTACAGGGTTTGAATGCCTAACAGAATACTCTGGATTTGATCCTAAAGGTAATAGTGGAGTCACTGGTGCTTATTGAACTACATGGAATTTACAAGGTGAGAGCTATGCTTTAGAATTATCCCTTTGACAGCTCTGTAAGGATGGATTAGAGGGAAAGAGATTTAAGACAGAAAGATTAGAGGTTATTGAAACAGTGTAGGTGAGAATTGATGAGGGTCTGAAATAAGAACAATGTCAAAAGAGGAGTGGGATGCAAAAAATCTTGTGTAGGTAGGATTGATAAGATTTGACACTAGATTGCACAGTGAAATATAATGGGAAGTAGCCAGTCAGCTAGGTGGTGGTGTATAGATAAGAGCATAAACCTTGGAGGCAGGAGGACCTGAGTTTAAATTTGACCTCTTGAGAGGAACTTTACATTTTCTAGCTGTGTGACTTTGGACAAGTCACTTAACTTTGCCTGGCATCAGGGCCATCTCCATTCATCCTGATTCAAATCTGGCCACTGAATCCAGATGACTTGAAGGAGAAAATGAGGCTAGTGACTTAGTACACCAGTCATTCAAATCCAATTCACTTGCTTGTCATGGTAGCGCCTCCCTGATATCATGATCTTCTTCAAGAACAAAGGACAAATATCACAAGGGAGAGTTGACAGATTGAAAATCTGGGATCCTTGAGAGGTTGATGGGGAGAGAATTTTGCTCCACAAGCACAAGGCTGAAAAATAGGTGAACTAAGAGAAAAATAATAAGATCTACCTTGAACATGCATTTGGGATGTCTATTTGACACCCAGTTTGAAATATCTAATAGGTCTTTGATAATGTAGGACTGGAACCCAAGTGTGAGATTAAAATTGGATAAATTGATCTGGGAGTCATCTACATAGAGATTTTAAGTGAACCCATGGAAGTTGATGAGGTCACCAATAGAAATAGTGTAAGAAAAGACTAGAAGGCCAAGAACAGAGCTTTGGCATACGCCAACAATTAGAGGGTAGGATATATATGATAGTGATTGATCAAAGAAAAGACCAGACAGGTAGGAAAATAACTGAGTGCTAAAATGAAAATTCAGAAAGTATCTAGGAGAAAAGGATGAACAACACTGAAAAATGCCTCTTCCTCTCTAATCTATCCTCACATTTTCAACATAAAGTTGAAAAGAAGATAAATGATTAAAAAAAGCCCTCCAATCTAGCATTTGAGATCCTAAGTAATATTGAGGGTTAAAGATAATTGATGGACCATAAAGTCATCAGTGAGGGTTTATCCCAATTATATGAAGACTGCTCCCAGCAGAATGGGTAGAGGAGAACAATTTTTCTGCAATGGTCATGAAGTCGGCTGAAACAGGTGCTGTGGAGGAGTTAAAGTGAGGACAAATTTCAAAAATACCAAGTCTCTACTACATCCTGGACCATCACTAGTCATCCTGACATTTTTCTTGCCACTAGACTTCCATGAGTCTGGAAAAGAGTGAGGTTAATGATTTTGTGCAACTCTGCCTTATTTAAATCAAATTCGTGCACAAGTCAAGATATCACCCTGTGATAGCATTGGTTCTCTTTGTAAACAAAGGACAACCAACAACAAAAATAATTTTGAAGAGAACAGTTTTAAATAAGTAATAAGCTGATTCTTATCCCTCATTATTGAAGAAGACCAAATTGACACCATTATGTTTGAGACAAATTACAGGGTGTCTAACTGTGGTTGATCAAACCAATAGGAGCTCAGAATGCTCTACCACAGATAATGCAAAAATAACACATGTGAACACTGAGGGTGCTTATTTTAAACTTACATAGGTCATCATGTTTCCTTTGAGCTGCTTCAATTCTGACTTCCTCATATAGCAAAGCACCCTCACTGATGAGGGCACATCATACTGGGCAGTTTTGTGCCTGTGTCTTCTATGCTTTACAACTAATTCTTTTTTCTTAGGTTTTTGCAAGGCAAATGGGGTTAAGTGGCTTGCCCAAGGCCACACGGCTAGGTAATTATTAAGTGTCTGAGACCAGATTTGAACCCAGGTATTCCTGACTCCAGGGCTGGTGCTTTATCCACTGTGCCACCTGTCTGCCCCTACAAATAATTCTAAAGTTCTTAAGAGAGACTTCTGACTCCCTTGCAAGTGCTTGCTCTGTGTGAGTTCTCCACAAAATAGTCTTTTTAGAAAGTGTACTTCTGGACTTCTGGGGTGGAGCCAAGATGGCAGCATGAAGCTAACATGCTCCCAGAGTCTTTCTCTACCAAAGATAAATGAAGCCTCTACTCTGACATTCACATTACAGATCCCATCAAGAAAAAGAGAAGATTCAAATAAGTTTTCAACTTTAGATACTGTGGAGGATCTTCTGTGAATGTCTGTCTCTTTGGAGGAAAAGGGGAAGAAAAGTCCAGGAGGCATGAGAGTAAGGAAAGCCAGCAGGAGGCTTTTAGCAACAGGGCAATCTAGGTTCTGACAGCTTAATAATAACAGAGGTCCCAGCAGCTAGATAGCAAACCAGCAGGGAGGATCCAAACCCCAAAGTCTGAACCTTGAGAGCACCAGGATAAAAGACAGGTCTGGGATGGTAACAATTCTCTGTTAAGACGAACTCTGGCATGAAGGAGGGAAAAAAAAAAAAAAAAAACCTCTGCAAAGGCAAGGCCTGGACTGCATAGGCAACATCTTGGTCAACAAGGAGCCAGGGATCATACCCTAGCCCTAGCAAAATAAAAGCTTGGATCTATACTCCATATACCTCAGGAGCAGAACTAAAACAGCAAAAATGAACAAAAAAGCTAGAAGTGCACTCACTATAGAAAACTACTTTATAGACAAAGATGACAGCGATGTCATATCTGAAGAAGAAAACAATAAAAAATCACACATGGGGGAAGTATCAAAACAATCTATAAACTGGACTCAAATACAAAAGCTCATTGAAGAACTTAAAAAAAGAATTTAAAAACTAAAGAAGAGAAGAGGAAGAAAAATAGAAAAAGAAATGGAGGTCATGCAGAAAATTGTGAAAAGCTTACCAAAGAAATCAACTCCATTAAAAGTAAAAATAAACAGCTGGAAAAGGAAACAGAAGCTAATTGAAGAAAATAAAATCCCCAAAATTAGAATTGAACAATTAGAAATCAATGAATCTACAAGATTACAAGATTTCAACAAAGAAAATAAAAAGGTTGAAAAACTTGAAGAAAGTACTTTCTAGGGAAAATGAATGGCCTGGAAAATAGATCCAGAAGGAACAATCTATGAATCAACGGACTACTAGAAAGCCTGGGCCAACAAAAGAACCTGGAAAACATGCAGGAAATTATAAGGGAAAACTTCACAAATCTACTAGAACAAGATAACAATATAACCATTGAAAGAATCCATGGAGCCCCTCCAGAAAAAGATCCCAGGGTAAAAACTCCAAGGGCTATAACAGCCAAATTCCAGAACCCTCAAATAAAGGAGAGAATATTGCAAACAGCAAAAAGAAAAGAATTCAAACATAAAGGGAATACAATCAGACTAACACAGGACCTATCAGCCTCCACATTGAAGGATCAGAAGAACTGGAATAACATGTTTTGGAGAACTAAGGACCTGGGATTACAACCCAGAAGAAACTACCCTGCAAAATTCAGCATATACTGTCAGGGGAAAAGATGGATGGTCAACGAAATAGAGGATTTCAAGAATTTCCTAACCCAAAGACCAGAACTGAACAGAGAATTCAATTGCCAAATACATGACTGAAGAGTTGCATAAAAAAGATAAATGAAAAGGAGATTGAAAGAACAAAACTGTTTTAAAACAAATGTTTGTTGAGTATCAAATTTATACAACCCTAAAAGGGAAGATATAATAACACTTTTAATTCTTTAGAACTTTACTTCTCTAAGGATAATATAATTGGTAGAATATAACTGCAAAGAATAAACCTAAAAGATATGAGTATAATTGGATCTTGTCTCTCCATTGAAGAGGTCCAAGATGACATCAATATGTTTGAGACAAAAAGTCTTGGAAAAAAAGCAGGAGTTTTAACTTTAACTTAAGTGTCTCATGATACTTTGACTCACTTTAATCACAAGGTGCTAAGCACCTTGTCTAATGAGGGCATCATAAACTTTAAGGACTTGAAACTGTCTTTGTTACTTAGCATCCTTTGTAAAGTCCTCAGTGACACCTTCAGAGCCTCCCAGTACTTAGAGATCTTCAAGATTCTCTTAGTTAATTAGGTCAGGGTTTCAATTAAATGGTGCTTCACTTAACAAGGGCTTAAGTACCTTGGGTGGGGAGGGGAGGGAGGGTAAAGTGTGAAAGAAAATAGGCCTGGAGGAGGGGCACAAATAGTTTAAGAAATGATAAGGCTTAACCCCATTGCATTGAAAAAACCACCTAAAAATAAAAGAAATGATACCTCTTTGGATCATACTTTGGCTCCTGAGGAAGATTGTGTACTTGAAAGATACTTGAAAAAGGGGGTAAGGAGAAAATGATTGTAATTATAATTTGATGCAATTTGAGTCAGTGCCACTTATCAAGCAATCAAGTAAACAATCTGTGATGATATCTTGATAACAATAGGAGTTTATCAAGCAATCAAATAATCGAACTGTGTTTGATGATACCTGATTAATTATATTAGAGTGATAAATAACATTAAGGGAAGAGGCACAAAGATTTATAATTTTAGAGGGGGAAAGAAGGGAGAATTTGAATGCTGAGTAAATTCTATTCAATAGATTTAACCCAGTGAGGGAATAAAATACATTCCCACTTTAGTTTTTTTTTATGTTTTTTTTTTTGCAAGGCAAATGGGGTTAAGTGGTTTGCCCAAGGCCACACAGCTAGGTAATTATTAAGTGTCTGAGATTAGATTTGAACTCAGGTATTCCTGACTCCAGGGCCCTTGCTCTATCCACAGCACCACCTAACTGTCCCCCACACTTGAGTTTAAAAATCTAACTTAATCTACAGGGAAGGAGGGGGGCTGGGAAGGGGAAAGATAAGGGAAGAAGGAACTGATAAAAGGGAAGGCAAGGTATATGTGAAAATAAACTGAAAGCTAAATTTTTAGAAGAAAAGTCAAAGAGGAAAGGTAGTAAAATTTTGGTGAGGAGGAATAAGTGAAAAGGAAAGAGATAAATACAGAAAAAAAATAGCATGGAGGGAAATACAGAATTAGTAATCTTAACTGTTAATGTGAATGGGATGATCTGTCCCATAAAACAGAAGTGGATAGCAGAATGGATTTAAAAACAGAATCCTACAACATGTTGTTTACAAGAAATACATTTAAAGCAGAGAGATACACACAGGATAAAGGTAAAAGGTTGGAGCAAAATATATTATGCCTAAATAGAAGTAAAAGAAAAATCTGGGGTAGTGATCCTAATCTGAGACAAATTAAAAGCAAAAATCAATCTCATTAAAAGGGATAAAGAAGAAAACTATCTTCTTAAAAGGCACCATTAGAAATGAAGCTATATTACTAAACATGTGTATACCTAGTGATTTAGCATCCAGATTCCTAGAGAAAAAGTTGAGTGAATTTCAAGGAGAAATAGACAGCAAAACTTTAATAATGGGAGACTTCAATCTCCCTTTCTCAGAACTAGACAAATATAACAACAAAATAAACCAGAAGGGAGTTAAGAATGTCAATGAAATCTTAGAAAACTTAGATTTGATAGACCTCTGTATAAAAACTTAATGGGGATAGAAAATAATATACCTTTTTCTCAGCAGTATATCAGTATATGGCACCTTCCTTAAAATTGACCACATAAACCTTAAAATCAAATGCAGGAAGGCAGAAATAAAGTACACATACTTCACAGGCTAGAATGCAATAAAAATTACATGTAATAAAAGGTCAGGGAAAGATAATTGGAAATTAAATAACTTTATCTTAAATAATGGGTGAATCAAACAGCAAATAATAGAAATGAATAATAATTATATCCAAGAAAATGATAATAATGAGACATAACATTAAAATTTATGGGATGCTGCCAAGGTACTTTTGAGGGAAAACTTTATATCTCTAAATGCCTCTATGAAAAAAATAGAGAAAGAGATCAATAAA
Organism: Macrotis lagotis; assembly: GCF_037893015.1. Classification (NCBI taxonomy): domain Eukaryota; kingdom Metazoa; phylum Chordata; class Mammalia; order Peramelemorphia; family Peramelidae; genus Macrotis; species Macrotis lagotis. The sequence goes on from NC_133658.1 coordinate 628,474,034, forward strand.
TTGGATATGCAACTAAAAAAGGTAGAAAAAGTACAAATTAAACACCCCCAATTAAATACCAAATTAGAAATTCTGAAAATCAAGGGAGAGATTAACAAAATGGAAAGCAAGAAAACCATTAACCTCATAAATAAAACTACATTTTATGAGAAAGCCAATAAAACCCACAAACCTTTGGTTAATCTGATTTTTAAAAAAGAAAGAAAATAACCAAATTACCAGTATCAACAATGAAAAGGGTGAACTAACCACCAATGAGAAGGAAATCAAAGAGATAATTTGGAGTTACTTCTCCATACTGTATGCCAATAAATTGGACAACTTGAGTGAAGTGGATGAATATTTACATACTGTTCAGATTAACAGAGAAATAAATTACTAAAATAACCCCATATCAGAAAAAGAAATTAAAGAAACCATTAATAAACTCCCTAAGAAAAAGTCTTCAGGTCCAGATGTATTTACAAGTTAATTCTACCAAACATTTAAAGAACAATTAATTCCTATTTTACATAAAATATTTTTTAAAAATAGGAGAGGAAGGAGTTCTGCCAAACTACTTTATGACACCAACATGGTAGTAATACCTAAACCAGGGTGAACCAAAACAAAGAAAACTATAAATTAATCTCCCTAATGAATATTGATACAAAAATCTTAAATAAAATTTTAGCAGTGAGAATATAGCAAGGGTATAATATGCCATGATGAGGTTGGGATTTATACCAGGTAGGCAGTGATGGTTCAACATTAGGAAAATACTCAACATAATTATACATATCAGTAGTAAAACCAACAGAAATCATATGATTATCTCAACTGATGCTGAAAAAAGCCTTTGATAAAATATATCCATTCCTAATAAAACACTAGAAAGTTTAGGAATAAGTGGAGTTTTACTCAAAATAATAAATAGTATCTATCTAAAACTATCAACAAATATTACATTAAATGGAAATAAATTCAAAGAATTTCCAATAAATTTAGGGCTGAAACAAGGATGTCCATTATCATAATTACTATTCAATATAATATTGGAAATGTTAGCAATAGCAATAAGAGAAGAAAAAGAAATTGAAGGAGTCAGAATTGGCAATCAGGAAGCAAAGCTTTCACTCTTTGAAGATGATATGAGAACCCAGAGAACCCAATAAAATAATCTAAAAATCTCCTTGAAACAATTAACAAATTCAGCAGCAAAGTAGCAGAATATAAAATTAACCCACATAAATCATCAGCATTTCTATATATGAACAACAAAGCACAAGAGCAAGAGATAGAAAGGGAAATTCCATTTAAAATAAATATAGGCAACATTAAATACTTGGGAATCTACCTCCCAAGACAAACCCAGAAACTGTATGAACAGTTATAAAATTCTCCTCACCCAAATAGTCAGATCTAAATAATTGGAAAAATGTCAAATGTTCATGGATAGGTCAAGCTAATATAATAAAAATGACAATTCTACCCAAATTAAATTACCTATTCGGTGCCATGCCAATCAAACTACCAAATAATTACTTTACCGAGCTAGAAAAAATAATAATAAAATTCATTTTGAACAGCAAAAGGGCAAGAATAGCAAGGGGACTGATGGAAAAAATGTAAATGAAGGTGGCCTAGCTCTAAAAGATCTAAAACTATACTATAAAGCAGAAGTTCTCAAAACTCATGGTATCGTTAAGAAATAGAGTAATGGATGAGTGGAGTCTAGATGGCATCACAAAGGCAGGAATTCCAGGAAACTTGTTTCTCCCCAAATCCAAAAATTGTCAAATTATGACTCTAGCCAAACTTCAGAAGGGCAAAACCCACAGAAAGATTGAGTGATACAATTTCCTAGTATCAGCCAACTTAGAAGTTCATCAGGAAAGGTCTGTTTTACCAGAACTAGGGGGTTGGAAAGAGCTGCACCACAGCCAGAGCACAGAAGCACATCCTAGCCAGGCCAAAACAAACCAGCTCCAGCCTTCCAGGAACAGCCCGTGGGGCACCTGGGTCAATGACAAAGGGAGCGATTTTCAGACCTCTTGGCCCAGGGATCACCAGGGACAGCTTAAAGGAGTGGTGAGAGAACTATGCCACACCAAAGTGAACACAGAGCAGAGCACTGGCCTCAGAGTAGCCCTGCTGTGAGAATTTGCAGCAGGAAATCCTTGAAGCCACCCAGCACTTCCAGAATTCTCAGTCCACAGATGGTAAGGGTGTTGGAGGAGACTGCAGAGCTCTCTCTGATATCCATAGGGCAGAACTCTGCTGTTTGCCCACACTCAGATCCAAGTTATAGTCTGGGTCCCCACAACACCACCATAGCAGAGCAGGGACCCTCCCCCCAATAGCTTCAGGACAGAAGGGAGGTCCTGTGGTCATCCACATACCAGAGCACAGACAAGAGAGCAGTCAGAGCTTCTCATAAGACCTTGGAGGAATTATGGTCCCTGTGAGGTGTCCCCAAACCCCCTGATAGCCTTGGAATTGTGGTAAATCAGTCATAGGCTGAGGAAATGAGCAAACAACAGAAAAAAAAGAATCTGATCATAGAAAATTACTTTGTTCTCATGGAGAATCAAAATACACACTCAGAAGATGACAAAGTTGAAGCTTCTGTATCCAAAGCCTCCAAGAAAAATAGAAAAATGGGCTCAGATAATAGAAGAGCTCAAAAAAAAATCTTTGAAAAGCAATTAAAGGAGGTAAAGGAAAAACTGAGAGGAGAAATGAGAATGGTGCAGATAAATCATGAAAACCAAGTCAGCAGCTTGGTGAAGGAAATACTAAAAAAAAAAAATACTGAAAAAAAATAAAAGATATAGAGTAATAGATCAGTGGATTAGGATAGGTTCAAACGAAACTACAGCAAATGACTACAGCAATCTAATATTCAACAAACCCAAAGACATCAGCCTCTGGGATAAGAACTCACTATTTGACTAAAATTGTTGGGAAAACTGGAAAATAGTATGGCAAAAACTAGGCATAGATCTATATTTCACACCCTATACTAAAATAAGATATAGGATGGATATAGGATTTAGACATAGTGATGCCATAGATAAATTAATAGGCCAGAAAATGCTCTCTTTATCTAATCTATGGAGATGGGATAAATTTATGACCAAACAAGAATTAGAACACATTATAAACTGCAAAATGAATGATTTTGACTTTTTTTAAATTTTTAAAAAAATTTACATTATTAAAATCAATGCTGCCAAAATTAGAAGAAAAGCAGAAAGCTTGGGGAAAATCTTCACAACCAGGAGTTCTGATAAAGGTATCATTTCTAAAATATATAGAGAATTGCATCAAATTTATAAGATCACAAGTCATTCCCCACCTGACAATATGTCAAATGAAGAAAGTAAAACTATATATATAATCATATGAAAAAATCACTAGTGATTAGAGAAATTCAAATTAAAACGCCAAAGAGGTATCATCTCACTCATATTAGACTACCCCAGATGAGGAAAAGGGAAGATGATCAATGCTGAAGAGGTTGTTGGAGGGTTAGGATATTGATGCATTGCTGGTGTAGTTGTGAATGGATCCAACCTTTCTGGAGAGCAATATGGAACTAAGCCCAAAGAGCAATATAACTATTCATAACCTTTGACCCAGCAATTTCAATCTAAGACTATATCCAGAAGAAATTGTGAAAAATGGTAAAAGTCCTACATATTCCAAAATATTCATAGCAGCTTTTTTTGTAGTGGCAAAAAAATGAAAATTGATGCGATGCCCATCAGTTGAATGGCTAAACAAGTTATGGTACATAAATACTATGGAAGACTATTGTTCTATAAGAAACTATAAATGGTCAGACTCTAGAAAAGCATGGAATGACTTATAGGATCTGATACTGAGCAAAAGGAGTAGAGCCAAGAGAACAATGTACATATCAATAAAATTATGAAATGAACAACCTCGATGGAAGCAATTCTTCTTGATAGTCCAGAGAGCTAGGATAATTGAATTTGACTGGTTATGGACTATATTATCCCCAACCAGAGGAAGAAAAACAAAACAGAACAAAACACACAGAAAAAAAATCAACCCTTCTGAATCTCATGAGTACTTTATTAAAATTATGTCTTATGTACCTCTTTCCATTAATCCTAATTCCTCATGCCAAAAATTACTAATTTGTAAATATGTTTAACAAAATGTGTATGTAAAATGCTAACCTGACTATTCCCTGCTGAGGGAAGTGGGGGGAGCGAAATTTTGTAACTTAGAAATGTGTATGTACAAATGGATGAAAATAATAAATTAGTTAATTTTTAAAAAAATTTTTAAAGTGTACTTCTGACATTCTAACAATATACCCAGTTCATCATAGTTGCAATCTCTGTAGTAATATTGTAATGCTAGGCAGTTTAGCTCAAGAAAATACTTCATTGTTTAGTATATATTCCTGCGAGGCAACCTTCAGAATCTTCCTAAGACAACTTAAATGGAAGTGATGCATTTTCCTGCTATGATAGATTATCCAGGTTTCACAGGTATATGGCAACGAGATTTGTAATTTGGTACAATTTGGTAATTAGTCTAATATCTTTTCTCTCCCGCACTTTCTTTTGGAGCCTCCCAAATACTGAGTAAGCTCTGGCAATGTGTATGAACCTCATTGTCAATATGTACCTCCCTGGAAAGGACACTGCCAAATAAGTTAACTTGTCCACAATACTCAAAACTTCTCCTTTTGCTGCAATCCATAGTTCCTCATATGGATGATCTGGTGCTAGCTGATGGAACACTTCAGTTTTCTTGGTATTAATTGTTAGAACAAAATTAGCACAAACAGCAGAGAATCAATCGATACTCAGTGGCATCTCAGCTTCAGTGCACAATCATCTACAAACAGAAGCACATGCACCAAAACTCCCTCCACTTTGGTCTTGACTTGTTGCCTTTTCAAGTTGAAGAATTTGCTATCAGTATAGTAGCTGACCTTGAGGTCATGCTCATCCTTAGTAAAGGTGTTTGAAAATGTGAAGAAAACATCGTTCTAAAGATCATGGGAACAAGGACACATTCTTGTTTCATCCCAATGATGACAGGGAAATCTCGAGAACCCAGGCAAGCATGCCATCATGGACTTGATATACAATACTGGTGAACTTCTCCAGGCAACCAAATTCTAACATAATTTTTGATAAGCCCTCACAACTGTATCAAAGACCTTGCTTGGTTAGATCTACAAATGTTATATACAGACCTCTGTTCTGCTCCTGGCATTTTTCCTGTATTGTTGGGCAACCAACACCATATCAACTGTTCCTCAACCCTCTCTGAGGATACACTGGTTCTCAGGGAAGTGACTATTGTCCAGGTAAAGGATCAGTCTATTAAGAAAGACTCTAGCAAGAATTTTACCAACAATGACTACAAGAAAAATACCCCTGTGATTGTCACAGGACAATTTATTTCCTTTACCTTTATAGAGATGGACAAAGGAGGTATCCTTGAATTCTTGGGGGAAATAATCTCTTCATGCTATAAAACCAAGAAAATTTCGGCCAGCTTTTAGCTGCAGGTGCACTGTCACTTGAAAGGAGCCTAATAGCATTCAAAACCTCTTCCTCAGTTGCGACTTCAGTTAGGGACTGATTGACTTCAACTTGAGGTAAATAGTCAATGACTTCTGCAATGATTGATGATGGTCTGTTAAGAATATGATAGAAATGTTAGTCTATCTCTCTAGGATCATGTCCCTATCATTGGTCAATATGGAACCATAAACACTGAGCAGTTGAAATGTACCATAGGGCAGGCATCACAAAAGCACTTTGGTTTGTTACTATCTGTATAAAACTATATAAAACTACCTTCTTATTGAGCTAAGCATCTCTTACTAAGTATCTCTCTAAACTTCACCTGTACCTTATTTTTGATGAAATTAAATGCTGTCTTCTTAGAAAAAAAAGATGAACTAGTTGGGAAACAATCTTCATAACTGCTGGGAAAAAATCTTCACAATTAGGAATTCTGATAAAGTTGTAATTTCTAAAATATAGAGAGAATTGCATCAAATTTATAAGGTTAAAAGTCATTCCCCAGTTGATAAATGGTCAAAGGATATGAATAGACAGTTTTCAAATGAAGTTAAAGCTATATATAATCATATGAAAATAAGCTCCAGATCATTATTGATTAGAGAAATGCAATTTAAAACAACTGTGAGGTATCACCTCACACCTATCAGATTGGCCAAGATGAGAAAAAAGGAAAATGTTCAATGTTGCAGAGGCTATGGGAGGATCGGGACATTAATACATTGCTGGTGGAGTTGTGAATAGATTCAACCATTCTGGAGAACAATATGGAACTATGCCCAAAGAGCAATAAAAATGTTCATACCCTTTGATCCAGCAATTTTTTTTCTAGGCTTATATTCAGAAGAAATCATAAAAAATAGGGAAAGTCCCACATGTCCAAAATATTCATAGCAGATCTTTTTGTAGTGACAAAGAATTGGACATTGGGGGGATGCCCATCAATTGGGGAATGTCTAAACAGGTTATGGTATATGAATACTATGGAATATTATTTTTCTATAAGAAATCATAAATAGACTCTAGAGAAGCATGGAATGAGTTACAGGATCTGATGCTGAGAGAAGAGAACAAATCAATTGAACAATATACACATTAACAAAAACATTGTGAGATGATCAACCTTGATGGATGCAACTCCTCTAAGCAATTCAGAGAGCCTAGGACAACTGTATTAGACTGGCTATGGACAATGTTGCCCATCCAGAGAAGAAAAACAAAACAAAAACAAAAAACTCAACCTTTCAGAATCTGATGGACACTTTATAAAATTTATGTCTTATGAATCTCTTTCTCTTAATCCTAATTCCTCAAACTGAAAAATGACTAATCTGTAAACATGTTTATCAAAATATGTGTATATAATGCTATCCTGACTGTTCACTGCTGAGAAGAGGAGGATGGGAAGGGAGAGTAGAAGGAAATTTTGTAACTTTATATATGTGCATATGGATTAAAAAAATTTAAAAAAAGAAATGGATGGATTATCCTGCTGGTAAACCCTGTGGAGTTCTTGTTTTTCATTTAGCAGCTTTTATATTCCCCCCATCATTTTCTTTAAATCAGGTCTTAATGTTTGCAAGTGTTCTGACTCAGATGAGCAATTACAGTGCTGTATATCATATCTCTGCCCACTCCTATTTTGTTCCACTGTTGCCATTGTCTATTGGTTCAGTTTTCCCTCCAAGTCAGCACTCCAAAAGACACTATTATCTCTTTTTTTTTGCAAGTCAATATGGTTAAGTGGCTTGCCTAAGGCCACATAGCTAGGTAATTATCAAGTGTCTGAAGTTAAATTTGAACTCAGGTCCTCCTAATCCTGGGCTGGTGCTCTATCCACTGCAAGACCTAGCCACCCCCCACAATTATCTCTTAAGGTTAATTCTTCTAATAGTCATTTTGTTTTAGTGTCCTTACTTTGGTTGAATGTGAATATTTTGCTTAGAGAAGATGAGTATGTGATCAGTTCAGCATTCTACTCCACAAATTGCCTTTGTCACTCTCTCATCCTATCTGTCTCTTCTCATTACAATTACATAGTCTATTAGATGCCAATGTTTGCTATGAGGGTGGATCCAGAAAGTTTTATTGTGTTTAGATAAACAGAAGACAGTGTTTGAGATGAGTAGGTCATGAGAAGCACAAATCTTCAGTAGGAGGTGACCATAGTTGTTACTGTTCCCAAATCTATTCTTATCAAGGACTCACTGCCATATCTGGCAATCTGAACCTACTCTAGCATTAAAGTCACCCAGAATTATAAGCTTGTCCTCTTTTGGTAAATTGATGACACGGTCTTCATAAAATTTTTCTTTGATTTCATCAAGGATCATCATGGTGGGAGCATAGGCACTGATGACTGTGGCATGCTGTTTCCTGGAAGTGCCAATTTTATTGTCATGAACCTGTTGTTCATTCCTTTTGGTAGGCATTCAAGAATATTGACTAATATAGATTAGTTTGTATTGCAAAACCCACTCCTGCTTTATGTTGATCCCCTTCCCTATGACCACTCCAGAAAATTGTATATCCGTCTCTGACTTCAGTAAGCTGACATCCATTTGCCAGTCTTCTTTCATGCAGGATTCCTATTTAGATATTTTATCTGATGACTCTTGCAACAAGAGTGGTTTGTCTTTCAGGTTGATTGGATCTTGTATGAGTGTGTGCACATTCCATGCACTAATGGTGAATGGAATCTTCTTTGAAGAAGATTTTGTAGATTTTTTTTGTGTCTTAACTACACTATGCAAGTCCCCACCTGCAGTGGTAATCAGGCCAGGATTAGAGCAGATAATTTTTAGGGTACCTTTTCTAGCCCATATCTCACATTAGGAGGTGAGCAGAATGATCCTTTAAATGGCTGCTCACTCACCCAGGGGATTGCCGAATCTCACTGCCACTTGAAGTAAGGTTTGGGCCGCCTGTATGCAGGATCATGACTACAGCTCACAGTTATCTGCACCTGCTGCTTCATCACTTGCTGATCATCACAGGAATTTGAGGAATGTTAAAGTTTGGGTCATGTCTTTTGATGTATGCAAAAATTGTATTTAAGTGAGATAGAGTTGTACAAAATCATCCATCTCGCTCTCTCTTCCAAAGTCATTGTGATCTAGTGTGGCAAGACAGAGTCAAGACAATAGGTAATGGCTGTAGATGACCTTGGCACTGTCATTATCTAACCAAGCTCTAGGCACTCCATAGCACCTGCTTTATCTGCCTTCATTGCCCCTGGAAGATCTCATCTATTCATTCTACCAGTAGAAGACTTTTTGAGCTTGGGGTGAACACCTCTCACAACTCACCAATGAGTTTGAGACTGCCAAAAAAGGAGTGAGAAGAAAGAAAGTGGAGAAGGAAATTCCATGTAAAGTGGATATATATACAATTCTGAAACATTGACTTAAAAGCTTTGGGGGGTGGGAATAGCCTCATAGGATTAGAAAAAATGTTAGAGAACAGGAATTCTCAGATTTAGAGTTGGAATGGATGTTAAGAGATTCTTTATTTTGGAAGAGAAAACTAAGGGATAACAAGGTGAAGTGATTTAAAGGTCATACAAGTGAGTATGTAGCAGGATTAAAAGTTAAACCCATGTCTTCTGTCTCTATGTCTAGTTCTCTTTCACTATACTATACTGAGGAGGTATTATTGTGATGAGCAAGAAGAGTAAATGAAGAAAGTGTGAATGAATGAAAAAAAATTAAATACTTACTATGTGCAAAGCATATGAGTAGAGGCGTTGGGGATGTAAGCAGCCAAATCTGCCTTCTTACTCAGAATCATTCTCAAGTAATAGTCCCTGAGAAATCAGAGATAGTTGATGGACAGAAATTGTTGCTATGATATTATTTCTAACTTTGTAACAGCAATATTTAACATATTACCAGGTAATAATATCATTCATTTACTGAGTGCCTTATTTTTGCCTCACAACACCACTGTAGGATATGCAGTAGAAATATACCCATTTGCCTATCATAACACAAACAGAAAATGTCAGAGCAAATACTCAATCCTAAGTCTTCAATCTGAATTTAGTGACATAATTTTTATTATGTCATGCTGCAAGGTAAATGTCAGAATGCCACAGTTCTCCTGGCTCTTTATATGCTCTTCTTAAGATCTTAGAATGAGATTTTGGTTTCAAGCCATCTTTGGGGGGAAAGTGTACTGTGATGCTTCAAACAGCTCAAAGGATGAGTTACTGAACTGAAATACCATTCAACTGTGAAATTTCAGTTACACTAAACTCTATTTACTTCAGTGTTTGTATTAGAGAGAGAAAAGTGTGAATCAATGCAAGCACACCAAGAAGTAGAAGTTAAATAGTGTTTGGTTTCATATGTCAAATGCAGTACAAAAAGTCAAATCTAAATGGACTGTTCTGAAACCCAGACACCTGAAGTTTTCTGATACTAAATGGACTTAACTGATTAATCAAAAGTCTTTTTTTTGCTTTTAAAAAAATGTTCAATAATGATATCTATAGGAGAACCAGTGAGGTTAATGAACTGGGTGCTCCAGTGGCTCAGGAAATTAGCAGATTGTTAGACAAAACCTGCCTTTAGCTCCTCACTTTCTTAATTTCATCACTGAAGTCATGCAACCTTGAACACCAAAGAACACTGGTGCAAAAAGGGAATTGTATATTTAAAATTATAGGTTGGTAAACCAACCTAACTCTCCTTTTAAGAAGGTAGCTGCAAAAACAAAGGAAAATAGCAGCTTTTCACTTAAAGACAATATGGGGTGATGATTTGTTTCTTTTTCAAGCTGAATTGAATATAATTTTGACAGATTCACACACATTAGGATATTGGTATTGAAATGGGTATTTCAATTATCCTTTTCTCCAATCTCTAATCAGAAATCCAATCTGTTCTCTGAGAAAAAGCTCCTGGCTTAAAAATTTTAATCTCTGCAAAACTGTTTTACACCCACATTGTTTTCTTTAATAGCTCCATTGCCTTAACTGCTAAAGTTTTATGTGTATTTATGTAAGGGATAGAGTATATTATGCATTATGCATCATGCTGTTAGCTTCAGGGAAAACAGGGGCAGTGCACTACTAATATAGGACCTACTATTGAAAGTTTATGAATGTATTAACCTCTGATTTTGCCTCTCTCCTCAAAATTAGAAATGATTATTCCAGGCAATACAAAGCAAATCAAAGACATAAGAGGACAGATTACAGAAGGAAGTTGAGTTAAAAATGTCTCTTTGGGGTTTCATGTTCTGAAACATGTCAATGTTAATTTAATCTTAAATCTGAAGCATTATTGCAACAAGTAATTTTAATTTTGAGATATACAAGCATTATTTCTCTGAATCAAATATCAACTTACATCATAGGTCCCATCTAAGGTGCAAAAGTCATTACCTTGGGGTCTATCTAGTCCAGTCTTATAAGTTGGCCCCTTCTGTTACCAGTCCCATACTTTATCCTGTTCCACTTTTTATGATTTCATAAATTATTTAAGAACAATTTCTATTTTACTTCTGAAATGGAATTTTTTTCCAGGTTACTCACTTTTGTGGCTTTTGAGTTCCTGGTTTTGCTACTCTCCAGCATGGCATGATCCCATCAATGTTTTGTTTTTCATGCCTGCTACTATTAAAATAGATCTGACAAATGAAATCAATTATCAGTTTAGTCTATAAACTTGGTTGTTTGAAAAAGCATGATGTTGGTATGTTTAAGTCCTACTAATGTTATAATACTTCCTTATGTGAAAAAAATTAAAACATTTAGGTAACCATATAACACAGCTGGAAACATCTTTCCTCTTCCTCTAGGAGGAATGTGTTTTGATGGATCTGACAAAGGAAAGGAAAAATAGAAGGAAGAAAAAAGAAATAAATGGAGACTCTCTCTCTCTCTCTCTCTCTCTCTCTCTCTCTCTCTCTCTCTCTCTCTCATTTCTCATTCCTGCTATTTTTTTTTGTTTATTGAACTCTGGTTCTCTGGTTCATTTATTTATTACACATTTATTAAGTGCCTATTTGTTATGTACTATGCTAAGCTCTAGGGATATAAATACAAAAAATTTTATTTATATTATTTCATGAATTTCCCTGGGTCATCACCTCTGTTTCACTTTTCTTCTTACTATTCCAAACCTAAAACTCGACTTCATGAATTTAATAGTTCTTCCCATGGAATCATTCATAACCATTCTCTTCCTTTTTTAAATAAGACCTAAATAAATTTAAAATGGTTGCACTGTTCATTATGATGCCAATCAGTACAGAAACCCACATTCTGGGGATACCTTCCTATCCCTCATCATCCCTCATCATCCCTAAGTCTTCTAACCCTCTGTAAACCATTCCAAGCCTTAATTGATTCAGAGTGAATGTAAATAGAAACTGCTTCTGTTTTGGCAAGAAAACCTGAGGGTCTTCCCTTCGTAGATTCATTCTTTTCTTGGTCTAGGCAAAAGTAGTTCTTCTCATCTCTTTTCTTCCTTACCTACCTCAATCACTGAAAAAAAAAATTTTTTTTCTTCCTTTTTGGAAGTAGTCATTCTTGGCCTCTTTGCCTCATCTCTCTCTCTCTGGGTATTTCTTTAGTCAAACTGTGACCCGGGAAAGACCTAGCTTTAAAAGACCAAGGTCTCCCACTGCATTCAAGTCTCCAGTCATCTTGATTCATATCTGGTCACTGGACTAGATGATTCTGGTGGGGAAAGTAAGAGTGGTGATTTTACACTGCCTCCCCTCACTTAAATCCAATTTATTTGTATATCATGGCATCATCTCTCTAATGTCATATTCTTCTGTGAAGATGAGAGTCAAAAAAAAATACAATATCCAGTTAGTCTCACTTACTGTCCCTGAGTCTATATGAACTTAGCAAATTGGAATCAGGTCCCTATAAATTCCACTATATCAAAGCAGATTAAGATATTACAAAGATTGTTCCAAATCCAAAAAATTCTAAGGAAGGCACAGTTCTGGATCATTTTTTGTTTGTTATCTGTTGACTGGTTTATTGTTATTGTTTTTAACATCTTTTAGTCACTCATTCTTTGAAGGAAAATAGATCACACATCATCAAGGAGAGTCAGTCACTAGACAAAGGCTCAGGAATTATGAATAGAGGAGTAGGTGCTCCTTGAGTTATAGGGACTTTGACTCAGGACAGAGGGAAGACTAGAAATCCTGACAGTGTTTTTCCTTTTTTAAAAAGTTGTATTGAACCATTTTGTTATCACATTACAAAAATTTTCATTTTCATAGTATGTCCTAACATAGAAGAACTTTCTTTTAATAAAGGAATAATTAAGCAAAACTAATGCATTCACTGCGTGCAACATTTCACATTTGCAGCACCTCCTCAATCTCTTTATTTTGTATTTTCTTTATTTTGTGTAGTCTGTTTTTTCTCCTCCCATTTCCCACCACAAAGAGAAAAGAAAAGCATTCTTTGTAACATATATAAAGTCGATTAAAACAAATTCTTTCATTGACAGTACACAAATATACATTTTATCTAAATATTTATCATATGCATATAAATGTTGCATTGTGTATATGTCCATATACTTGATATTTTCATATATACATGTTTGTAAATGTGTCTTCCTGCATCCCAAATCCTTTATCTCTATTAGAAAGTTTATTTTATTGATAGTCTGGATGGTTATTGTATTGTTCATAGTTCTCATAGCTTTCAAACTTAGGAAACACTCTTTCTATCAATAGAAAAGGAGAATAAAGCTAGAGGAAAAAGTCACCCAATTGAGAATCCCTGGAAGATAAACCTTGATAAGACACAAGGAAAAAAATCTATAGTTATAGACTTGGAAGGTGAAAGTTTAAAAAAAAAAGATGCTTAATCAGGGGAACTCTAAGGTACATGAATAAGTACCTCACAGAGACTCCTAAAAAATCTTTTGAAAGTTTGTTGGGGATATGAATTAATATTAAAAGGAGTTTTATATTCTTGATATTTTTTCTATCAGGTCTGATATAAGTTTGAAAAATCAAACACCTTTTCTTAGAAGGATCTGGGCTTGACGAGAAATGCTCCTAGAGTGGCTCATCTATGTCCATGAATGCAGTCACCAAATCTACCAACATTTATTTAGATGAAAATATGATGGGCAATGGCCTAGGGAAAATGGTCTATGATCTCTTATCCCGTACTTACTAGGGAAAGGAATGTGGCAAAGAGGCAACTGAGTACTGGCAAGCAATTTAGATATCTTTCAGGTCAGGTTTCCTGAACACCTGACCAGATATCTAGCATCAAGTGAAAGGCTCCATATCAATCATCTCTCTATAAGAACTAAATGCTAACCCACCAACCTTTTTTTCATTCAATAATCATGACCTATTTTTGTTCCCAAATAATTTTTACTTCTAATGATTTTACAGGAAGATGCATTTTAAGTGTCCTCTGTCCTTACCTTATTTAGACCAAATGATATCTGATTTCATTAGTATAAAGATCTTCTAGAGAAGAAATTACTCCTCTACCAATGAAAGGCTTCACCTGATCTGCAACTGAGTCTTCAAGAGCTGCCTAGAGCAAAGGTCTCTAATACTGCCCACATGTGGCCCTCAGTACTCTTTCCATACAGCCTGAACCAAATTAAAGTGTAATTGGGAGGGGCAGCTAGATGACACAGTGGATAGAGCACAGGCCCTGAAGTCAGTAGGACCTGAGTTCAAATTTAACCCCCTCACACTTAATAATGTAAGTCACTTAACCCCATTGCCTTGCAAAAACAGGGAAAAAAAAGTAGAATTTGGAAATATTTAACCAAACAAATAATAATATAACATAAGTAACATTCCATTTTAAAAATTGGCAATATACAGACAGTAAAGATCCTCATTGATAGGTTAGTGACCCCCTAGTGAGTTTGATATTACTGGCCTAGAGCATTAAGAAGTTATGTGACTTGCCCAAAGTCAAACAGTCAGTGTATGTTAGCAATGAGGATAAGATCCAGGTCTAATTATTGGGCCAACTCTGCACTAATAATGCAAGACTGCCTCTCATCTCATTTACATCCCATCAGATTTTTCTTAAAATCATTACCCACTGGTCCTCCTTCTAGGCTAGCTTTCAAAGCCATTATCTGGAGAAGCAATTCCTATAGAGAAGCCAGTCTCTTAGCCCCACTAATTGCCAATCAACTGCCATTCACAGACAACTCAGCCTACATGGAATAAAAAGACATAATAAGGAAGAGACAGAAGACTGATATGTTGCAGATAAGTCAAACTAACATCAGTACCTTGACCACCTCCCCTTAGGCCTTGATAGAGACAGCCCTGGACCCGAACCCAAAAGGTTTTGGAATAATCATGCTATCAGTGCAGTACCTACACTTATCCAGTAAAGCACCTGTCGTAGAGCATAGAAATTTCTCATATAGGTGCTACTCAGAAACAGCTCCTATAGAACAGAAAAGAAATTTATATCAACTAAACTCCTCATTAAATGCTAAATCATTTTATATAAGAAATTAATATTTGACATTTGAACATTGCATTACCATCTATCTACTTTGCTGCCTCCCTCTAAAGATAGATAATGGAACCTTTCCATATGACTTATGCCTGAAACTTTTCAAATAGTCTGTTTTCCCCATAAGAATAGGAGGTCCTGAATGATATGTGGAATAATTGGGAGATTAACACTCTCTTGGGAGAGTTGTAAAATGATTCAACCATTTTGGACAGCAATTTGAAACCAGAAGACTACAAAGCTGTTCATACTCTTTGATCCAGCAATACTATTACTACTACTACTACTACTAGGTCTGTATCTCAAAGAGATCAAAGAAAAGGGAGGGGAAGGACAGATGTATATACATATATATATATATATATATATATATATATATATATATATGTATATATATATATGCAAAAATATTTATGGCCACTCTTTAGGTGTGGCAAAAAATTAGAAATTGAAGACTTGCCCATCAACTGAGGAATGGATGAACAAGTTGTGATGAATGGGATGAAATTCTATTGTGCTATAAGAAATGAAAAGTAGGTTGCTTTGTTATCAGAAAAACCTGGAATGCATGAACTGATACAAAGTGAAGTGAGAAGAACCAGGACATCTTTGTACATCATAGAAGCCATATTATATAATGTTCAACTGTAAATGATTTAGCTATATTCAACAAAATAATGATCTAAAACAATTCCAAATGATTTATGATAAAAAATGCTATCTTAAAACTGGAGTCTGCAAGATGATTAAAATGTACTTTTTTAACATTAGTTTTTGATTTTTGTCTTTTGTTTATTTTTTAGTCTATATTTTTTTTTTCAACATGACTGATTTGAAGAAGTTTTAATTGACTTCACATGTATAATCAATATCGAAGTGTTGACTTCTTAAGGAGAGGGAAAGGAAATGAGTGAGGAAATTTGGAATTCAAAAAACAATAAAATACAAATGTTTAAACTTTTATTTACATGTAATTGAGAAAAATGAAAACATTCTAAAATGGAAAAAAATAGGTTGAAAAGCAATTGCATTTCTGCATTGAGAAAAGGAGCTTCTTCACTAGGTAGTCCTTATACCAATGAAATCAAAGTTGTGGACATACATGCATGTATATATTTAAATATACACATACAAACACATAAGTGTGTAATAAAATACATGCATGTATATGTCTGCATATTTATCGTGTACATATGGATATTTATATAGATGTGTATACATAAAACACACAATATCTATTTTTATATAAACATTTATATATCCATATATATATGTTTATTCTGTATTTTTATAGTCACTAACAAATAGATTGAAAGACAAAAATCCGAGGCGGGGCGGGGCCAAGATGGCAACAAGAAAGGATCAAGTCTTAGGCACTCTCTGATAAAATTTCTAAACTAAGCACTCTAATTAAACTTTCGAGAGACAGAACGCACAGAGGGACTCAGAGAGGCAGTTCTCCTACTCAAGGTAACCTGGAAAAGAGCAGAAAGACTGAAAGACTGTGCTCCCCAGGTTTGGAGGGGTGGCCCGCCAGAGCCAAAGAACTTCAGCTTCCCGGAGGCAGCCCCAGGGCGCTGGGAGCCCTAGCTCACAGCAGTGGGGGAGTCTCCTGAGCTACACCCAGGGGGAGCACTAGGCACAAAGTGGGGGAATGGGGGACCTCTGTCAGAGTGAGCACATGGAGCCCAGCCCTCAGGGCACACAGCAGGTAGTGAGCGGGTCTTTCAGCAGCCCAGATCCAGGAACAGAAGCAGGTGGAGCTGGTAAGCAGGAGCCTCCAGGGCATGCGCCCATTGAGCTGAGGAAGGGGAGTGAAGAGAGAGAGACTGCAGAGCTCTGTCCTCTGCCTCTGGAACAGGACTCTGGGGATCTGAACACATTCAGATACTGATCGCAGTCTAGGCCCCCACACAGAGAAGCAGCGGCCCCCTCCACCTCAGGCCTGTGGCAGACGGGAGCACATATGGTTATTCATAAACCAAGAGGGAGGACAGAGCTTAACACACTGAGACCCTTGTGGGAGTGCCCCCAAAGCTCAGGAAGCACCCCCAAAACAGGCTTAGGCTGGGAAAATGAGCAAGCAGAGAAAAAAGAGGAACACCATTTAGAAATACATTATTTATGATCCCAAGAAGGATCAATATACTCAGGCTGAAGATGAGGAAACACAAGCTCTTGCATCTAAAGACTCCCAGAAAAACAGAAACTGGGATCAGGCTATGACAGAGCTCAAAAAAGACTTTGAAAATCAAATGAGGGAGATAGAAGAAAAACTGGGGGAAAAAAAGGAGAGAGATCCAGGAAAAACATGAAAATGAAATCAGCAGCTTAGTCAAGGAAATCCAAAAAAATGCTGAAGAAAACAGCATGCTAAAAACCAGCTTAGGCCAAATGGATAAAACAGTTCAAAAAGTTATTGAGGAGAAGAATGCTTTAAAAAGCAAAATTGGCCAGATGGAAAAAGAGATAAAAAAACTCTCTGAGGAGAACAAATCCTTCAGACAAAGAATAGAATTCAGGGAGATTGATGAATTTACCAGAAATCAGGAATCAATACTTCAAAACCCAAAAAATGAAAAATTAGAAGAAAATGTGAAATATCTCATGGAAAAAACAACTGATATGGAAACCAGACTTAGGAAAGATAATTTAAAAATTATTGGAATACCTGAAAATCATGATCAAGAAAAGAGCCTTGACATCATTTTCAAAGAACTACTACAGGAAAATTTCCCTGATATTCTAGAAGCAGAGGGCAAAATAGAAATGGAGAGAATCCACCAATCCCCCCCAGAAAGAGATCCCAAAAAAACAACCCCAGGAATATTATAGCCAAGTTCCAGAACTCCCAAGTCAAAGAGAAAATATTATAAGCAGCCAGAAGGACACAGTTCAAATATGGTGGAGCTGCAGTCAGGATCACACAGGACATAGCAGCAACTACTTTGGAAGCTTGTAGGGCTTGGAATATAATATACCGGAAGGCAAAAGGGCTTAGAATGCAGCCAAGAATCAACTACCCAGCAAGGCTGAATGTCTTCTTCCAGGAAAAAAGATGGACTTCCAATAAACCAGGGGAATTTCAAATGTTCCTGTTGGAATGGCCAGAGCTGAACAGAAGGTTTGATCTTCAGATACAGGACTCAGGTGAAGCATGGAGATTGGAGGAGAGGGGGAAAATACGAGGGACTTAATGATGATGAACTGCATGTGTTCCTGCATGGAAAAATGACACTGATAATAACTCATATGAACCTTCTCAGTTAATAGAGCAGGTAGAGAGAGCTTTTATAGTTGACGCACAGGAGAAAGCTGAATTCGAAGATAAAATATGGTGTAAAAATGGAGTCAATAGGAAAAAAGGGAAATGGAATGGGAGAAAGAAAAAGGAGAGGGGGAATAGGCCAAGATATTTCATATAATAAGATTTTTCTTTATTACAATGAGCTATTGCAATGATATGGAAGGGGGAAGGCAAGGGGGAATGAGGGAACCTTTGCTCTCATCAGAGGTGGCTAGGAGAGGAAACAGCATATATACTCAATGGGGTATAGACCTCTGGAGTAAGAAGGACAGGGGAGCAGGGGGAAGGGGTAGGGATGTGAATAAAGGAGGAGAGGATGGACCATGGGGGGAGACTGATCAGATATAACACATTTTCTTTTTTACTTCTTGCAAGGGGCTGGGATTAGAAGGCCTGTCCAGGACCTTAGGGCCAGGTGGATTCTGGGCCTAAGGGGTGGTAGAGGGGCTCAGGGCCTCTTGGCCCCAGGACCAGGGATCTGTCTGCTGCACCACTCAGCTACCCTACAGCAGAGTCAGAGTGAAAGGAGAGAGAAAATATAGTACATGGTAGTGGAGAAATAAGAAAGGAGGGAGTTGTGATCAGCAATGGCAACGTTGGAAAAATATGGAAGTAACTTTTGCAATGGACTTACCATAGAGAATGTGATCCACCCATGACAGAGTTGGTGTTGGAACAGAGACTGAAGCACATTTTTTTATTATCATTTTTTGGGGGGAGTTTGCAGGGCAAATGGGGCTGGGTGGTCTGCCTGGGGCCACATAGCAGGGTGATCTTTGGGTTTCTAAGGCCAATTTGGACCCGGGTGCTCCTGGCTCAAGGGTCAATGCTCTGTCTGCCACCCAGACACCCCTACTATTATTACTATTTTATTTTATTTTGGGTCTTTTTTTCTTCTTTTTGGTTTTTGCAGGGCAGTGGGGATCAGGTAGCTTTGCATGTTACACGGCTGGGTGATTGTTAGGTCTACGGGGCTGGATGTGGGCTCAGGTCCTGGTGGCTCCAGGGCTGGTGCTTCGTCCATTGCGCCATCTGGCCATACCTACAATTATTACTATTTTTTTTCTCTCCCCTTTACTTTATCGCTGAAGCAAGTCTATATTCATGGGGGGGGGAGGGGGTATTTCATTTACTCTTAAACAAAAATATTTTATTAATGTAAAAAAAACATTTGTACAAAATGAAAATAAAAAATAAAATTTAAAAAAAAGAGAAAAAATCCCCTTCCCTCAAGAAACATGTTTATTCTATCAACAGTCGGTAAAGGGGAGGAAAGAATGAGAACTTGAATTAGTAAGGATATAGAAATCAAAATCACAATTGCTTTATGATCTGCTTTCAAGTCATTTTCTGTAAATTATGTCCCAAAGTCTATACTTCTATAAACAACTTTATGAAAGGTACAAGTCTTTTGTTTCTCAATATACTTATAACAAATATTTATGATGATATTTTGTTTAAAGTATATTCAGAGTTGTTGATCTACTGACAAGAAGTGAACACTATTAGAGAAAAAGTAATGAATATTTATATAACTATCTAAGAACACAACCCAGAAACTTGTAGGCAGACAGGTGGAACCATTAAGGCAGGCAATGTTGACAAATGCAGAAAGAAGGCATCACAACTATTTCCTACCTACAGATGTTCAGTGAACTGTTTAAATGACTGTGGTCTCTTTACACAATATAGAACATACTGTGATTTAGTAACATTTTTAAACTTTGAAATGATGACATTTAAGATATAATGGATTTAAGCAAATATTTTTTTCTATATCTATGATTTTATTTCCCATATGTGTCTTAATCATTCTTGGATTGTTTCTCAACTCAATGAAAGTTATGGATGTGCATTGAAAAGTAGAATATGTTTGTCCATTTGTTTGTTTGTTTTTTCTCATTGGATGTTAACCTTTAAAGTATATTTAGATGGCACCAGAATTTATGAAATAAAAAAATTTTATCTAAAAAAAAAGAAGGGAGCTCCTTGAGAGCAGAGATTATCTACTTTTCTATTTGTGTCCCCGAAGCTTTTGCACCTAGTGAATGCTTAATAAAGGGTTTTCTTCCTTTTGCTTTTCATTTTCTCTCTCTCTTCTTTCTTTGTTTCTATTCCTTCCTTTTTATCTTCTATCTCTTTCTTAAATTCCCAGGTAATAGCATTTCCTTCACTATACTTTCCTTGAATATTCTGCAACATGACTGAGGGAACTCCAATGGTTGTGGTAAACAGACCACTTTCATATGATGAATGAACCATACTTGATACTTTATCTTGATTGTGGTAGTAATGGTATTTGTTGTGTCCCCTAGAGATAAAGTCCTTCTAAAGTATTTTGTGGCACTAAAAAGATAATAAATACCATAAAATTCCATGAAAAAAAATTGTCTCATTGTATAGGTATTGAATCAGTCAGAAGAGCTCGGTTCTTCTTTAAGTATGAGTTTAGAAAGAGATTAAGTTCTGATCTGGTCTTGCCCCAAATCTACTTTTTTTGTAATGATGCTTGTCTCTACCATTCAATGTGAGGCAGATTGGAGTGAAGATGAATTAACCTTCTCTGGGATCCTGTTTATACTTAACCTCTTCCTGTTTCCCTGAGTCATCAACACTAGAACTCTGAAATTTGATTTTTTAAAAAAGTTGAAAGAATGAATAGAAGTGCATTGAGAGGAAAATTTAAAAAGTGCTCTAAGCTCAGCATTTCAATCTGCAGAACTGTCAGTTATATAACACATAAGAAATGATGAAAAGGAACTCCCATCCTCTTCAAATATTATTAATTTATTCTTGCTATTTATTTCTTGACCCTTCCAATTCCTTGCAGACCAACTAGAGTGGCTTCATGTGGAGACACAGAAATGGCAACTGCTGAGGCCTTTCTAAACAAGAATTTTCAGTTCACCATTACTGTCAACCCCCTACTGCCCTTCTTGAATTCATTGTGGGGACTTCGTCCCCCAAGTACCATGAGCAGAGGACCTTTACACCAGAATTCTAATCAGAACCTTAGTCTGCAAATTATTCCATATTTGGCATTTCCTCCTACCTATACATGGTAAATTCCCACCTCTTGCTGCCCTAATTCTTTAGATTCTGATTTGCCTCTGCCACATGCTTCAGTGACCATGAAGGGAGCTGAAGCAGTTGCTGAGGAATGTTTACTTAGTGCTCGGTCAGATATTGAAGAAGTCAGTCATGCACTGCACCCCAGGTCTTCACCAGTCATCTTGACTTTTGTCTTGTCACTGGACTTCAATTACTCTGGAAAGAGTGTAAAATTCTGCCTCACTTAAATCCAATTAATGTGCCAGTCAGGGCATCACAGTATGATGTCATTGGTCCTCTTTCAATAACAAAGGACAAACAATCTCAACCACAGCCATGTACTTATGTTGCTGCTGCTCATTCATTTCTGACTCTTTGTGAGTCCATTGGGGTTTTATTGGCAAAGATACTGGAATGGTTTGCCATTTCCTTCTCCAGCTCATTTTATAGAGATGGAAACAGGCAAACAGGATTATGTAGAGTCACACAGCTAATAAGTGTCTAAGGCCAGATTTAAATTTATATCTTCCTGACTCCAGACCCAGTTCTCCATCCACTGCATCACCTAGCTGCTACCCACTTCCAAAGACCATTTTCTCTATTGCCTTTGCAGAGTGGAAGATCTAAAGTTGCATAGAAACATAGAAGTCCAACCTCCTCATTTTGCAGGTGAAGATACTAAATCCTGGGAAAATTTAAGTGTCTTGTCAAATATCATGTATCCTGTAGGTATTAAGTGTCAAGGATGAGATTTGAGGAAAAAATGTTACAGAGTGGAAAGAGACAGCCTGGGATCCAGAAGGACCTGGATTCAATCCTACTCCTAAAACTTAATGTGTTACCATGGGCAAGTCACTTACCCTCTCAGTATTCTAGAAAATCCATTGGAACTATAAATTGAACAGATGGTACTGACCTACAATGGGAGTTACATAATATTATCCCTTTTCTTTCTTTAATCCTTATCCTTCTCCTTCTCCTTTCTGCATCTTTTGACAGTTAGTCAATTCTTCCTGGTATACTCTCTTCTCCATTCTATGCCATTATTCTCTTCTTATTCTTTCCCTATTTATTTGATTACACTTTCCCAATCACCTTTACTGGTTATATTCCATTTCTTAATAACCAAGTATGTGTGGCTATACATGTGAATATTATCAGTCTTCTGACCTGAATATTTCCTCCTGACACATTCTTACTTAGTGATCTTGTCAAATGTGATGAGTTCAATTTTTATCTCTCTTAGAATACTTCCAAAAATATATGTAGGACATATAGATGATATAGATATAGATAAAGATAAAGATATAGATATAGATTATATATAGATATAGATGATATAGATATAGATGATATAGATATGTGTATACAATATATGTGAATTCAAAGAAATTGTAATGATAAATAACACTTACATAGCAGCTACTATGTGTCAGCCACTTTGCTAAATACTTTACCAATATTATCTCATTTAATCATATATAAATACAAAGGGATATATACATCTATAGATCTATATAATGTATACATATATGTGTTGTTTATATTTAGATTATGTATCACATTTACTATGTTGCCCATATTCATTACAAATATGTAACATGTTATACATATTGCACTGTACAAACATTATATATATGTATATGTCACATGTTGTATATATTCAAACTAATTCTAGCTTATGCACAGTTTCCATGGCTGAACAGGGCCTAGAAATCTCAAAAATTATGCCTGATTGAGCCTTGTGGAGGGCACGAGAATTGTTTATAAGTAATTTTCTAACACATATTTCTGCCAAAATATTTGTTAAGAATCATATGCCCAATTGGTATACTGAGTCCTGCACAGACTTAGATGCAATTATGACTCTCGGTGTTTTACTGTCATTGTCTAGTAGTTGACTATGCTAAAAAAAAATAATAAAATAAACAAAAAAATCCTTAGATCTAAAAATCATTTGGATAATCATGTGAAAGAGGCAAATACTCAAAACCTATGTTGAATTACTAGGATAAAATGCAGTGACATGTGTTCTATAAACCTTAAAGAACAATATAAATGCTACTTATTAACTATTATTATAATTATTCATGGACCAGAATCCCTAGTGTCCTTCAGTCTATCCTGTCTTCCATGAGATATTCTCCCATCACCACCAACTCTCAAACAAGAAAATCAAGAAGATAACAACTATAAAAATGTCCAAGGAAAAGATGCTAATATTTATCACTGAATGATGCTGTAGAAAAATTGATAGATTTAGAATCAGAGGACATGGGTTCAAGTCCTGGACCTTTGTGACCTAGAACAAGGCAGCCAAACTCCCTGTGTCTCAGTTTGCTCATTTACATAAACTAAAAAATTTCTAAGCTCCTTTTAAGTTCTAAGTTGATGGCATAATGCCATCCAGTCAGTTCCTGGAAATTATTCATAAATAAATTTCTAAATTCCAGATTTTCCAATATATACATAGGATCAGTCAAAACCATTATAGCCTCTCCCTTGCTGATCCTATATCCCTCCTCTCTATAGCTGGAATTCCGATTCCTTTCTCTAGTAAAAATAAAGCTCTTAGCATGGCAGGTGGTACAATACCTACCTTCTTTTAGTATCAAATGCTT
The DNA here is from genome assembly GCF_037893015.1 of Macrotis lagotis. NCBI lineage: Eukaryota > Metazoa > Chordata > Mammalia > Peramelemorphia > Peramelidae > Macrotis > Macrotis lagotis. Next base: position 628,498,067 of record NC_133658.1, read on the forward strand.
TGCAATCCCATCTAAGCTTTTATTTCTTTGTACTTTTATTCTATCACAAGCATGATCCCCTTCACACTAGCTATCCAGGAAAATGTTTTATATAAGGATGCTATGATTTGCTGGTTTTGAGGGATAAGGAAATATATTTGAATTTTCAGAGTATTCAATTTCCTTGAGATGTCAGGCAAAGCTTTATGAAAACTTTGTATTGTTCCTGTAGAAAGATTTTTATCTTGGTCTTATTACTAAGATTCTCTGGTTATTTCTGTTTCTTATGCATATACACATGTATACACATTCACATTTTCACTTTTTAAAGATAGCTATCTCAATAAAAATGGGTGTGTGTAATCAAAAGCTAAGATCTGTTTCTATCATACATGGAAAATATATGCTTAAGAATTTATTCACATCTTCATTTGATACCCAAGATGCATAACTAAAGCTGAAAATAGTTCCTGAAAAACATTTGTTCTCCATTTATGATAATGCTATAAGAAATTTTATATTGACTTTCCTGTTTTAGTTGTTGACTTAAAGTACTTTACTTAATGTTCTTCATATCAATATGAATAAACTCTTTCTTATACTTACTAATTATAGTACCATCACTACCAAATAATCTAAGTGATTTGAATATGACCTAAAAACCCCTCAAATCTTTATTACTATTTTACTAAAATGCTAAATGTTTAATATATGAGGTCTTAAATCCTGATATACATGAATAATTACTCAATTAAATCTAATGATTTAGGCCAAGGCTGTCCAAAATGCTACCCATGGGCTGCATGTGGACCTCAGGACAATTTTATGTGGTCGCCTGTTGGTTTACTAAATGTTTTAGTGAGTGAAGCCAAACTACAGCAGAGCTCTCACTAAAATGGCAAATCAAAATATATATTTTTAGTTTTTCAAAGAAACTTTTAAAAATAAGTTTGGACAGCTCTGATTAGGCCCTAAATATACATACATATATATAGACAGATATAGAGATAGATATAGATATAAATGGGAGGGGGGAAGCATCTTCAAGTTGAAAATTATCCCTTTCTTCAAATTAAACAGATTATCTACATTAATATGTCATTGTCCAAAAAGAAATTCCAAACTATCAACTTCAGTAGTAAAATATTATTCATAGATTAAGACCAAAGATTTGAGTCTGCCAAAGTCTTTGTTAAACTTCCTTCAATCATGTATATCAACAACCCATCCAAACACACAGCCTTCAAAAGTTACTTGAGTTTCAGACAAAAAATGTCATAGTTGATATTTATCAAAGGCAAAAACGAACCTAGGTCTTCCTCATTGCAAGACTGACTTTGTTTTCATTCAAACCATAATACTATACCTATTGGGGGGCATAGACTTAATTAAATGACAAATATAGGTGAAATGATAAATATCCAGTATTTTAAAAGGTATATTTAATCACCTTTGTTTTAAAGAAATTTAAACTCTATGAAATTTCTTGAATCTCCAGAAGGCTATTCCATTTGGTTATGATTTCAAATTTTTAAGCAGTGTTTCTTGTTGATTACAGGGCATTTGGCCTATAATAATTAGCATTGGAGTTTTACAGACTACTTTAAATGCAATCTGTTTTATGGTGGAAGTGTGTGCTTTTGATTACAGACTTTGCTGAATCCATAAAGCTGGGGGTCTGAGGCAAAACCCTGATGAAAAATCCTCAGTTGCAACTGGAGTCCAGGTAAACATTTCTACACAAATTTAGACATACAACATAAATAGTTCTTCTTACTCCTTTATAAGTCCTTGAAACATCAAAATTCTTGCCTCCCCAAAGAAATTATGTATGGCTTTACTTCCAGGGCAAGCAATCATTTTGAAGTGCTTCGTTGTTTTTAAGTTGTGCATGCAAAGTATATAGGGAATACATTGTTTACAAAGAAATAAATAACAAAACATGAAACTAGTATATTTGAGAGAGAACTGATTAAAGTCTAGATCTTGTTGAATACTGCTTTAACATTATATTCCAAGTTTGAGGGTTCAGTATAATGTAAAAGTATATTTTACTCCCCTGGGGAGGGAAAGAGGTCACTACCAATGAACAACATTGTCTATACTCTCTGGGGAATTAATGTTGACAATTTTTTTTATATTTTTCTTTGTTTCAAAAGAGGTCTCTGGGTTTGGAATAGGAAGAATATTGGGAAAAAGCAGGAAAGAAAGAAAAATAGGGGAGGAAATGAAAAGTGAAGGAACAGAAATAGCAAGGAGAGAAGATGGAGAGGGGAAATAAGGGAAGGGGTAGACAAGGAAAATCCCTTCCAGTTCTAAGATTCCAGTTGAAATTTAGGAACTATTAGCAGAGGTTTTTTGGACTCAAAAATCCCACTGCCATGCCCTATACTAACTGAATGTAGATTTCTGGACTCAATCTAATAATTACAATGCATAGAGGGAAACATATCTCTGAGATTATCATCTATGAATAACCATTGTAGCTTCTACTTCTCTCAAGTCTTAGTTATTTTTGTCTGGTTGGTATTACTACTGCTGCTTCTGCTCCTGCTGTTTAATTTTGCTGGATATCTTTTTCATTCAAGTCCGGTCTTTTTTTACTGTCCATCTGGATAACTGAGTCTGTCTTCAAATTCTCTTTTAAACAATCAGAAAGATTCCATCCACCCCAATAAAACTCAACACAACTGAATGATATCAGATTCTATTACTTGCACTGTATTCCTACTCCACTATTGAAATGAAGTAAGCAGAGGTAAGCCACATGTTGCTTGTCAGAGAGGTATTTTTACTTTAGATAGGACTTCCAACTGTAAAAAACAACTTATTCCCCTGGAAACACCTTATAAACAAGACTATTTATAGTCTTATGGTCAGAAAAATCCCTTTATAGAAAGGAATAGCTAGCTTCTTTATGCAACATATGATGCCAGTTGTATTAAATAGGGAACATGAACACAAAGACTCTCTTAACTCTCTTGTCAAAGTCCTGGCAAAAAGTAGAAATTCACATCTGCATCAGTAAGGAGTATTTGATAACCAAGAAACTGAAGTTGGTACAAAGAAAGAAGTATTTGAATAACAAGGATCAAAATGTCTGGCCAGCTAATTAAGCACACATATGCTTACGCTTATGCTCATAGAATTTCACAGTTAAAAAAGAAACTTAAAGATGCCTTAGTATAACTCTTCCTATCATATTTATTTGAATATACAAAGTAGTGCTGCAAAGGGACCAGAAGAAAGATAGTGGTTTTTCAATGCTACCTTGCTATTTATATTTTTGAGGCATATGATGAAGTCATATACTTTTTCTTTTATTTTCAACAGTTCTAAACATTATGTGGTCTTAAACAGATTTGAGACAAATTTTACATTTCCTGCATTAAATAACATCCTATTCACATAAAGAGTGAAAACATAGGCAAAACATACCATGTTATTATATGACACATGACAACTGTTATTGGGAAAAGTGAGCAAAGTGACATGGATTCAAAAAGCTATACCTGTATTTACTTGATGTGTGATCATGGACAAATCAGACAATTTCTCTGAGTCTCAGTTTCCTAATCTTTACATTGGAATATGAATTTACTCCAAAAGACTATTATAAAAAAAGTTCTATATAAAACTCAAAATGCTATAGGCAAGAGTTCTTAACCTGGAGTTCATGGCACTAAAGATCTGGCAATTAGATTCATTCTAAAAGGTAAGGATAAGAAATTGAGATAAACACCAAGTTTGGAAAAAATAGAGGAAAAATATATCAGGTTAAAACAAAAAGACTATCAAAATGATAATAGTAAATGCTGACTCTGAAAAATACAATAAATTCAATAATCTTTTGTAAACGTGATTGAGAAGAAAAAATCAAAATCATAGGACAAAAATAAAAAATGAAAAAAAGATAAAATTTATGAGTGTTAAAAAGTATTTCTTTACTTTCTATACTCAATTTTATACTAGTAAAACAAAAGAATTTAAAAGAAATCATTGAATACACAAAAAATAAAACATATCACTTAACAAAAGAAGATAAAGCTATCTTCAAAAATATATCATAAAGTAAAATTGAGGGGGCGGCTAGGTGGCATAGTGGATAAACCATCGGCCCTGGAGTTAGGAGTACCTGGGTTCAAATCCTGTCTCAGACACTTAATAATTACCTAGCTGTGTGGCCTTGGGCAAGCCACTTAACCGTGTTTGCCTTGCAAAAACCTTCAAAAGAAAGTATAATTGAACTGTATAAGTTTAAATAAAAAAAATTCCCTGGTTCAGGAAGAATGAATCTTGCTCATGAATATTAAATTAATGAATATTAAAAGGCAGTAATATTTGTTGTTTTGAAGTAACATAGTAGAGAAGGTTCATTTTTATAAAGATTTTATTTATTTTGAATTTTACAATTTTTCACCTAATCTTTTTACCGTACCCCCACCCCCCACAGAAGGCAGTCTCTTAGTCTTTACATTGTTTCCATGGTATACATTGATCTAAGTTTAATGTGATGGGAGAAAACTCATATCCTTAAAGAAGAATCATAAAGTATAAGAGATAGCAAATTACATAAGATAACACTTGTTTGTTTGTTTGTTTTTAATTAAAGGTAATAGTCTTTGGTCTTTGTTCAAACTCCACAATACTTTCTCTGGATACAGATGGTATTTTCCATCACAGATACCCCAAAATTGTGTCCAACTGATGCACTGATGGAATGAGTAAGTCCATTAAGGTTGACCATCACTCCATGTTGCTGTTAAGTTGTACAATGTTCTTCTGGTTCTGCTCACCTCACTGAGCATCAGTTCATGCAAATCCTTCCAGGCTTCCATGAATTCCCATCTCTCTTGGTTTCTAATAGAATATTCAATAATGTTCCATAAAATACATATCCCACAGTTTGTTAAGCCATTTCCCAATTGAAGGACATTCACTTAATGTCCAATTCTTTGCCACCAATATCAGAGCTGCTATGAATGTTTTTGTATAAATGACATTTTTACACTTTTTCATAATCTCTTCAGGGTATAGACCCAGTAGTGTTATTGCTGGATCAAAGATTATACACATTTTTTTTTCAGTTTTTTGCAAGGCAGTGGGGTTAAGTGGTTTGCCCAAGGCCACACAGCTAGGTAATTATTAAGTGTTTGAGGCTGGATTTGAACTTAGGTACTCCTGACTCCAGGGCCAGTGCTCTATCCACTGCCCTGCCTAGCTGCCCTGGTATGCACATTTTTGTTGCCCTTTGGGTGTAATTCCAAATTGCTCTCCAGAAATGCTGGATGACTTCACAACTCCACCAACAATGAATTAGTGTCCCAGATTTCCCACATGCCTTCCAGCATTGATCATTTCTTTCTAATTATATTGGCCAGTCTGAGGGGTGTGAGGTGGTACCTCAGAGATGCTTTAACTTCCATTTCTCTAATAAGTAATGATTTAGGGCAATTTTTCATATGACCATGTATCACTTTGATTTCCTCATCCATAAATTGCCTTTGCATATCCTTTGACCATTTGACAATTGGGGAATGACTTGTCTTTTTAAAAAATTTAACTCAGTTCTCTGTATATTTTAGAAATGAGTACTTGTCAGAAATACTAGTTGTAAAAAATTGTTTCCCAATTTAAAACATTTCTTTAGATCTTGATTGCAGTGGACTTGTTTGTGCAAAAGCTTTTTAATTTAATATAGTCAAAACTGTCTAGTTCATTTTTAATGATGCTCTCCATCTCTTCCTTGGTCATAAACTGCTCCCCTTTCCATAGATTTAACAGGTAAACTATTCCTTGAATTCCTAGTTTACTTATAATATATTTTTTTAATGTCTAAATCCTGTATCCATTTTGATTTTATCTTGGTATATGATGTGAGGTGTTGGTCTAATCCAAGTTTCTGCCATACAAACTCCCAATTTTACCAACAGTTTTTATCAAAAAGAGTTTTTATTCCAATAGCTGGACTCTTTGGGTTTATCAAACAGCAGATTACAATAATCAATTCCTGATATTTATGTAAATTTGAGGGGGTTGAAGTCTCACACTAGTAAAGTTTCACTATCTATGTCTTCTTGTAATTCCTTCAACTTCTCCTCTAAGAATTTGGATGCTATACCATTGGGTGAATACATATTTAGAACTGAAATTACTTTATCATCTATGGTACCTTTTAGGAGGATATGGTTTCCTTACTTATCTCTTTTAATGCTATCTATTTTTGCAACTGCTTTGTCAGAGATAAAGATTGCTACCCCTGCTTTTTTCACTTCAGCTGAAGCAAAATATATTTTGTTGCAACCTTTTACCTTTACTGTATCTCTCTGCTTTAAATGAGTTTCTTGTAAGCAGCAAATATGTGGGATTCTGGTTTGTAATCCACTCTGTTATTCACTTACATTTTAAGGGAGAGCCCATCCTATTCACATTCAAAGTTAAAATTGCCAACTCTTTATTGACCTCATATTATCTTCCCCTCTGTTTGTATTTTCCTTTTTTCCCCTTTATTCATATTCCCCAGTATTTTGTTTCTGACTACCACCACCTTCAGTGTGTTTTCCCCCTTTCCCTTTTGCCCCTTCTTCCTTCCCTTCCTTCTGTTGGTTCCCCTTTTCTTCCCCCCTCCGCCTTCCCCCCTTTTAATACATGAAAGTTAAGACAAGTTTCTTATCTTAACTGAGTCTATGTATGCTAACTTTAAGCAAAATCTGATGAGAGTAAGATTCAGGCAGTTGTCATCGCCTTCCTTCTTCCCCTCTATTGCAATAGGTCTTTTGTACCTCTTAATGTAATGAGATTTATCCCATTCAGTCTCATCCAACCTCCCATCTCTTTACTATCCTCCTTTTTAAGGAGATATTGTTTTCAAATCATTCTGAGTCACAGAAAAGTCACTTCTGCTTAATTATATTCTCTCTAATAGAATTACAATTATTGAGATTTAATTGAATCTTTCTTTCAGCTAGGGTTATAGCCAGTTTCATCTTTTTGGATAGCAGAATTTTTTCTTCTGTTTACCCCCCCCCCTTTTCAACCTTTTCATTTGTCTCTTGCAGATCCTGTTTAAAGTCCAAATTTTCTATTAAGCGCTAGTCTTTTCATAAGGAAAAGTTGGAAGTCACCTATTTCATTAACTGTCCATCTTTTGCCCTGGAAGAGAAGGCTCAGTTTTGTCAGATAATGAATTCATGGCTGCATTCCAAGCTCCCTTGATTTTCAGAATATTGTATTCCAGACCCTTTGATCCCTTGATGTTGATGCAGCCAAGTCCTAGATAATCCTTACTGTGGTTCCTTGGTATCTAAATTGTTTCTTTCTGACTGCTTACAGGATTTTCTCTTTTATCTGACAGTTGTGGAATTTGGCCACAATATTGCTTGGGGTTTTCATTTTGGGATCCCTTTCTGTAGGGGATTGATGTATTCTTTCAATAAATATTTTGCCCTCTGGTTCTATGATATTAGGGCAGTTTTCCATCACTAAATCCTGTAATATTAAGTCCAGGCCTTTTTTTCTGTCTTCAAAGTTTTCAGGAAGACCTATAATTCTTGGGTTATCTCTTCTTGATCTATTCTTGAGGTCAGTAGTTTTGGTGATGAGGTATTTTACATTTTCTTCTTTTTTATTTTTTGGTTTTGTTTAACAGACTCCAGTTGTCTCGTGAAGTCATTAATTTCTACAGACTCTTCTTTTTTTTTAGAGAAGAATTTTCATTTACCTTTTGCAACTCCTTTTCCAATTGGTCAATTCTATTTTTGAAAGAGTATTACAGTTGATCAGTTGAAGTTTTGAGAGAATTATTTTCTTTTTTGCATTTATCCAATTATATTTTCCAAGGATTTGTTTTCTTGTTGCAAGGTGTTAATTGTTTCTCAAATTTTCCAATTGATTATTAAACTCCTTCCTGATTTCTTCAAGTTCTTCTGTGCTGGAGACCAGATCATATTCTCCTCAGAGGTTCTAGGTCTCTCTCAGGGTCTTTTCCTTCCAGGAATTTTTCTAGGGACCTTCCTTTCTACTGGCCTTTCTTCAGTTTCCTAAGACCTTGTGTTGGGGGAGGGGCTTTTTCCCAGAGGTTTGGTGTTGAGATTCTCTAGAGGCTTTACTCACTGGATTTAGTAACTTCAAGTGGGCCATCCAGTAGGGGGTGCTGGTTGCTTTCTCTGGAGTGTCTGTGACCTTGATTTGAGGCCCTCTCCCTTGGCCTGGAGGGGGTAATTGAAGCTGATGAATACTTTTATCTTTGAAAAATGGTGGACTATGCCCTGGGGTAAGAGAATAACTCTCTCTATGCACAGTTGAGGGAGCTCTGCTGCTCATACCTGAGTCTGGGGGAAAAGGTGGACTGTAATTGTGTTTGTTCTGGGAAGAGGCTTCAGATTAAATGTAGGTATGGACTCTGAGTTCCTCCAGACTAGAGGAGCCCATGGATCAATGACTGTAACTCTCCCACACTGGAACTCACACTCCAGCCCTGCTGGTAAGTCCTAGACTGTCAGTGCCACAGTCAATGCCTCTGGTGCCCAGTTGACTCCCGTCTCTATGGCTGATCAGACTAGTCCTTCTCTCAGGCTCTCACCCTATCCTGTGCTCCTGGAAGAGTCTGCTTTCTGTGTCTGGCTAACCCATGATCCCAGAAAACAAACCTTGAGGTAGGTGTTCTTCTCCTAGCTTCTCTTTCTGGGTTTTGTCAAGTAGATTTCTGTTGAGAGATTTGTTTCATATTATATATGAGGGAAGATCAGGAGACTTTAACACAGTGCCTGTCTTCTCTCTGCCATCTTGTCCAAAAGTCTGTATTTTCCAAAGGTTCATTTTTTTAAAAAATTAATTATTTTATTTTTAATTTATGGAATGAAACAAGTATTTCCACTATATAGTATAATAAAAATATGACCACACATGAAACTGGAAATATATTATGTAATTCCTTTAAAATACAATATTAAATTATCATGTAAATTTTGTTTTTTCAGCTTTTTTCCCCCATACACTTACTTCCCACCCTAGATATGGTTACCGTTATACACAAATGTACATATAGGCATAAAAATCACTCTATAATGCCTCCATTTATCATTTGTTTCCACACACACACACACATGCATCTTCCTTCATATTGTCTTTTCTATTAATTTGGATGTTTATTATAGTCAAAATTACCTATTCACCCAAAGTTGTTTTTAAAACAATATCATTTAAAATAATACTAATAAAATGTCTTACATTGTTTAATCTATTGTTCAGAAGTATTTTAGAATATAATGTCATGGAGGACCTGAGCTCAAATCTAAACTCTTGACACTGGATACTTAGCAGTAAGGTGGTACAGTGGATACTTCAGACACTTGTCACTCACTAGTGTGTCCTTGGGCAAGTCACTTAACACTGCCTCACATCCAGGGCCTTCTCCAGGTGTCCTGATTCATATCTGGCCACTTTCTCCAGATGGCTTTGGAGGTCAAAGTGAGGCTGGTGACTTAACATACTATTCTTCCTCACTCAAATTCAATTCACATGCTTTTCATGGCATCACCTCCCGGATGTTGTGGTCTTCTTTGAAAATGAAGGACAAACATTATTAGTAGCTGTGTGACTTTGGGACAGTTACTTAACCGCATTATCCCACCCAAAAAAAAAGAATAAAAGAAGAAGAGGAGGAAGAAGGAAGAGGAGAAGGAGGAGGAGGAGGGGAGGAGGAGGAGGGGGAGACAGAGGATGGGAAGGGGAGGGGGAGGGGAGAAGGGGAGAAGGAGGGGGTAGGGGAGGAGGGGAGGGGGAGGAGGGGAAGGAGGAGAGAAGAGGAGGACAAAAAAAGAGGAGGAGGAGGAGGAAGAAGAAGAAGAAGAAGGAAGAAGAAAAAAAAGAAGAGGGTTCCTTCCATCCATGTGTTATTTTTAGCCTGTAGCTCTAAAACTAATCTAAGAATGAAAAAATTAAGGGAGTCCAGAGATTTAAAAGACCTTTTAAAAGGACTATTAGAGTGAAACTTAGAAATTAACAAATCAAAATAAAAATCTTTTCCAAATGCTATACTACATACTGGGGAAATACATAAAACTCTCTGTCTGTCTGTCTCTTTCTCTCTCACACACACACACAGTGTGTATGTGTCTCTCTGTTTCTGTCTCTGTCTCTGTCTCTGTCTCTGTCTCTGTCTGTCTCTGTCTGTCTGTCTCTCTCTCTCTCTCTCTCTCTCTCTCTCTATATATATATATATATATATATATATATATATATATATATATATATATATATATATATATGCTAGCTAGCTATCTCATATCAACTTACATTGGAGAATCTTGCCTGGAATGAGGTGAAGGTTGAAAACTGACCTCTTAACAATCTTCAAACATATGAAATGCTATGCAAATGGTCCTGGCCAGCTGTTGTTCCTCTCCACTGAGAATAGAAAATGAGACAATTGGTTCAAATTGCAACATGAGGGATGTAGGTTTGGCAGTTTTGCAAATGGCTATTTGCCTATTTGATGAAGAAAAGCAGAAATTTATTGTAGATGAGTAATTAAAATGCTGATATCATATATTGAAATACTTTCTGTTCTTATGGGGATAGCAGATAGATCAGCAAAAGTCTGAGTATGTTTGAAAACCTTATTTATAAACCGTGAAATATAAAGAACTTCCAGATTATTGAGATTATGAAATATTCAAATACATTCCTGGGAGAAACTCTGGAATCTCCTTAATTCTTCATTTCAGATAATGTAAGTCAGTTGCAGAGCCATGGCTGCATAACCATGAAAGAAAAAAAGAAAAAACCATCCCTGTCTTTGTGATTTGGATAGAAAGTGGTTTAATAAATGACCAAGGCTACTATTCCCAGTTAGGTGATTCAGTGGATAGAGCTCTGGACCTAGAGTAAGAAGACTCCTCCTTCATGAATCTGGCCTCAGACACTTAGTATGTGATCCTGGGCAAGTAATTTAACTGCATTTGGCTCAATTTCCTCATCTGTAAATTGAGCTATGGAGGGAAATGACAAACCACTCCAGTATCTTTACCAAGAAAACCCCAAATGAAGTCACAAAGAGTTTAATACAACTGAAAAAAATGATTAAACAACATTATTCACTAATATTAAGTTTCTACGGAGCCCAAAAAGAGAAATAAGAAATTTCACAAATAGCACTTTTCCTAACCTTGTATTGTCAAGTAAATGTTATACACAATTTGAAATAATCACACAATATTGCCATTAAAAAGCAACAACAAAACATGTTTCAATGTGTGTGCTAACTATAGACATGGTGGAAATAGGAAAGATTTTTAATTTAATCAGATTTATAATTTTCTTGATGATGAAAAGGAATTTTCAAGGAGGTGATAATAAAGAGAAGTAAGGTGATCAGAGAAGATTCTAACTCCCATCTCATTTCCCTGAACTTTTATTACATGTTTGCAACTTCATAAATCACTATAGACTAAAGGCATTTCTTTGACTGACAAATATGTGGGTGAATCTGAAGAACAGAGACAAGTTATGGCAAAATCTGTAGCAAACAAGGTATTACTTGACTAGGGTACATTATTTCCACTAGAGGAATAAAGAAGAGGAGAAAGAAGGAAAGAGGGAAAGGAGGAAGGGAAGAAGGGAGAACTAGAGGAAGAGAAAAAGAGAGGTAAATAGGATTGCAGAAGAAAGGGAAGGGGAGACAAAAGGAGGAAGGGAAAAAGGAAGAAAGGAAGGAAGAGACAGGAAAGGAGGAAAGGAAAAGAAGAGAAAGACCATTAAATGTTTACTATGCTTTGTGCTAAGCACTGGGAATACAAAGAGAAAAAAATGACAGTGTATGCTCTCAATCATACTCTAATAGGGGGAAAACACATAAACAAAAATTCAGTTGCATATTTACAACAACCCAGAAGATCTAAGATTTTGATGGTGGGGAAGGCAAGGTCCAAGGGCCTTTAAGTTACAAAGGTAGGTCAGTTGACAGAAATTGTATAGCAGATATTAAAGTCTGCAGTGGCAGGTTGCATTGATCAGGCAGATGGTGAGATCCAATTGTCCTCTATATGACTACTAGGAATGGAGATGTTGATTGACATCTTATTCGAGCAGTGTGAATAGTTAGGTATCAAAGAGGGAAGGTGAACTCATTTGTAGCAGATACCCAAGAATTACAAACTGTTTGCAGAATTCTTCTGTATCCTCCACAATGATAGTATATGGTTGGTATGTGTAGTCAGGGGTTATGTGATTGATTGACTTTTGAGAATAGAGCTTTGATGCCCCCTGATTATCTTCAGCATCCTATATGACCCCTTGTCCAGTTCTACATTGTTACCTACATGTCTGAATTCCAGAAATTCTGGTTATCACTTATCACCTAGATGATTACTGATAACAACTTTTAACTTTCTTCCTTCCAAAGCATCTAGTTTATACCTAAAGGACTATTCTTAAAGATTGAGCTTTTGCTAAGAAGGTAAACATCTCAAATTTTGCCTAAGAAATAATGTAGAGAAACTTACATTGGTTAAAATATTTGAGCTACTTCTGCCAGGGAGGTTACTTCTAAAGAGATTCAATGTGAATACCCTGGAGGGTAAGAGAAACATCTCCAATAAGGAAATCCATTATTACATTATTAACTCATTGGTGTACTTGGAATACTATGCTTCCTTGCTTCAGTCAATCAACTATTCACTAAGTGACCACTATATGCCAGCCATTATTTAAGTGTAATGACCACTATATGCTAGTACATTATCTAAGATAAGCAAAAAACACTCCCTGTCTTCAAGAAGTTCACAATTTAATGAAGCTGACAAAAGTGGGAAGAGAGAATTATTGTTGAGCTGTTTCTAGTTGTAGTTATTTCTAGTGAACTCATTGGAGGGGGTTATTTTTGTTTTTCTAAAATATTTCATTTGTTTTTCCAACTACATGCAACTACATGCAGTTTTTAACCAATCATTTTTGCAAGGTTTTGAGTTTTACATTTTTCTACCTTCTACTCTTTCCTTCCCCCTCCTCTTGAGAGAAAGCAATCTAACATTGGCTCTACATTTATAACCATACTAAACACAGATCCATATTGATCATGTTGTGAGAAAAGAATCAGAACCAAATGGAAGAAAATAACAGAGAAAGAAAATAGCAATATATAAGCCAACTTTTAAAAACTAAAGACAATAAGGTTTGATCTTCATTTAAACTCCACAGTTCCTTCTCTACATATGGATGATATTTTCCATACCAAGTCTTTTAAAATTGTCTTTGATTATTGTACTGCTGAAATGAACAAGTCCATCATGACTGATCATCGTCCCATGTTATTGTTAGTGCATATAATATTCTTCTGGTTCTGCTCATGTCATTCAGCATCAATTCATACAAGTCTTTTTTAGGCTTTTCTGAAATCCCGTCCATTATGATTTCTTATAGTGTTCCATCACATACAGTTTGTTCAGCCATTCCCCAATTGATGCACATTGCTCAATTTCCAATTCTTTGTCACCACAAAAAGAGCTGCTTTTTTGTACATGTGGAACTTTTGCCCTTTTTCATGATCTCTCCAGAATCCAGTCGTGGTTTTGCTGGATCCATGGGTATGCACAGTTTTATTGCACTTTGGACATAATTCCAAATTACTCTCCAGAAAAGTTGTATCACCTCACAATTCTACCAACAAAACACATCCCCTCCAACAATGATCATTTTCCTTTCTACATATTAGTCAATCTCAAAATTTTCATTTGCATTTTTCTAATCAATAATGATTTAGAGCAATTTTTCATATGCCCATAGATAACTTCCACTTCTTCATCTGAGAATTGTCTTTCCAAATAGTTTGATCATTTATCAGTTGGGGAATGACTTGGTTTTTTTTAATAGATTTGGCTCAGTTCACTTAACATTTTAGAAATGAGTACTTTGTCAGAAAAAGAGTTGTAAAAATTGCTTTCCAGCTTACTACATTCCTTTTAATGTTGGATGCAGTGGTTTTATTTGTGGAAAAACTTTTTTTAATTTAATGTAATCAAAATTATCCAGTTTGTTTTTTTATAATATTCTCTTTATGTCTTCTTTGGCCATAAACTGCTTCCCTTTCCATATATCTGACAGGTAAGCTATTCCTTATTCTCCTAATTGACTTATAGTATTAACTTTTTATATAATATTACCTTATCTTGGTATAGGGTGTGAGATGTTGGTCTAGTCTAGTTCCTGCCATACTTGCTATAACTATCATCCAGTTTTCCCAGCAGTTTTTATTGGAGTGAGTTTTTATTCCAGAAGCTGGAATCTTTATGTTTATGAAACCCAAATGGTCATTTACTGATGTTTCTTTTGTACCTAATCTCTTCCACTGATCCACCACTCAATTTCGTAGCCTGTGCCAAACAATTTTGATGACTAATGTTTTATAATATTATTTTACTTCTAGTATGGCTAGGCCACCTTTCATTGCTTTTTTTCCATTAATTGCCTTGATAGTCTTGTTTTGTTCCTCCATATGATTTTAGTTACCACTTTTTCTAACTCATTAGGGTAATTCTTTGGAAATTTTATAGCATAGTACTAAATGAGTGATTTAATCTAGTTAGAATTGTCATTTTTATTATATCTTGGACTATCCATGAGCAATTGACATTTGTCTAGTTATTTAGATCTGATTTTATTTTTGTGAAAAATGTTTTATAGATGTTTTCATGAAGTTTCTGAGTCTGCCTTGGCAGGTAGACTATCAAGTATTATACATTGTCAGAAGATATTTTATTTTATTTTAGATTTTAGATTTTTTCAAGGTAATAGGGTTAAGTGACTTGTCCAAGGTCATACAATATTAAGTGTCTGAGACCAAATTTGAACTCAGGTCCTCCTGACTCCAGGGTCAGTACTCTATCCACTATTCTACCTTACTGCCCCCAGAAGTTATTTTAAATGGGATTGCTCTTTCAATATTTTGCTGCTGTATCTTATTAGTAATATATATATATATATATATATATATATATATATATATGAATGCTGAAGATCTATGTGAATTTATTTTATATCCTGCAACTTTGCTAAAGTTGCTAATTGTTTCCAGTAGGTTTTTAGATGATTTTCATCATATCATCTGCAAAGACTAAGAAGTTTCTTTCTTTCTTACCAATTTTAATTCCTTCAATTTCCTATTTTACTCTTACTGCTAAAGCTAACATTTCTTTGTCTTTTTTTAAAGGTTTTTGCAAAGCAATGGGGTTAAGTGGATTGCCCAAGGCCACACAGCTAGGTAATTATTAAGTGTCTGAGACCAGATTTGAACTCAGGTACTCCTGACTCCACAGCTGATGCTCTATCCACTGTGCCACCTAGCTGCCCCTAAAGCTAACATTTCTAATGCAATATTGAATATTAGTGGTGATAATGGGCATTTTTGTTTATATTTGATCTTATTGGAAATGCTTCTTATTTATTCCCACTTCATATAATGCTTGTTAATGGTTTAAGATAGATACTGCTTATCATTTTAAGGAACATTTCATTTATTTCTGTGTTCTCTAGTATTTTTAAATGGAATGGGTACTGTATTTTGTCATAAGCTTTTTCAGTATTTACTGAGATAATCATATGATACCTGTTAGGTTTGTTTTGATATGGTCAATTATGCTGCTAGATTTCCTAATATTGAACCAACTTTCTGCATTCCTGGTATAAATCCTGCTTCATTTTAATATATTATACTAGTAATAACATGCTGCAATTGCTTTGATAATACTCTATTTAAAATTTTTGCATCCATATTCATTAGGGAAATTGGTCTAAAATATTCTGTTTGACTCTTCCTGGTTTAGGTGTCATAGAAGGAATTTGACCAAACTTTTTCATAAAGTTTATATAGAATTGGAACTAATTGTTCTTTGAATGCTTGTTAAAATTCACCTGTGAATTCATCTGGCCCTGGAGATTTTTTCTTATGGAGTTCATTGATGGCTTGTTCAATTTATTTTTTCTGAGATGGGATTATTTAAGTATTTAACTTCCTCTTCTTTTAACCTGGATAGTTTATATTTTTGTAAATATACATCCAGTTCACTTACATTATCAAATTTACTGGCTACAATTGAACAAAATAGTTCTGTATTATTATTATTTAATTCCCTCCTCATTGGTGGTGAATTCACCTTTTTCATTTTTGATACTAGTAATTTTAGTAATTTTGTTTTCTTCCTTTTTAAAACAAATTAAAGGTTTATCTATTTTATGTTCAATAATTTTCTAGCTTTTGATTTTATTAATTTCACTTTTATTTTTTAGAATTTCTAATATAGTATTTAATTGGGGATTTTTAATTTTTTCTTTCTCTAACTTTTTTAGTTACATACTCAGTTCACTGATCTCCTCTTTATTTATTTCATGTAATCATTTAGAGATATAATATTTCCCCTAATAACTGCTTTGGCTGTGTCCCATAAGTTTTGGTATGTTGTCTCATTATTGCCATTGTCTAGGATTAAATCATTAATTCTTTCTATGATTTGTTTGATGCACTCGTTCTTTAAAATTAGGTTATTTAGTTTCCAATTTCTTTTAGATCTATCTCTCCATGATCCTTTATTACCCATTATTTTTATTACATCATGATCTGAAAATAAATTCATTCAATATTTCTGCCTTTCTGCATTTGATTATGAGGTTTTTATTCTCTAATACATGGTCAATTTTTGTGGAGGGTCCATGTACCACAGACAAAAAAGGTATATTCTTTTCTAACCCCATTCAGTTTTCATCTTGGGGTCTTCATATGTAAGTTTTCTAATATTATATTCACTTTCTTAACTTCCTTTTTTATGGTAAGGTTTATCTAATTTTGAGAAAGGGAGGTAAAGATCCTCCGCCAGTATAGTTTTGCTATTTGTGTCTTCTAGTAACTCATTTAACTTCTCCTCTAGGAATTTGGATGCAATACCCCTTGGTGCTTACAAGTTTAGTACTGAAATAACTTCATTGTATATGGTACCTTTTTAGAGGATATAGTTTCCTTCCTTATCTCTTTTAATGAGATCTATTTTTACAATTGCTTTGTCTGAGATAAGGATTGCTACCCCTGCTTTTTTCACTTCAGCTGAAGCATAATGTATTCTACTCTAACCTTTTACCTTTAGTCTTTATGTATCTCTCTGCTTTGAAGTTGTTTCTTGTAAGCAGCATATTGAAGGACTGTGGTTTTAAATTTACTCTACTATCTGCTTCTGTTTTATGGAAGAGTTCATCCCATTCACATTCATAGTTGTATTAACTCTTTATTATGCTCCAAGCTATCTCATTTCCATTTGTATTTTTCCCCTCCTTTCACTTTATCCTTCCTAATCAATGTTTTGCTTCTGGATATTGCCTTCTTCAAAATGTTTCCCTCTTCTATCCACCACCCTCCCTTTTCTTTCATCTTTCCCTTTCTCCTTCTTCCTTCTTTCCCTTCTATCAGTCCCTCCTTCCCTGCCTACCCCTTTCCCCCCAATACTTGAAAGGTAAGATAAATTTCTAAACTCAACTGAGCATGTGTCTCTGTGTGCGTGCCTGTGTGTCTGTGTGTATGTGTTAATACTTCTTTGAGTTAATTCTGATGAGAGTAAGATTCAAACTGCTATTGCCTCCTCCCTTCTTTCCCTCTATTGCAATAGGTCCTTTGCACCTCTTCAAGTGATATAATTTACCCCATTCTACCCCCCTCTTCTTCCCATCTCTTTACAGCCCCCCCCTTTTTAATGTTGGGGTTGACAAATATTTTTTCTTGAGAAAGTAACCTTTAAAATAACTTAGAAAGCAGAAATCAAGACCATCCAATTCAGCAGAAAAAGCAAGGGATACTAATATTAGCATTCAGAAGAGTAGAAAACAGATCATAGACCACATGCTAATTTAATGAGCACTTGACATACCCTAAGTAGGACCCCCTCAATTTGGTACTATCAGATTGCCTGTTGGGTCCTGAGGGGATTGACTTTTAATTCTGGTTCAAAGGTTTTTCTATCAGAAGTCTCTCCTAAAAAAGTTTATACTAGAATTCTGGACTTCAATAATGAGTCAGCATAAAATTAACTCAAAGCAAAGGCATTTAATTACTAAGATAGCCTAGAAAGAACAGCAGCTTCAAAGCATTCTCCACATAAAACTGGAATGTTCTGTTTCACAAATATGTACAGTATTGGTGGCAAGGAAGCATAGAGTAGCAGTAAGTATTAAGGTACACACATGGAGAATGCATGTGTTGATTTTTTTTTTAAACCAGCTTGCTAAATTCCTGGTCTGGTGAGGAATTAAGTAATCTGATGGCTAATTATATAGTTTGGTGAGAAATGAAGTACTATAAAGCAATAGTGAACATAGATTCAGGAGACAGGCTTTCAAATCCCAGATATGCTTATTAGATGAAGGACCACTGGAGAGTCAATTACTTTCTTTGAATTTCAGTTTTATTATCTATAGAAGGTGGATAATAATATTCTGTCTCACAGAATTAGAAAAGACCTTTGGGAAAAGAGCTTTATAAATCTTAAAACACTCTTGTATTTTAGTCATTTCAGTTATGTCTGACTTGATGATTCCTTTTGGGATTTTCTTGGCAAAGATACTGGAGTGATTTATCATTTCCTTTTCCAACTCATTTATTTTACAGAGGAGGAAACTGAAGCAAATAGGGTTAAGTGAGTTGTCCAGGGTCACACAATTTGTAAATGCTGATTTGAACCCAAGAAGAATAGTCTTCCTGACTCCAGGATTGGCACTCTATCTATTGTGCTACATATTATAGAAATATAAGTTGAGCTATAACTAAATAATAAGGGAAGAAAAAATAATTGCCCTCTAATGAAAATAAATTAGTCTTTATCCTTTATCTAGGATCAGAGAAAGGTGAAGAAATCTTGTCCTTACTCCTTAGGAAGGCATCACAAAATGGCAGACAATTCTGCAATTTCTGATTTGAGGTCCTTTAGTATAATAAGAAAAATGAATATATAAATAGGAGTCAGGATTCTCTTTCTTTTGGAACTTATTTTGGGGACATAGAGGGGTTGTTTTCTCTTGAGTCTTTTTCATAAAGTTGTTACTGAAATGTTCCATGACCTAGGACAGATGTCCTATGCTCTCCTAGATTATCTCTTCCTAAAACAGCAGTAAGAGAAGCAGAAATCTACTATTCACAAATGTAGACAAAGCATGAGTTTATTTCATTTTATTACTTCTGTCTCTGGACTGAGATATACTCTGAAAATGGAAGGTGCATGCTAGGGTTGAGTTGTCCCCTCCATGCACAGTGTCTCAGCTCAGTGCCTATCTGACATTTGAGGCTCCAGCATCAACATAATAATAATAGGCAACATTTATATGATTCTAATTATGTGTCAGACATTGTGTTGGTAATTTACAATTATTATCTAATTTGATCTTCACAACAACTTTGGGAGGTTTGTTATTGCCCCCATTTTACCAAAAAGGAAACTGAGGCCAACAGGTTAAGTGACTTGCCTGGGGTCATATAGCTAGTAAGTGATTGCAGTTGGATTTGAACTTTTCCTGATTCCTGATGCTATTCCCAAACTTCTAGGAATTGAACCATGATGGATAATGGTAATTACTGACTTCCCCTAGCCCCACCCACCATGGACCAAGACACAAAGCCTTCACCTTCTGGTTCTGATCAACCCTTCTTTTCCTCTCTACTCTCTTCTTCCCTAGTAGAATATAAATTCCCTGAGGTTTGGTTCTGTTTTGTTTCTTTCTTTGTATTTCCAACCTTTAGTACTATGTTTTTCAATAGCCCAGTCATTCCCCTACCCCCACTACTGTTATTTGATCTCTGTGAGGACCTAAACCTGAAGCATGGTAAGACTAGAGAGTTACCCAGGTCACAGTCAACATGAACTCAGAAGCATGAGGTGAACAATGGTATTTTGACTCCAAAATTATTCTTAGATCCATTCTATGCCTCTTTGCCTTAATTAGTTTTTATTTAACAAATTCTTATTGGACTACATTACTGACTATTAAATCTACTAAATGTGATCTAGAGTCACCATCTTGAATCTGAGGGAAAGCAGGATCCACAAGATCTTAGCACTCCAAACCAAGAAATCTTAGCACTCCAAAGCCAAAAACTGGCAGCACATCTGTACTTTTGATAAAAAAAAATAATAATAATAACTTTGAGAACTGAATCTACAAAACAAAAATCATGAGGTGACAAACTTCTTGACAAGAGGTAAAAATAGAAGCTATAAAAATGGCTTGTTGAGAAAATGCATATTTCTAATTGTGGTAATGCTTATTCCTCAATATCAATTTATTTGTGTGGGGGGGGTTGGGGGGATGTTAGGGAAAAGAAGAAGATATTGGTTTGGACTGATGATTTAATCTGAATCTTAATAGAGAAGAAAAAATGAGAAAACATTTACTAACTTATACTTTCCCTTTTACCTTGGTTAACTCTTTATATATTATGATGGGTTTTTTCCCCCTAAATCTTAACTGGGGGACTAAATCCTTCTGGAAACCTTTCACAATTATTTGAGAATCTTAACTTCATCCGTTATCCCATCCTGCTGGTGATCCCACCACTGGTCACTTTTCACTCTCTCTGATGATTGGATCAATACTTACCACAGGACCTAACACATCCTAAGGGGTTAATATGTGTTTATTGACTGGCTGACTATGCTGTTCATGTCGGTCTCTAGTTCTTCTGTATCAGGTTCAGAGATTACCTTCTTTATTTTAAAAACATTTATTAATCCTCAGAATACCACATGAGAAAAAGAGGTTCTATGATGTAGTAGAAATAAGAGTGCATTTGGAGTTAAAATATCAGATTCAAGTCCTGACTGAGACTGGGGAGACAGGCTAGGGCACTGAAAAGAGTTAGATTTATATAGAGAGTATCTGCATTCAAATTGTGGCATGACCACTTAGTACTTGTGTGACACTGAGCAAGTAAGTCATTTAGCTTCTCTGGAGCTGAATTTCCTCATCTATAAAATAAAGGTCTTGGACAATATTACCTCTGATGTATATTCAAGCTCTAAATCTATGATCCTATAATCAGTGTAATTAGTATAGTCTCTGCCTCTCAAGTTTCCTGATCTGTAAAATGGATTCCTATTTCTGTTATAGGAGGCTGATAAATGATTCAGTGGATTGAATGCTGGGTCTGGAGTCAGGAAGACCTGAGTTCAAATCCAGTTTCAGACTCTGGCAAGTACATTAACCTCACCTAATCTACTGGAAAAGGTAAAGGCAAACCACTCCAGTATCTTTGCCAAGAAAATCCCATGAGTAGAATGGTTCATGGAATCACAAGAGTTGGACACAAATGATTAACAACAAATTTCTGTAATTCTTCCATTGTAACTTCACATGACAGTTGAATGGAAAGCACTTTGTAAATTCTAAATTTCTACATGTTTACATATTTTAAATATTATCATGTATTAGAAAGAGTAAAATAGCCTGGCAGTCAGAAGTCCCGAGTTCCTATTTTGACTTTTATCAATGTCTTTCCTAAAATATGGTACTCAGACCTAACCAAAACATCATAGTTGTAGTCTAACCAGGGGTTAACCAGTAACCTAGGTTACTATTTCTCTCTTCCTGGACATTAATAATGAAAAATGATCAGCACTCTTTTTGCAATTAGATCAAAAATACAATTAAAAGGTTTATGACAATAATCCAGGCGAGAAGAGATGAGAGGTTGAGCTTAAGGTAGTTGGAATAGAAGCAGGAAAAGAAAAAGAATAGAGGCACATGATACTGCTGAGAAGAAGCAAAAGAACTTGCCCCCTGAAGAGATACTGGGGTTGAGAAGAGGGAAAAATCAAATATGTGCAATCAGACTCTGTCACATGTGCAGGCCCCATCATCTTGTTCATTATACATAAAGGAGTAACAGAAAGACACAAAAGAAAAAGAGAAATCTTATTTGAGCAAGATAGTAAAGGAAATGAAAATGGATGGGAAAAGTACTGGAGATTAGTTTTAGTAGTGGAGATTAGTTTTCACAAAGATGGGAACTACCTCTTTCTATTATATTAGAAAGAAAAAGTGGAAGATAGTAAATTGGAGGGAAGAAAAGAAGAAATATTTCATCTAAATGATTATATACTAATGAGAGGTAGGAGATAAGGAGATGGGAAACAAAGGAAGAAAAAAGATGGTTTGAAGTAGCTATTACATGGACTGGGCTTACAATTTCTTTGGAGGAGGGAATATCTAAGTGAAAAAATTCCCCTTGCCAATCCAAATCAAAATTTAAAGTCCAAGAAAGTACCTAGAGCATTAAGAAGTTCAGGGACATGACTAGGATCATGCAGTCAGTATGGGTAAGAAGAGGGTCCTGAATACATGTTCCTGAGATGGGGGATGGCTCTCTATCCACTATGAAATTTTTCTTGGGGAGTATGATATTAAATAGGATCATAAAATCATAAGATCTGACCTTGTAGTACTTAAAAAAGTCCAACCTCTTCTATTTACATGTGAAAAAATTGAGGCATGGAGAAATTAAATAACTTCCCTAGGGAAACACATTATGTGGATGAGCAAGGATTACATTCATTTTGATTCCAATCTGGAGTTCCTATCCCATGGGGCTGACTCCAGTACCCCATACCCCAATAGAAAGAACTATCAACATCATTCTATAATTTTATCTTCGAGCACTCTCAAGATTCTTCATTTTCAGTTACTCCTGCTGAAATATTCCTTCAGTCAGCTTTCCATGGTGACATGAAGGCAAATTAAGCAATGCAGTTAGCAGGGAGCCATGAAGCCCACAGGCTTGGAATTATGCACAAATCCTAGTAAATAAAAAAGAAAGAAAACACGTGCAAGGCTACAGCTGGGTTGCCTTCAGTTGAGCTGTATTTGGGAGATCTGGATCTGTATAACTTGTTGTTACACTAAAACAACACAGCCTCCAGTAGATTTTCTCTCTGAACTAAAATTTTATCAGAAGTACTATATCCCTCCTCTATCTTCCTCTACAGATTCTGTGACCTGTGAATTCCTTTTGTGTTTTGTGTTTTCCTGACTGATGCCCTAGATGTGGCAGTCCATAGATTTTTGGCACTGATGTTTGTACAGTGTTCTCACTTCTTTATTGGAACTCTGGACAAGGAAGGCATCATGCTTGAATCCTGCAAGCCCCATTTAGGCAGGATTTGCTGACTTTCTCATATAATAAGCACCCACTCATCTTGACCCTTCTTTCCTCTCCCCAATTCCCATATGGCTGGTAACAGGCAAAAAGGCCTTAAAGTAAAGAAGAATTGTAAATGCAGTCCTTGCCAGTGATATGAATTTCTCCAGGTCAATGAGGTTCACTAAGATCAAAGACACTGACAAGTTCCTCAGGTAGTGTGAAGCTCTTGTATGCCAGTAAATGCTGTTGCGGATGATAGTTATAAGTACTTATGACATGACTGATGTCTGTGATTTTTCCTCTTTAGTATCATATTGTGCTGTCAAATTGCAGAGTGCCCATTATGCTCCATAATATCCCTTATATGGTGTCTCACATAATAAATTCCTTCTTTAATTCCTTAGCTGGAATACATTCATTTATTTTCTTTTTGCCTCCAGAAGGACTCGTTTGCTTTCTTTTATCAAAAAAAAAAAAAAGAACTCTATAACCTGATTTGTTTTTCTTTTTTGGCCTGTTCTTATATCCATCCCACAGTGGAATATTTAAATCTAAATTCACTGGCGAACTCAACTGCTATAATATCCCCTCCAGGCTTCTTTCATGTCTTATTTGAGCACCATTTATTTGTGACAGCTCAGTGTTCTAACTAAATCAGCATTCAGAGAACCCAGGTTCATCTTCTGTCTCTGTTACCTGGATAGAGGATGTTAAGTTTAGTGACTGCTCTAGTGAAACTATCTCCAGACTGAGGGACACTCAACCAGCAGTAAACCCTCCCTCATCATTGGAGATATTATTGGCAAAGTGCAGAAGACACAAGATCCTGAGACTGAGCAAAGGTAAAGGCTTCCTGAGTTAAAAAGCAAAAAGAGGTGAATAAACTTAGAGTAAGAAGAGCTCAGGAAATGCCCTTGAGAATTCTCTGTCTTTCTCTACTACTCTCTGATTGAAACTCTTAGATCTGGAGGATGTCCAGTACAGGAGCAGTCAGCAAGATTTTCAAGATTTCCCATCTGTCTTAATAACATGGTGTGATAGAAAGAATATTGTATTTGTAGAGAAAGTACCTAGGTTCAATTTCATGTGTCAGGCTAAGTGCTGGGGATATAATTACTCAAAAGGAAGGGAGATGGGGCAGCTAGGTGGTGCAGTGGATAGAGCACCGGCCCTGGAGTCAGGAGTACCTGAGTTCAAATCTGGCCTCAGAGACTTACTAATTACCTAGCTGTGTGGCCTTGGGCAAGCCACTTAACCCCATTGCCTTGCAAAAACAAAAAAAATGAATAAATTTAAAAAAAAAGGAAGGGGAGCTAACAGAGAAAAGGAGGTAGTGTAATAGAACACTCTGGAAGTCTGGTACATGGGAATCTTGTTCCCTGGAGATGAAACCAGGGAGGGCAGTTGATGCAAAGTGGAGTGAGTTGAGAGAGTTCAATTTCTGCCTTCTGTAAGGAAATGCATTGGGAGGAGTTTGGCACTTAGTCTTCCAACCTGAGGAGTAGAGGATTCTGAGAAAGGTGCTGTCAATCAAGGTTTGAAGTGGTAGCACATTGGTGAGTTCATAGCTTATCCTGGAAGGGACATCTTTTTCTATGGATCGGAAATCAGGTCTGGCAGCAGTTGCGAAGTAGACTGGTCTCAATTCCCAGTTTCTCCACCTACTAACTGTGTGATCTCAATCAAGTCACTTTACTTTTCTCTCATCATCTCCTTTGGGTTCCTTCCTTCAAGATCCACATGGAAGAAGATTCTTCTTATTGGGGTTTTTAGTTAGTCAAAGTCTGACATTTACAGAAAGCCTTTTTCATTGACCAGAAAATCCCTATTCCTTTTGGGAATTACCAGCTTCTAAGACTATCTTACACTGAAGAATAATTGCCTAGAGTATATTTTCTCTTCATTCAAATATAGTATTGTCCAGGAACAAGTGCAGAATGGGAATCAATTAGTTTCAAACTACATTACTCTTCTTTGGAATTTTTAAACCCTACTGAACATATTGCCTTTAGTGAAAGTGTAGTAGTTCTGAAATTAGAATCAGAGGGCCTATGTTGAGGGCTGGCTCTGATATTTGATACCTATGTAACCCCAGGAGACTGAAATAGGAATTGAACCCAAGGTTTACCTCTCTAAACCTCATTTTTCTCATCTTTAAACAGAGATATTAATACTGAGAACAGACTTCATATAATTGTTATGAGAAAAGAACTCTAAACTGTAAAGTGCTATGGAAATGTGAATTATGATTTTAAATTAATTAAGTCAATATTCCCAATCTCTAGCTTGGATAATGGAGGGTGATTTATATCTACTTTAGGTTTAATAGGCCAAAGCTGCTTCTCTTTCTGTGCCCTTTCTAAAGAGGGGTGGCAGGGAAACAGAGAAAGAGTAAACTGGTCTTGGGGGTCAGGAGTCCTTAGTTAAAGTCCCAGCTTTGCCATTTATTAGCTGTTTGACACTTGATTTAGCTTCAGCGTTTGCGTCTATAAAAAAGAGTCAGAGGAAATGTAATGCAATAGAAAATGGCATAGATTTTAAGAAATTAGAAAGGTTTTGGATTCAAATCATGTGACCCTCATTAGTGGTGTGTCTGTGGGGAAATTACTTGATCTATTTGGATCTCAGTTTCCTGATTTGAAATAAATCTATGACATTATGTGAAATTATCTCTGAGCACCTTTCTAGAAATAGTAATATAGGATTGTTTAATTTAATTTAACTGTTTTTTTATTTTTTTTACTTTTAAGGAAAGTTGTCAGAACTAAACATGCTCTTGTTTCAAAATCCTTTCACTGACCAGAGGAACACAAGGCAGCTTTCATACAGTGCCATTTTAAAGATGCTAAGACATCTGTTTCATTAACTTTTTTGGCATCATTATCTCTTGGAAGACATGTGATTTTTCTCCTAAACTAATCTATCACAGTATACTGCAAATGATGAGTAGGGCTCAAAATGTGTTTGTGCTTACCCAGCCTACATAAACAAGTCTGTTTCTTCAGCAGAGAAATGCTACAATTTTTCTCTTTATGATCATGAGGACAGCTCAGGATGTCTTCTGGAAGTGATTGGACACTCCAGACAATAGAATTCCTCTAGTGGCTATGCAAATATCCTAACACAAAAGTATCTTTTTGAAAAAGCTCTTCCTTACAAATAGATTACTCAAAATCCTGGTTCTACACAAATAAATAACATTTCTTTTTACCATTGCCTTTTATCTATTTCATTCTATTAATATTCCAACTTATAACTTGACTAATTTTTTCCCTTTAATTTCAGGGGAAAATGAGTAATCAAAAATAGTTTTTACAAACTCTAGAAGTTTATACAATTTTTTTTTAGGGTTTTGCAAGGCAAATGGGGTTAAGTGGCTTACCCAAGGCCAAACAGCTAGGTAATTATTAAGAATCTGAGGTCTCATTTGAACTCAGGTACTCCTGACTCCAGGGTCGGTGCAGTGGATAGAGTACCGGAGTCAGGAGTTCAAATCCGGTCTCAGACACTTAATAATTACCTAGCTGTGTGGCCTTGGGTAAGCCACTTAACCCCATTTGCCTTGCAAAAATAAAACAAAAAAAAAACCATTTGCCAAAGAATATTATAATTAGTGTCTTGCAACATCCTTGGGATACTTGGTATTTAAAATATAGGCTTTTGTTACCAGAGTAAGCTTGATGTCATTCAAAGCAATTTTGCATATGTAATCCATTTCTAATCTCATCATCCTATTCACCCCTGACCCAACTCCTTATCTATCAGCACTGTCTAAAAGGTCTGTAATCTGTCATTCCAAATATATGTTATAATCTCAATGATTCTTCTTCTACTTGGCTATTGTATGTAGATGGTCAGGGCCAATTCTTTTGAATGGTTACAAATCTCTTCCAGATTTAACCCATATTATAAATGAAATAGAGTAGAAATGTTAATTCTTTATCTTCTTTCATTAATTCTGTTAAGTCAGTCAACTAGCAACTGTTAATCATTTACTATATGTAAAGCTCTGTGCTAAGTGCTAGGGATACTAAGAAAGGAAAAAAACAAGCAAACCAGTTTCTTCTCTGCATAACAGAGTCTGAAAGGGAAAACAACATGCTAATTATTATGTGCAAACAAGAGAAATAGAGAATAAAGTGAAGAAAATCTAATATGGGACTATGTAAAATTAAGAGGTCTGGGGAAGGCTTTTTGCAGGTCAAATTTTAGCTGATTTGAAGGAAGTCAGGAAAGTGGAAATGAAGTGTAAAATAATTCCAGGTGTGCAAGTCAAGACGCTTGTCTTATTCAAGGAACTGACAAGGATGCTGTATTACTGGATCACAGAGTTCATGGAGGAGAAATAAGGTGCAGAAGGTTGGAAAGGTAGGAAGGGGAAGCAAGTTGAAGATTTTATATTTGATTCTGGAAGTGATAGTGAGCTGTTAGACTTTATATGGATGTCATCAGACTTGTGCTTTGAGCAACTGAACAAAGGATGGATTGGAATGTAGAAATGAGTCAGGGATAACAAATAGTAGAATTTATTATAATAGTTTGGGTATGAGGTAATGAGGGCCTGCACAGGAGGGTGGCAGTATTAGAAGAGAAAGGGAATAGAAAAGATAGCTATTAAAGACAGAATCAACAGAACTTAACAAACTATTGAATATGGAGGAGGGGAAAGAAAGAGTGAAGATTCAAGGATAATATCTAGGATTCAAGCCTGGGAGAAAGGGATAATGGTTCAAAATTCATTATGAATCAGGATTGTGATGTGATAGCCAAAAGTGCTAATGTGATTTTAGGTTAAACAAAGAAAGTCATCCTATTGAAGATTACAGAAATGATATCCCTCTTCAACCCATCCTAGGCCATTTTTGGAATATTCTGTTTAATTCTGGAGGCCATTTTATAAGAAGGGATTTGTTAACTGAAGAATATTCCAGAAGAAAATATCCAAAATAGTGGAGAGTTTCCAGTTTATATCATGTAAACTGAGTATCAAAGGAAGTTGGCTTTAGCCTGAAAAAAGGAGGTAGGAGGGGTGGCTAGGTTGCCCAGTGGATAGAGCATTGGCCCTGGAATCAGGAGTACCTGACCTCAGACACTTAATAATTACCTAGCTGTGTGGCCTTGGGCAAGCCACTTCACCCCATTTGCCTTGCACAAACCTAAAAAAAAAGGAGATAGGAAATAATAATTCCTTCTACATGAAATTAGATTTGCTCTCCTTAGCCTTACAAGTCAGAATGTGCAAAGCAGCAGATTTTGCCTTGATTTATGGAAAAATTTTCTACCAGTTAGAGCTACTGAAAAGTAGGATGGTTTGACCTGGATGTTGGAGTTTTCTCCTATCCAGAGTTATTTAAGCAAAAGCTAATCATGATCCTCATGTGCTATTTATATTGTAGACAAAATTACTATTTAGGTTTGGATTGGACCAAAGAGTTTAGGAGAACCCTTCCAATTCTGAGATCCTATTTTGATCTGGAATAGATCACAGTCTCAGTTTTTCCCGCATACTCCTAAATCATGAAGTAAAAAACATTTCAAAGGGTTCTTTTAGTATTTATGTGGCACTTAGGTAACTAATACACACAACTCATAGTGTTAGCCCCACAGGGAAGGTTACGCATTCTTCAGGGTAATATTTATATACATAACTTTAAAAGTTCCTGGTTCAAGACACCCCCACACACACACACTGAACAACTTACCTTTCATTACTAGTCAGAGGGCATACCTAGTTCAAAGAAAATGTATATAATCAAAGGTTTCTGATGAATTAACATAATAAGTGGGGGAACAATAAAACATTTCCCTCTTAAACTACAACACATTCTCCCACAAATAAAGCTTCATTAAGAAGAGTGAAAACAAGTAAGGATCAATGGAAAATACATGCATGCATGTGCAGAAACAACTAAGACTCCAAATCCCTAATATCTTTTATTGATAGCACCTTAATGATCCATCTAGGCCTTCATCCATTGGTCCTTGACTTGCTGTCTGAACCAGAAGGGTTCTACTAGACAGTTTGTATCAAATATTCTCTGGTTTTGTCTGCATAGGTTTCAGCTAAAGTCCTTAGTTATAATGATATCTCTTTTTTCATGAGAAAAATAAGCTTTGTCATGGTCTTTCAGATCAAAGCCATGAGGTTTGTATAGCATTTTAATGAAAGTTTGAGACTATCTCAACCACTGGACTACCATTAGCCCTCCAGAAGGAAAATAATAATGACAACAACAAATGGTTGTTGACTTTTCCCTAAAGCAATGATATTTTGTTCCCTTTAGCAACTTGGCTCAAAGGCCTCTCATTTTCAACATCAGAGTTTTTGCCCACAGTGCCAAATACTTTCTAACAAAGGAACTGAACTTCCTGGTACAAGGACCTGGATCTCTCCGTTGGACACTTCATTTAGCTTATGGTGAGCGTTACGCATTCTTCCCTGATTCACTCTTTGAAAGCTAGACTATAGTTAATCATTATCAGTGTAGGGTCTGCTCACCCAAAAAGTAGCTGCCAATGGTTCTGAGGTTCTAGAGACCTTCATTTTTTCAATTCCAAAAGTACCTCCACTTTCCAGTCTCCAGTGAGTATAGAAAAAAAAAGAATAGACACAAAGCTCAATCTAAAGTTAATTGCATGTCTTTTCTGTTTGACTACTTTTTTTTTTAGTTTTTGCTAGGCAATGGGGTTAAGTGACTTGCCCAAGGCCACACAGCTAGGTAATTATTGTCTGAGGCCAGATTTGAACTCAGATACTCCTGACTCCAGGGCCAGTGCTCTATCCACTGTGCCACCTAGACGCCCCAACTACTGATATTCTTGACATAAGCATGTACACATATCTGCATATCTATGCATGTATTGTACTTTTGTTAAGTTATTTTAGTAGTTTTTCTCTTTGACCCCATTTAGGGTTTTCTTTGCAAAGCTGTTGGAGTAGTTTATCATCTTCTTTTCTAGCTCATTTTACAGATGAGGAACTGAGGCAACAGGTTTAAGTGCCCAGGATTGTTCAGCTAGTACATTTCTGAATTCACATTTGAACTCAGGTCCTCCTGATTCCAGGACCAGCACTCTATCCACTGTGCCACTTAACTGTCCTCATGGATTATATGTATATAACACAAACATGCATGATGCAGCAAAGTTTTAAAAAGCTTTGAGATCATCCTTGTACTAGGAAGAAGAAACAGATAGGAAATAAAATGGATCCCTCCTGTCCCTCTTTTTGCACTTGTTCTCTTAAGGGAAAGATACAATGGCACAGTGATATATGTATGATGGATTAAGGAATCATTGAAGTAAATCAACTTTAGCTATATTTCACAATAAAAACAACTCAGAGAGTTAGATCTGTGTCCTCTGACTCCACATCCAGTGTTCAACTATATCATGTTATTTTCCATATATTAAGACTCTTGGGAATAATCATAGAAGTTGGAATCATGGTAGAAGTTCGAGAGTAAGGATCTTAACCTGGGATCCATAAATTTATTTTTTTTTATTTAATTTAAGGCAATGGGGTTAAGTGACTTAACCAAGGTAACACAACTAGGCAATTATTAAGTGTCTGAGGTCAGATTTGAACTCAAGTCCTCTTGACTCCAAAACCAGTGCTCTATCCACTGCTCCACCTAATGCTCTGGATCCATGAATTTAAAAAAAATGATAACTGCATTTCATTAGAATTGGCTTCCTTTGAATGCTATTTCTCCTATTTTAGGTATTTAAAAACATTCTAAGGAGACCAAGGCATAAAAATGCTTAAGAGCTGTTGCTCTAAACTTTGGGAAGAGTGGAATAAAACTTTCCCTGAGAAAAGAGGAGATGGGATGGGGGTTTTACAAACACAGAACTTGGAGGCAGAAAATCTAAGTCTGTATACTATTTAATACTAGCTCTATGCCCCTGAGGATTTCACTCTGGGATTCAATTTCTTCATTAGTAAGGAAATGGGGTTGGACAATAGGCTCTCAAAGATATCTTCTAACTTTAAGATTCTTTGATTCTGTGATTTCATGATGAGATCAGTATTGGTATTTAAGAATTAATATTAATATTGTTGGGGAATTTGAAAAAAATAACAATAAGGGCTTACACAAAGGGTTCATTGCACTCTCACTTTTCTTCTCAGTGATGTCACTATAGTTACTGACAGTCTTATTGTAATAGACTTTGCACTAGGATTAAAAGAGAAAGACAATTGGTAGATGATTAGCAAATATTTGTTGATTTATTGGGATGATGTAGAAGAGAGGATAAAAGGGGAGTTTTTCTGACTGGCCCTCATTGTTTGCAGAAAGGTAATATGTGTAAGTTGAGTATATGATTCAAGGACCTACAAATCCATAAATTTATATTTCATTTCTAACTCTCTTGTACACTCTCACATTCCTTAAACTTTTTCTTTCCCCAGTGACAGCATTAGAAGAAAAGTAATAGAAATGACCACAGAAGAAGTAGTGGTGTTATTATCACCTGCTTTCTGCCCTTCTCATAAGATATCCAAAGTTACTCCAAGAAGAGCAGTTTATGTAATATGTAACCATTAATGAGATGATTTCTGCAGGGTGTTGCTATTTTGCTGTTGACAAGTCACATTGAACTGATCATTCAGCATTACATCATATTCAATTTACAGTCTCATAACACTTACTTTGTTTTATATAAGGAGTTGAGTGCCAGAGGGCTCTGATGATGTAGGAAATGGATCATCTCAGTCACTCACCTCCATTCCTAACACTTTTGCTGCCAGTTTTGTAAACTGGAATTAATTTTTGTAGCTTTCCTCTAAAATAAGTATATGGAAAGTCAATTATAGTTTTCAGTAGAATTTTGGCAGAGAGGTTATAAGGGAGGCTAATCCAGGGAAAAACTGACAATTAGGTTGAGTTGCTTGTGGTACCCATCCATCTCCTCTTTCACTTACTACTTTGTTCCTTCCTTTGTTTCTTCTGACTTGCTAAACTTTATAACCTCAACCTTGTTGATCCCCCTTCTCTGCTTCTACATTGTTGTATCTTTCCTGGGCCTATTCTCATTATGGTCTTTTACCTTCTTTTTCTCCAATTATATTCATCAAATAGGAATCATAATAAACTGATCAGATTCAGGGGTGGTAGAGAGGGAATATTTGGAACTATTTATGTAATACTGATAGTCTTTTAGTGTCCACCCTCTTATGATAGCACACTGGTATTGCATCCTCTACCCCCATATATAACTTTAACTCTCCTACTGGATAACCCAAAAGTCATTGAACTCTGTTCAGTGCTAATCTCTCTTGGCAATTTTATAATTATCAGCTGACAGTTACCTGCTGTTTGGAAAGGGGTCTACATTAACTCTCTCATTATCCTTGAACTGGTTCCAGGAAGATTCGCTCTCAAGAAAGTGAATCATAACTAGATTGAAGACGTGGTTCTCTGTGATAAGATTAGCCTCACCTGTTTCAAAACTGACCCATGCTTTTAGACATTACTCTCTTTCACTCAAACCAAACTGAACTTATTCTTCCTCAAATTCTGCATTCCCTTCCCCTACCTCAGTATCTTTGTCTAAGCCTGAAATGGACTTATTCCTCCCCTTCCTCTCATCCCAATTTTTTTTTTTTTGCAAATCCCAGACTCCCTAAAGAACGCTTTAAAGAGATTCCTTCTTGTATTTTAGTGGTCTCTTCCTCCTCAAAGTATCATGTATCTTTAAATATGTTGAATCCTTTCACTGGAAGAGGAGTTCTTGAGGTAATACACCATTTTTCATTTTGTCTTTTTACCTTGCATAAAGGCTGGAAGGTAGTGGGAGCTTATCAAATGCTAATTGGATTGAATTGGAATGTTGGACACATTCAGTGGGCCTGGGGTCTAACAGAGAGCTTGAAAGACAAAAGTTACTATAGTGTCTTTAATCCCAGAGGGTGCTAAGGGCTAGGCATAACTAGTAAAAAGGAAACAGGCAGAAGTTGTGAGAGAAATTTGAAGACAAAGACTTTCTGAGCTCTCACTCAATGACAACAGTATGAAAAAAAAAGCTGGTATTTATATAGCACTTTAATGCCAGTAAAGTATTTTATATATTAAATCATTTGATGATTCTCATTACAACCCAATAAAATAGGTATTATTATCTACCCCATTTCATGGATGAGGAAACTGAAGCCCAGAGAGGTGAACTGTGACTTGCCCAGGGTCACCCAGCTGGGAGTATCTGAAATGGAATTCAAATTTATGTCTCCTTGACTCCAAGTCTTGTGTTCTATCAATACATCACCTAATTGGCTCATTAAAGATCATTCAAAGGAAGTCAAACTGAGTAACTGAAAAACCAATAATGGTGCTAGACAACAGATCATAAAATATACCTCTCTCCTCACAGGGAGGTGGGGGACTATTAAGGAAGAATGATGCGTGTATTCTCAGCTGAAATCCCTATATCAGGTGTTTTTACTTAATCACTTCACTATGCTCAATTTGGAAACGTTTAATTCCTGAAATAACAGTGATACAAAAACAAAAGTATCAGTAAAACTTATATGTAAAGGATATCTGTAAATATATTTTACATATATTCCAAATATGTAAAATTCTTTTTTAATATATCCACTTGTTTTAACTGAGCTAGAAATTCCTAAGAAAAGTCTTATGGGGGCAGCTAGGTAGTGCAGTGGATAGAGCACTGGCCTTGGAGTCAGGAGGACTTGAGTTCAAATCTGACCTCAGACACTTAATAATTACCTAGCTTTGTGGTCTTGGGCAAGCCACTTAACCCCATTGCCTTGAAAAATCTAAAAAAAAGTCTTATGAAATGTCTTTCTATCTGTAGAAAATAAAATTGTCTCTTTATTTGAAGAGATTCAGTCTTCCATTGGTGAAATGATTTATCTTTTGGAAAGGTCTTTAATGATCTTATAGGAGAAATTAGGACAAAGCCTATAACAGAGCATCTATTTAAAGAGCACAATAAAAATTTTTTGGAAAGTTCCTTCTGACCAGTCAACTTGATATCACTGAGCTTTTTATTAGATCTTGGGATAGTCATTAGTTATTAAAGATGGCATAGGTGGCAAGTATTTTTTCAATATGGCCATCCTATGGTCAGGCATAAGGAATCATGGAGAGATCCATTTTATGTCCAGGAAAGAATGTCAGAAGGCCGATTCAGCCAAAGAATTATAAAGACAATGGTCTCTAGTGGTTTTCCAAGTTAAATGATGATATAGAAAAAAATCTTTGTTGGTAGTGCTTTATTTAGAAAGGACAATAAAGAACTTTAAGGAGCAATCATTTGCAGAACTGAAGACTAGAAAGTTCCCAGGGATAAACAGAGAAAACTCTCCAAATAAATATAAGGAATAAACGTTATTGCATGACCATTTTGGTAGAAAGCAAGGGGACCTAATCTGCAGATGAGTCATAGCAGCAGGAATCTAAACCAAAGATGCAACCTGAACACTGTGACACTGAAGAGAGATCAGAGAGACTGTGAATTTTACAGTATAATGACAAGAACAAAGCAGTGATAGGAACATCTATCAAACGTGTCCTAAACTACTGACTTCTTGCCTGATTAATCAATGCATAAGTATTTATTACATGCCTACTATGTGCTAGACCTAAAGCTTTTGGGGGGGATAGGGGAGAGGAGGACAGGCAGAGAGGAAAAGAATCAGCAAATAGGCAGAGCCATCACTATCCCCAGCTGGCATCTGAGTCTTCTAGCCAAATGGATTCTTTCCAGGACTACCCATATGCAGGACACTAAGCAAATCAAATTCCCAGCACAGAAAACTAACAAGACATAGTAATAGTGTATTCTGTGGGTGAAGGATACATCCCCAAAACTATATTCCTCATAGTCTTTGGAATAGATATTTCTTGAATATTATTGATGATTTCTTAAGAGAAGAAAAATCTAGGGACACGAGGCAACATCTTTGCCGAATGTCAAAGAAGTAAATGGCTGGACTAATTACTTGAAAATAACTGTCTGGTATTAGACCAAGGATTGTTTCATTAGCATTCAGCACCACTGACTTTGCATAAAGAAAGAAAATAAAACATGCCACCAGGAACTGAACATTTCTGTAAGTGAATAAAGGAATACCATTTTCTGGGTAAAACTGTATAATCTGCTGTACATTTTGAGTGTAATTATCAAATGTTGATATGCTTAAAAATATCTCCTGTTCAGCATGCTAATTGCTTTCCTGAATTCTAATGTTGAAAATATTGAAGACATTGAAAAAAGACAACAATGAAGAAAGATTTCAAAGTGCTCATACATAATAGTCAAACAGAATTTTTTTTTAAAAATCCTATACTGGGGGGCAGAGCCAAGATGGCAACAAGAACGGATCCTGTCTAGGGCGCTCTCTCATAAAACTTATAAGCTAAGGACTCTAACTAAATTTTCGAGAGACAGAACCCACAGAAGGACCCAGTGAGGCAGTTCTCCTACTCAAGGTAACCTGGAAAAGAGCAGAAAGGCTCTGCTCCCCGGGGTTGGAGGGGTGGCCTGCCAGAGGGGTGGCCCACCAGAGCAAAAGAACTTCAGCCTCCTGGAGGCAGCCCCAGGGCACTGGGAGCCATGGCTCACAGCAGCGGGGAAGTTTCCTGAGCTATGCCCAGGGGAGCACCAGGCATGAAGTGGGGAAACAGCACAGGACTTCTGCCAGAGCGAGCATATGAAGCCCAGCCCTCAGGGCACAAAAGAGCAGATTGGCCACTGAAGCCAAGTTGCAGGAAACAGAAGCTGGCAGAGCCAGTAAGCAGGAGCCCCCAGGGCATGAGCCCATTGAACCTAGGAAGGGGAGTGAAGAAAGAGACTGCCGAGCTCTGCCCCTGGAACAGGACTCTGGGGCTCTGACCATATTCAGATACTGATTGCAGTCTAGGACCCCACATAGAACAGCAGGGGCCCCCTCCACCTCAGCCCCATGACGGAGGCGGGGTGCATATAGTCATTCACAGACCAGGAGGGAGTACAGAGCCTCACACACTGAGACCCTTGTGGGAGTCCCAAAAGCTCAGGAAGCACCCCAAAACCAGGCCCAGGCTGGGAAAATGAGCAAGCAGAGGAATAAGATGAAGACCATTGAGAAATATTTTGCAAATGAGCCCAAGAAGGATCAAAATACTCAGTCTGAAGATGAGGGAGCACAAGCTCCTGCATCTAAAGACTCCAAGAAAAACAGAAATTTGGCTCAGGCTATGACAGAGCTCAAAAAAGACTTTTGAAAATCAAATGAGAGAGAAGAAAAACTGGGAGAAGAAAGGAGAGAGATGCAGGAAAAACATGAAAATGAAGTCAGCAGCTTAGTCAAGGAAATCCAAAAAAATGTTGAAGAAAAATAACATGCTAAAAACCAGCTTAGGTCAAATGGATAAAACAGTTCAAAAAGTTATTGAGGAGAAGAATGCTTTAAAAAGCAAAATTGGACAGATGGAAAAAGAGATAAGAAAACTCTCTGAGGAGAACAAATCCTTCAGACAAAGAATAGAACTCAGGAAGATTGATAAATTTATGAGAAACCAGGACTCAATACTTCAAAACCAAAATAACTGAAAAATTAGAAGAAAATGTGAAACATATTGAAAAAAACAACTGATATGGAAAACAGACTTAGTAAAGATAATTTAAAAATTATTGGAATACCTGAAAGTCATGATCAGGAAAAGAGCCTTGACATCATTTTCAAAGAATTACCACAGGAAAATTGCCCTGATATTCTAGAAGCAGAGGGCAAAATAGAAATGGAGAGAATCCACTGATCCCCCCCCCCGAGAAAGAGATCCCCAAAAACCAACCCCTAGGAATATTATAGCCAAATTCCAGAACTCTCAAGTCAAAGAGAAAATATTATAAGCAGCCAGAAGGATACAGTTCAAATATGGTGGAGCTGCAGTCAGGATCACACAGGACATAGCAGCAACTACATTGGAAGCTTGTAGGGCTTGGAATATAATATACCGGAAGGCAAAAGGGTTTAGAATGCAGCCAAGAATCAACTACCCAGCAAGG
The DNA here is from genome assembly GCF_037893015.1 of Macrotis lagotis. NCBI lineage: Eukaryota > Metazoa > Chordata > Mammalia > Peramelemorphia > Peramelidae > Macrotis > Macrotis lagotis. Next base: position 628,535,226 of record NC_133658.1, read on the forward strand.
CTGAATGTCTTCTTCCAGGAAAAAAGATGGACTTTCAATAAACCAGGGGAATTTCAAATGCTCCTGTGGGAATGCCCAGAGCTGAACAGGTTTGATCTTCAGATACAAGACTCAGGTGAAGTATGGAGATTGGAGGAGAAGGGGAAAATATGAGGGACTTGATGATGAACTGCATGTATTCCTGCATAGAAAAATGACACTGATAATACTCATATGAACCTTCTCAGTTAATAGAGCAGGTAGAGGGAGCTTTTATAGTTGAAGCACAGGAGAAAGTTGAATTTTAAGATAAAATATAGTGTAAAAATGGAGTCAATAGAAAAAAAGGGAAATGTAATGGGAGAAAGAAAAAGGAGATGGGGAATAGGCCAAGATATTTCATATAATAAGATTTTTCTTTATTACACTGAGCTATTGCAATGATATGGAAGCGGGGAAGGCAAGGGGGAATGAGGGAATCTTCACTCTCATCAGAGGTGGCTAGGAGATGAAACAGCATACATACTCAATGGGGTATAGACATCTGGAGTAAGAAGGAGAGGGGGGGACAGGGGGAAGGGTGGGTTGTGAGTGATGGAGGAGAGGATGGACCATGGGGGGAGAGTGGTCAGATATAACATATTTTCTTTTTGACTTCTTGCAAGGGGTTGGGATTGGATGGCCTGTCCGGGACCATAGGGCCAGGTGGATGTTGGGGCCTAAGAGGTGGTATGGGGGCTCAGGGTCCCTTGGCCCCCAGAGCTGGGGATCTGTCCGCTGCACCACTCAGCTACCCTATAGCAGAGTCAGAGTGAAAGGAGAGAGAAAATATAGTACATAGCAGTGGAGAAATAAAAAAGGAGGGAGTTATGATCAGCAATGGCAATGGTGGAAAAATATGGAAGTAACTTTTGCAATGGACTTATCATAAATAATGTGATCCACCCGTGACAGAGTTGTTGGTGTTGGAACAAAGCCTCAAGCACATTTTTTTATTATTATTATTTTGGGGGGAGTGCAGGGCAAATGGGGCTGGGTGGCCTTCCTGGGGCCGCATAGCAGGGTGATCATTGGGTGTCTGAGGCCGGACTTGGACCCGGGTGCTTCTGGCTCAAGGGCCAATGCTCTGTCTACCACCCAGCCACCCCTACTATTATTACTATTTTATTTTATTTTATTTTGGGTCTTTTTTTCTTTTTTTTTGGTTTTTGCAGAGCAGTGGGGTTCGGGTGGCTTGCATGTCAAACGGCTGGGTGATTGTTGGGTGTACGTTGCCAGATATGGGCTCAGTTGCTCATGGCTCAAGGGCTGGTGCTCCATCCATTGCTCCACCTGGCCATACCTACAATTATTACTATTATTTTTTTAATTTTAATTTTTTTCTCTCCCCTTTACTGTATCGCTCAAGTGAGTCTATATTTATGGGGGGGGGTATTTCATTTACTCTTAAACAAGAATATTTCATTAATATATAAAAAACATTATTTGTACAAAATGAGAATATTAAATAAAAAGAAAAAAAGAAAAGGCAAAAAAAAATCCTATACTGACCATACACACCTTTATATACAACTAAATGTAAATAGAACTATCTATATATATGTTAGAATACTTTCCTTCTATTTGTGTGTAGTATTAGATACACACAATTAACAGTTTTAAAATCTTTTTTTAAAAGCCATCTTAATCAATTGCTAAGCTATGTCATTTTCTGACCAAACCACTGATTGGAGATGTTGATTTCTGTCACATTTTCATAAACCATCATTAGATTTTGGATTTATATGCCATAGCCTTTTTAATATGCTTTATGGTATATACCAATGCACTTTGTGATCAATATCTATCAGTTTTTCTTTTTTTAATATCTCTTAAATTCAACAAAACTTTCCCTGGAATGTTATGGGCCAGGTGAATAAAACTCAAACACACACACATCCCTTGACATGGGTTATTAGTGGTTTCTTGTCAGATTGGCAAGGCTTCCTGGTCTTATAAGAGCACAAAAAGGCCATATGGAGTTGAAGCCCCTTTCTAAGACCATATGAATCAAAAATCCTGCCCTGCTGATCAAATATATTTTGAGATGGAAGTAGAGCAACTGAATCTACCTAAGCAATGACCTACCATTTCTTTGTTGACTATCCTTTGTTTTCTATGACTAAGTAACTTTTTCTTTTTCACTGTTAAGTGATCTATTAATATCCCTTTTACTCCAGTCCCAAATTTAAATTAACAGATATTTGAATCAGTCCACACATTCACTCTGCCAAAAAATATCTCTGGTAACTTTTAACAGTAACCTAGCTCCATTGACTTCACTGTAGCTTCTTTGTGGATTATCTGGTCTGCTTCAGTGTCAGCTTTTCTCTCATCTCTGCTGCCCAGTTCAACAATGCATCTTGATATATTGCCTTAATCAGTTTGTACTTTGTTTCCATTCTGGTTCCCTGTTTCTGGTGCTCTGGCTACCTCAATAGCCAGATAATCCCCCAGATAATTTCCTTTGCATGCCCTGGGTCTTCTCACACCGTTCTCAGTCTCTTCTGCTAACCACTTAACTCTAGTTCTTCTATAGAACCTAAGAAGACTTTAAGTTCTTCTTCTAAATTATAATCTGACTCTATAATATCATGTGTCACTGTTCCTTTTTTGTATCCGCAGACACTTCAAGAGGAAAAAGGGCTTCTAGTAGCAATTCTAACTATAGCAATTGAAAAATTGCACCATACCTCTGAGCACTTTATTATGCCCTGTCATGCACTGTTCTCTAATTACTCTTTCTATGTTAGACTTCTCTTCTCTATTCATCACTCTAACTCCTTAGTCTATAAGGAGTGAGTCTTCCATTTTTTATATCCCTCCACCTTGCCACCCCACTACCTGCCACCCCCCCACCAGTGTCTCACTCAGTACTGAGCACCAGACATGCTCAGTTGAGTCAATCCAACAATATATTTTGTAAAGAAAGCTTCTAGCTTTCATGTTCAATTGGTTGAACTATAACCCTGATCCATTTATCTAGAAATTTAAACTGGAGTGTATCTTAAGCTATTGTGGTGACTTAACTGACAGAGGCTTAGCAGCCCATTCTGGGAAATTAGTTATGTACCATTTCATTAGAGGAAAGATAAAAGATTTCTTTAGCAATGAATTACATGTTTTAACAATATATTCAATATATTTTCCTTCCCTCTATCTTGCTGCAGTTAAACCTATCAACATTAATTTATACATGTAGGAATCACCTATAGGCACATGTGTAGGGAGCTGCCAGTCAGCTTATTACTTTGAATGACAATATATACATATGGAAACAGTCATTAGTACTGACTATGGCAGCTATGCCAACAATCAATCAAGACCTTCTAGCCTAATAATGAGGGACCTCTGAGTCCATCCTTAGTGTTGCCCTGAGCTTGGTATTCTCCCATGAATCACTCCCTGATTCTGGAATGCAGGTGTAAAAAGAAAATAGAGATTTATTAAAAAGAAGTTACAACACAAAAAAGAAAATATTGGAAAAATTAAGAAGAGATTAAAGAAAAGCTGAGTGGGTTGCTAATTAATCTTGGCAGACCAGCTGCCAGGTTAAGCAGAAGTCCAGAAAAAGAGAGCTAGCCTTGTTGGAAATCTCCTTAAATTTCCCCTCAGGGTCCAGGGAAAGAAGCCATGACTTGGGAGTTGCCCAAATCCCCAAAACGAGAGTTTGCCTTTTGGGGAGGGGTCTAAGGATTTTAATCTGGGTGGTTGAAAAATGTTGTAACCTAGCTTGCTGCACCAATGAGAACATGGCCAAGATCTGACTGGAGTTCAAGACAGAGTATTTTAATAGAGAGATAGAGGAAGAGTGGAGATTTTTAACAGAGTAAACAAAAGATTTACAAAATTTATATCCAAATGATTTCAATATTCCCCATGTCCATGGTTCTCTGCATCACTAGGACTTAAGAAAATAGTATCTTCCAAAAAAAATGTGATTATCAGGCATTATAAGAAACAATAATTAGGGGCAGCTAGGTGGTGCAGTGGATAAAGCACTTGCCCTGGAGTCAGGAGTACCTGGGTTCAAATCCGGTCTCAGACACTTAATAATTACCTAGCTGTGTGGCCTTGGGCAAGACACTTAACCCCATGTGCCTTGCAAAAACCTTGAAAATAAAAAAGAAGCAATAGTTATACAACACCGAGGTCATGCTTCTTTATTATGGCAACACAGCACAGCTAACCTGGACAGATCTCCACTTGTCAGAAATTTTGTATCATTCACTTCATATGAGTCTTGTATTCATTTACCTGGGTTGGTAAAATAGTTTATTTTTGGACTGAGTTGGGTCATCTGTGTCCAATAAGAATAGATCACTATTTGAAACCCTTCTGTTTCGTGTGTCCTGTAAAGAGAATGGAGTCATCAGTTGATAGTACAATCCATCCGTGCTCAAAAAATGTTCTTTCCCTGGTATAATTAAGAGTATAAATGATTGCCCTTAGTAATATAACAATTTAAAAAATAATCTTTTTATAAAGGTAGCTATTGAGTCACTTGTTTAGGGATTTAATTCATCACTTTCTATTTTCTTAATAGGTTGAAAGAGTAATTGAACAATCTCTAAAATACTAGTTTTGAGTATTATACCTGACAAATCAAACTTTTCTTTGGTAAATGATCTACAAATAGTAGATTTGATTAATCTCAAGCCTTTAATCTTCTAATTTAGTTTGGCCTTTTTATACTCTAAAGTGAATGAATAAAGGAATGAATAATAATATATTTAGCACTTACTACCTGTCAGTCATTGAACTAATGCTGATGATACAAATACAAACAAAAGACAGTCCTTGGCCTCAAGGAACTTAAATTCATGGAGGCAGTTTCCAAGGGTGATGTTACAGTGATGATTAGTGGTGCTAAAGGGCAATCAATTGGTCTCCCCCCCCCACTTTCCAGAAGCACTGACAGTTTTGATTTAATTACTATTATCAAGAAGTAAAAATCTAAGTGAGGGAAAGAAGGACTGGCAGTATGACAGGAAGATGGCCAGTAAATGCAGTGATTTTTCACTAATCAGAACAGTCCCAAGAGGAACAGAAATGAATTACTTTTGGGGGAAAAAAACCAAGATCTTTAGTGTCTGGATCCTACAGTTCTTGAAAGGGAAGAAAATGTTAAGGCTGAAAAAGTTGGCTGTATCAAATAGACAAGTTTATTTATGATCCTAGGAATCACTGGAATTTATAGAAGAGGGGAGTGACAGTAAATGTGATCTGAACTTCAGAAATATCAGCTTCAAAACTATGTGAAGGAGAGATTAAAAGAGAGCAGGGTCAAGGAAGTGAGATCTATTAAGGGATTATTGTAATAGTTCAACCAAGAGTTGATGGAGGCCTGAACTAATATTAAAAACCACGGGAGTTTAGAAAGGAGAGGATGGATATGAAAAATCTATAGAGTTACAGTCAATAAGATTTGGTAATTGATTAGATAGTTGTGATGATATAGGATGAGGAGAAAAGATGACAAGGTTGGGTACTTTGGTGATTAGAAGAATGATAGTGCCCTCAAAAGAAATCTTTCTATTAATTAATCATGTTACCTACTGGGGAAGATTCAAAAATTAATAACACAAGATCACTGACTTCAAAAAGATTTAAATAATGAGAAATAATCTTATATATGAAAGTGTTTTATAGACTACACACACTAAAATATTATGAAATTAGAAAAGATAGAGAAAAGTGGGATTGAAGATAACCTTTTAAAAATTGGTAGATTGTTAGGTAGAAAAGTCTGGTAAGGGTATTCTAGATACAGGGAAACAGGAACAAAGATAACAGTGACAAGAAAGGATCAACATTTTTCAGGATGGGTAAAAAGTCTACTTTGGTTGGAAAATAGCATATATAAGGAAGAAGCAGCTAATAAAAGTCTAGAAATGTGTCAGTTTTTTCCTTTTTAAAGGTTTTTCAGATAACCCAGAATTACCTAAATATTCAATGAGGAGTCAGTTAATACAGACTATAGAAATAGAGAGGTGTATACTTCCCCTCCTTCATGAAAACTTTACAGCTCACTACAATCCAAAGAAATCTCATAATTATCTGAATTCAATCTATCTATTCCACTTATCTGACAATCAATCATGTTTTATATTCTGTTGTATCAGCTCAACAATTTAAATTAATCTATAATTTCATTGATTCAGGAGTTCTATGCCTGATTATCTTGTGCAATTTTTGTCTTCTTTTTTAACTCCAGAATGTACTGGATTTTAACCTCAGAATGTACAAAATTTTAAGGATCATGAGGGTAATAGTAGGATTCTTAATGTGCCTATCTACTATCCCTAGCTATTGCCTCTTATCTCTTCTTCCTGACACATTCCTTACTCCTGATCTTCAGGTCTTGTGATGCATCTGTTCCCATCAACCACATTCCTTTTCATTGTCTTCTCTATATTATTCATCTTTAGTTCTTTGTTCCACATAGGGTTGCCACAAAGCAATATTGCTAAAATGTCAGTATTGAAAAAAATGGACCTTTGTTCTCATAGGAAAATTAGAATCAGCAAAAGAACTTAATAATTTACTAAAGTGATCGTCTACTTTCTATTTCAACTTTAAACTCACTCATTGTTTATATTCTCTGTTCCAAATATACATAGCATTGAACAAACTTTCTAGGATGTCCACCTAAATGTATGTTGAAATATGGATAATAGATATATTTCATTCAATTCACCTTTCTGTATAGATGGATAGGCTAAGTTCTTTGAGGGAAGGGGAAGGAATTATGGATTTCTTAGAAGAGGTCATGCAATTCCCTAGATCTTGATGCAATCAGAATGTTATCCACAAAGAGGAGGATCCAGTGAACCTCAATATCATCAGAACATCTGATACTGACTTGTTCTCTGTAGTTGACCTCTGTAGCAAGCACCTTTGGCAAGTATAAATCTTCCTATCTTAGGTCTTAAATAATGATTCTTATTTGGGTCCATTGAACAGCCTTCTTTCTCTTGATATTTCTGAATGATCTTATAGCATGAATGGAAGACACCTGATTGAAAGAGGACTTTAAATCAATATTTTGTTCCACCAAATAAAAGATTTTTTGGAATTAATAAACAATAGGAACTATTGGATCTTATGTTCTCTACATCTTTTAATAAATTGTGAATTTGTAAAGATGTAGCTCTTTGTTAACTATTTCTTACGAAATCCTGTTATCTACTGATACCATTATTAAGGATGTCTTTAAGCTGTATACATATGAGTCTCACCAAGATTTTGCTTAAATCAAAGAATAGGCTTTTAGGTTTATAATTAGTCTTGTTCTTTCAGTTCTTTTAGGATCCAAGATAAGGTCCAAGATTTTTTCCTTTGTTCTTTTGTATCCTCTCCCTTAACTTTTGATAATAATTCACATTATATGAAAACTAGTATATACAAGTTCTTTTCTTTAAAACATCCCTGAGGGGTAGCTAGATGGCCTAATGGATAGAGCGCTGGTCCTGGAGTCAGAGTACCTGAGTTCAAATCCAGCCTCAGACACTTAATAATTACCTAGCTATGTGGCCTTGGGCAAGCCACTTAACCCCATTTGCCTTGCAAAAAAACCTTAAAAAATCCCTGTAAAATTGTCAGGGTTTTTTTTTTTTTTTTTTTTACCAAGGTATTTAAGTCAGGGTAAACTAGAGGAAGTTACAGACTGAATATACAAGATCTGAATGATACTAGGGAATACTTTTGGCAAAAGGTAGAATTTGAGTTGAGACACAAGAGAGGTTAGAGAAGTTAGGAGACAGAAATGAGAAGGAGGAAGAACATTCTAGATACAACATCCATAAAAAGACATTGAGCCTGAAGACAGAATGTAGTGTGTTAAGAAAAGCAAGACCAATCTTTTTGGGTTACAGAATATGTGAAAGAGAGTAAGGTGGAAGAAAAAATGAGAGGCAGGAAAGAGTCAGGTTACTAATGACTTTAAAAGATTTAAAACAAAAGGTTCTGTATTTACTTCTGGAGGTAAAAGGGAATAACCATGGAATTTTATTGAATAGTGGAGTGATGAATATAATTTTCAATGAGCATCACTAGAATGATCTAAATGCTTCTGAATCTTTTCATCTAAAGGAATTTTTCTTAACATTTTACTACTAGGAATGTTAAGTCATTTATTCTCTTGAGACACTAACTGCCCCCCTCCCCACCTTTCTTGACTTTAGGAATTTCTTCAGTTTTAACTAAAAGAAATGTAACTAGTTTTGTATGGTTATTTCCCAGTGGGAAATCATCAAGTGCATAATAGGCCTATTTCCAAGATGCAGATCATACTAAGGAGTAATGATTAAGATCTTGTGGTATATTCTGAGTATTAATAAACATCTTGGAGAGCTAATAGCTCCAAGAAATATTCTATGTAATCTTCATGATGTCTATTAGAGCTCATTTAAAAAAATTAATTTGTAAGGGGGGGAGATATTTTGTTTCTTTTTTGTCTTCTGTTGTTGTTTAGACCAAAAAAAAGTTGATATAGCAGTAGTCTTTTTATGGTGATAATATTAACACAAAAGGAATTTGTTTCCTATAGTAACCAAACAATTTTTTTCTCAGCCCTCCCCTATTTTGAAAGTAGTATTCAAATCATATGTGTCTAACCTCTGACATTTACTGGCTGTGAGATCCTGGGCAAATTATTGAACTTATTAGTGCTCTAGAAAAGTCTCTTAAGATTATGAATTGCAAGAAGATCCTATCCTACTTTTCTTAAGCAGTTTACTCATTCAGTGCTCATAGAGCACTGGACATGGAATAAGGAAAATATGAGTTCAAATCCAGTCTTGGACTCTTACTAGATGTGTGACTCTGAGTTTCCTCAATTGTAAAATGTAGATAAAATAGCACCACCTACTTCTTAGTGTTATTGTGAAGATTAGATATTTAATACCAATGAAATAACAGTCCCAAACCCTGTCCCCATTCCTATTCAAATTATAATTCCCCTTGTTGTATTTGGGAAATATATTTTTCATCTCTTCAACCTCTGTCTGCTAATTTAAAGTTTGTAAAAATTCTAATGAATATGTTGTGAGTATATCTGAAGAACAATTTGTAGGATGTAATAGATTTCCAGAAAAATTTAATATGTTTGGTGACACAGTAATATACAAGTGACTGCTTCTTGATTATCATATCAAAACTGTTGTCCTTCTTATGATGTAGAAACATAGTCTTAGACTGATAAATGAATAGTTTCAAATGTGTGATTTTCAGCATAAAACATATTTGTTTTTTTTTGTTGTTGTTTGGCTAATTTAAAAAATGTGGCAAATAGAAGTTCATGTGTCTCAGTAAATGTTATTATTTATTATGCACTATAAGCAGAGATTGGACATTTTAAAGCATGAAATGCAAAGTAAGGGTCTTTGCTCCATAAAGCTCTGAATATAAATTAGACATAAATAAAATGTGGGATAATGGAAAAAGGCAAATGTTTTGTCTTGCTGGTTGGAGTAGAGAGAGGGTCAGCAGGAAGACACAGAAGGACAAAAATCAAGGAATGTTTGAAAGAAAGGGCTAAGGAGAATAATTAGCACAAAGGCCTATAAACAATAAGGGAAGGAGAACAAAAGCACCTAGAAACTAGAAGAAAAGGTAAAAATTATACTATATTATTTTCACACACACAAATGAATATGGTAAAAAAGAAAAAATTACATCCTAACTCCCTTTCCTGAAAGTTTCCCTAATTTTGTAATAAAAATCATCATTATAATTTGAATTAAATTTTTTTCTGAGGTGTCCAAATGGATGTTTTATAGGTACTACCTCATTAATCTTCACTAAATTCCTGTGCAGAATATAATTACTCCTATTTAACATTAGAAGAAACATTCTTATGTTCTTTTTTGTTGTGTAAGGACTAATACATTGCTAGTACTTTGTGAAGAACTGAGAGTTGAGAATAGAGTCTGACTTTACTGAATCAGACCTGCATAGGACTGTAAAATGTGATGGAGAGGCAGTTAGGTGTCAGTGGAGAACTGGACCTGGAATTAGGAAGACTTGATTTCAAATCCAGTCTCAGACCCTTACTAGATTTATGACTCTGGGTGTCCTCAACTGTAAAATGTAGATAAAATAGCATCACCTATTTCTCAGTGTTATTATGAGCATTAAATTAGATATTTGAACAGTGCTTAGTTTAGTGCCTAACACAAAGATGACACAAAATTTCTGGTTACCTTCCTTCTCTTTCTATGGCATCTTGAAAATTGAACTCTCAGCACCCTCATAATTATGCCTCCCCCATTAATAATTCCTTTGGGTACATTTCTCCTAGTCCAGTTGCTCTTCTTACCTTTTTTTTTTTCTTCAGTTAACTTTCTATTTATTCATGAAGTGCATTGGGGATGAGATGTTGGAGATCAAACATAGTAGTCCTGCTACTATCTATGGAGAAATTTCTTTTTTTTTTTTAACAAGAAAATATTTTTTATTCTCGTTTTGTACAAATTTTTTTTTACATTAATACAATATTCTTGTTTAAGAGTAAATGAAATACCCCCTCCTCCCATAAATATAGACTTGCTTGAGCGATGAAGTAAAGGGGAGAGAAAAAAAAATTAAAATTTAAAAAAAATAGTAATAATTGTAGGTATGGCCAGGTGGCACAATGGATGAAGCACCAGCCCTGGAGCCATAAGTACCTGAGCCCACATCCAGCCCCATAGACCCCACAATCACCCAGCCATGTGACATGCAAGCCACCCGATCCCCACTGCCCTGCAAAAACCAAAAAGAAGAAAAAAAAGACCCAAAATAAAATAAAATAGTAATAATAGTAGGGGTGGCTGGGTGGCAGACAGAGCATTGGCCCTTGAGCCAGGAGCACCTGGGTCCAAATCTGGCCTCAGACAACCAACCATCACCCTGCCATGCGTCTCCAGGCAGGCCACACAGCCCCATTTGCCTGGCACCCTCCCCCAAATAATAATAATGATAAAAAATGTGCTTCAGTCTTTGTTCCAACACCAACAACTCTGTCATGGGTGGATCACATTCTTTATGGTAAGTCCATAGCAAAAGTTACTTCCATATTTTTCCAACGTTGCCATTGCTGATCGCAACTCCCTCCTTTCTTATTTCCCCAATACCATGTACTATATTTTCTCTTTCCTTTCACTCTGACTCTGCTATAGGGTAGCTGAGTGTTGCAGCAGACAGATCCCTGGTCCTGGGGCCAAGAAGCCCTGAGCCCCCATACCACCCCTTAGGTCTAGCATCCACCTGGCCCTATGGTCCTGGACAGGCCTTCCAATCCCAGCCCCTTGCAAGAAGTAAAAAAGAAAATGTGTTATATCTGACCACTCTCCCCCCATGGTCCATCCTCTCCTCCCTTATTCACATCCCCACCCCTTCCCCCTGTGCCCCACCTCTCCTTCTTATTCCAGATGTCTATACCCCATTGAGTATGTATGCTGTTTCCTCTCCTAGCCACCTCTGATGAGAGTGAAGATTCCCTCATTCCTCCTTGCCTTCCCCCCTTCCATATCATTGCAATAGCTCAGTGTAATAAAGAAAAATCTTATTATATGAAATATCTTGGCCTATTCCCCCTCTCCTTTTTCATTCTCCCATTACATTTCCCTTTTTTCTATTGATTCCATTTTTATACCATATTTTATCTTAAAATTCAGCTTTCTCCTGTGCTTCAACTATAAAAGCTCCCTCTACCTGCTCTATTAACTGAGAAGTTTCATATGAGTATTATCAGTGTATTTTTCTATGCAGGAATACATGCAGTTCATCCTCATTCAGTCCCTCATATTTCCCCCCCTCTCCTCCAATCTCCATGCTTCACCTGAGTCTTGTATCTGAAGATCAAACCTTCTGTTCAGCTCTGGCCATTCCAAAAGGAACATTTGAAATTCCCCTGGTTCATTGAAAGTCCATCTTTTTCCCTGGAAGAGGACATTCAGCATTGCTGGGTAGTTGATTCTTGGCTGCATTCTAAGCTCTTTTGCCTTCTGGTATATTATATTCCAAGCCCTACAAGCTTCCAATGTAGTTGCTGCTATGTCCTGTGTGATCCTGACGCAGCTCCACCATATTTGAACTGGCTGCTTATAATATTTTCTCTTTGACTTGGGAGTTCTGGAATTTGGCTATAATATTCCTAGGGGTTGGTTTTTGGGGATCTCTTTCTTGGGGGGGGATCAGTGGATTCTCTCCATTTCTATTTTGCCCTCTGCTTCTAGAATATCAGGGCAATTTTCCTGTGGTAATTCTTTGAAAATGATGTCAAGGCTCTTTTTCCTGATCATGACTTTCAGGTATTCCAATAATTTTTAAATTATCTTTACTAAGTCTGTTTTCCATATCAGTTTTTTTCAATGAGATATTTCACATTTTCTTCTAATTTTTCATTTTTTTGGTTTCTGGTTAATTCATCAATCTTCCTGAATTCTATTCTTTGTCTGAAGGATTTGTTTTCCTCAAAGAGTTTTCTTATCTCTTTTTCCATCTGTCTAATTTTGCTTTTTAAAGCATTCTTCTCCTCAATAACTTTTGAACTGTTTTATCCATTTGACCTAAGCTGGTTTTTAGCATGCTATTTTTCTTCAACATTTTTTTGGATTTCCTTGACTAAGCTGCTGACTTCATTTTCATGTTTTTCCTGCATCTCTCTCCTTTCTTTTCCCAGCTTTTCTTCTCCCTCATTTGATTTTCAAAGTCTTTTTTGAGCTCTGTCATAGCCTGAGCCCAATTTCTGTTTCTCTGGGAGTCTTTAGATGCAGGAGCTTGTGCTTCCTCATCTTCAGACTGAGTATTTTGATCCTTCTTGGGCTCATTTGCAAAATATTTCTCAATGGTCTTCCTCTTATTCCTCTGCTTGCTCATTTTCCCAGCCTGGGCCTGGTTTTGGGGTGCTTCCTGAGCTTTTGGGACACTCCCACAAGGGTCTCAGTGTGTGAGGCTCTGTCCTCCCTCCTAGTCTGTGAATGACCATAAGCACTTCCCTCTGCCACGGGGCTGAGTTGGGGGGGGCCCTGCTGTTCTATGGGGGGGGGCCTAGACTGGATCAGGATCTGAATGTGGTCAGAGCCCCAGAGTCCTGTTCCAGTGGCAGAGGACAGAGCTCAGCAGTCTCTCTTCACTCCCCTCCCTCAGCTCAATGGGCTCATGCCCTGGGGGCTCCTGCTTACTGGCTGCTCTGCCTGCTTCTGTTTCCTGGATCTGGAATGCAGTGGCCAAGCAGCTGGCTGTGTGCCCTGAGGGCTGGGCTTCACGTGCTCGCTCCGGCAGAGGTACCCCGGCTGTTCCTCCAAGTTGTTATTGGTGCTCCCTGGGGTGTAGGTCAGGAGACTCCCCTGCTGCTGTGAGCCGGGGCTCCCAGCGCCCTGGGGCTGCCTCTGGGAGGCTGAAGTTCTTTCGCTCTGGTGGGCCACCCCTCTGGCGGGCTGCCCCTCTGACCCCAGGGGAGCAGAGCCTTTCTGCTCTTTTCCAGGTTACCTTGAGTAGGAGAACTGCTTCACTGGTTCCCTCTGTGGGTTCTGTCTCTCAAAAGTTTAGTTAGATTCTTTAACTTATAAGTTTTATCAGAGAGCACCTAAGACTGCATCCTTCTTGTGGCCATCTTGGCTCCTCCCTATGGAGAAATTTCTGGAGAATCTCTTCCATTTCCCATTTGTGTATTTCTCTTTTTCCAGTCTCATTCTTAAATGCTATTGGGATTAATTGGACTTAACTGGTACCAGGTACAAGACAGGTTCACATATCCTTAAGAATTGGTTCCTTTTGGGGTGGCTAGGTGGCATAGTGGATAAAGCATCAGCCCTGGAGTCAGAAGTACCTGGGTTCAAATCCAGTCTCAGACACTTAATAATTACCTAGCTGTATGGCCTTGGGCAAGCCACTTAACCCCATTTGCCTTACAAAAACCTAAAAATAAAAAGAATTGATTCCTTTTTGGTCAATGTTGCAAGACCAAGGAGATTGTATAATGGATGCCTCAGAAAGGATGAGGAAATAGCACCAAGTTGAAAGAGCCCCAGCTCCTTAAGGGCGAGATTTTTATGATCTTAAGTGAGCAAGAAATTGTTTCAAGGGAGACAGGAGTTAATCAGAACATGGAGACAATTTGTTGTCTTTTTTTTTAACACTAATACCTTTTAGTATTAGAATTTAGAGCCAATAGATGATGCAGTGGATAGAGTATAAGATCTGAAGTCAGGAAGACTTATCTTCCTGAGTTGAAAGTTAGTCTCAGATACACTTTAGTTGTATGACCGTAGGCAAGTCACTTTAACCTGGTTTGCCTCAGCTCCTCATCTATAAAATGAACTGGAGGTGACAATGGGAAAACATTCCAGTATATTTTACCAAGAAAACCCAAATGGAGTTACAAAGAGTTGGACATGACTGAAACAAATAAATAATACCTTTTAGGGAGAAGGGAGGTTTGATAGATATTGTTCCTGTCATGGTACATAAACTGCCTACTAAACTGATGCTTTGTACTATCCACTCCCATGGAGTTGGAAAATATACAGAGAAAGAAAATGTAGTGCTTGATAAATTGGAAAAAGGGCTATCATAAGAAATTAAATCTAAACAATTTTTCTAACACAATGAAACATAATTTTAAATTGATTCATGTTGGGAAACTAGCAACAAACAGACCAATCTGAAATTCAGCAAATGCTTCTGACCTGAGCAAGAATTTGAGTCTCAGAGCTAGAGTGGCAAATATTAGCAGACTCCATGAATGATTATTAGAGGTGAAATGACTCTTTTTCAGCATTGGCATGAGAAGGACTATGTGTCACACATTGGTCTCTCAGGAATACTGAGAGGCATTATTGTCTTCTGCAAATCAGCAAATATAGTTTATTAGGACAATTTATAAAATGAGTCACTTGATAGTATAACTATGTTATATATACATGCAGTTCAACATCATTAAGTCCTTCATGATTTGCCTTCCTGTCCATCCTGTCTCTGTGCTTCACCTGAGTCCTATACTTGAAGATCAAACTTTCTGTTCAGCTCTGGTCATTTGATCAGGAAAGTTTGAAAGTCCCCTATATCATTGAATATCCATCTTTTCCTCTGAAAGAAGATGTTAAGTTTTGTTGAGTAGTTGATTCTTGGTTGTAATTCAAGTTCTTTGGCCTTCTGCAATATCATATTCCAAGTCCCACAAGCCCTTAATGTAGAAAGGCTAAATCCTGTGTTATCCTAACGGTATTTCCACAATATTTGAATTGTTTCTTTCTGACTGTTTATATTTTCTCATTGATTTGGGAGTTCTGAAATTTGACTATAATACCCCTGGCAGTTTTCATTTTGGGATCTCTTTCAGGAGGTGATTGGTAGAATCTTTAAATTTCTATTTTACTCTCTCCTTCTAGGATATCATGGCAGTTTTCCCAGATTGTTTCTTGAAAAATGAAGTCTACACTCTTTCTTTGGTTATGACTTTCAGTAATCCAATAATTTTTAAATTATTTCTCTTGGATTTGTTTTCCAGGTCATTTGTTTTCCCAATGAGATAGTTCATATTTTCTTCCAGTTTTAATTCTTTTGATACTTCCTTCACCAAGCTATTGACTTGGTTTTCATGATTTTCCCATATTGCTCTGATTTCTCTTCCCAATTTTACTTCTCCCTCCCTTACTTGATTTTCAAAATTTTTTTTGAGTTCTTCAGTAGCCTGAGACCAATTCATACTTTTCTTGGAAGCTTGGATACAGAAGCTTTGACTTTGTTATCTTCCATAAGGACCAAAATAATTGTCTATGGTTGTATTTTTTTACTTCTGTTGTTTGCTCATTTCCCCAGTCTATGACTTGATTTTAAGGTGGGCTCTACTTCCAGGGTGGAGTACCTATTGTCCCAAGCTTTTGACATATTGTGCCAAGCTTTTGAGGGTTTTTTGCAGTTGTTTTCAGAGACACCCTTCAAGAACCTGCAAGTTCTCAATTCCTCCATGGCCTTGGGAGAGGCTATGACTTCTCCCCTGGTCTGTAGAGGATCACAAGCACTTCTTTCTGCATTGAAACCATGAGGAGAGTCCCTGTTCTATGGCAGTAAAGCTCCCAAGAGACTGGCTGCAACCTGGATTTGAATATGGGCAAAGCAACAGAGTCCTATATCAAGGATGGCAAAGAAATCTCTGAAGTCTCCCCTGACTCCCCTTACTGTCCATGGGATGAGTACTTTGGAAGCTACTGTCAGGTGACTGCCCTATGGGGATCTCCTCAAGGGCTGCTCCTGGTCCCTAAGCTGAGTCTGAACTGAGGCCCTCATTGGATTGGGCTCCCCTGTCTCTCTGGTGGAGCAGAGTTTTCCCACTGACCTTCCAATTTGTCCTTGGCAATCCCTGGACTGAGAGATTTGGAAATCACCACCACCGTCATGGACCCAGATGCCCCCAGGAACCCAGGTGCCCAAAGGCTATTCTTGGATGACTATTGCCAATTCACTCCTGCAAGGCCTAGGTTATGCTGTGGACCCTTTCTAACCCTTCTCATGGATCTTCCAAGTTGTCTTGGATTGGAAAAATGTTTCATTCGATCTTTGTGTGAATTCTATTGCTCTAGAATTGGATTAGAGTCATTATTAAAAGGTATTTGAAGTGGTTTGAGAGAGTTTCTATCTTTACTCCACCATCTTTCCTCCTTGCACTCCCCCACCCCACCCCACCACCTGGAAAAAGTTGAGTATTAAAAGTTGGAGAGAATATCATTATATACAGATATCAGGGAGTCTTAATTCAGAGATGAGTGACAGTATGTACAAAGGCATGGAAATGAGAAAGCATAGGACCAGTTCAGTGTACAATGAGTTGTTCATTTTGGTTCAAGTGTTGAGCATACAAATAGGAGTATCAAGAAGAATGTTAGTGCCTGATCCTGAAGGACCTTCGATGCCAAGTTTGTGTTCCATTGGTAGGAAAGTGGGGAGCTACCTAATATATTTGAACAAGGGAAGAACATGATCAACTTTGCATATTTTTTCAAAAAATTACTTTATCAAGGGGAAAAGAGATTAGAAAGGGGAGAGATTAAAGGTAGAGAAATATGTTACTAGCCTATTCATTACATGAGTCTAGGGCATAATTAAAGAGAATCTAAATAAGGTTAGATGGGATAGGGCAGAAAAGGGGACATTTATGAGAGATACTGTAAGAGTAGAATAGACAATACTGGGTAACTGATTGCATATAAGAATGAAGCTAAGAAGGAAGAATAGTGGTGCTATTAGAGAATAGGAATAGCTAAGTTAAGAAAGTTAAGAAAAGAAGCTATTTTTGAATACTTGCACTTTTCTCCTACAAAAATAAAAATCTATGTTCAAAAAAGTGAGATTTCCTGTAAAGATTAAAAAGCAATGTCTATGCAGGGCAAACTGGACTTATCCTGTCTTATCAACTGAGATGATCATTGGGAAGCAGGTTAAAATCATCCTCCTAAACTGAATCCAAGGAACTTGCTCTTTGGGGAAATAAAGCAGCAGCCAGATTTTTGTGAATGTTTAACAACTGGCTATCCAAAATAAAGAGAAGCTGTGGTCCAACTGGGAGTTGTATAACAAAAAGCTTCAAGAGGAAGTGATGACTCCTTAAGGACATTTTTGGTGATAGGAGGAGCAGGTTTAACACCTGGTGTATGTGTGGTTTTCCACTTTGCATGCCACAGAAGCAGTCCTTAAGGAGTGGATTAATACCTGACATAACTATTATCTATTGCACATGCATAGTGTTTGTTGAGTATTAGAAATGTGCATGTTATTGCCCCAAGGATGTGACCGAAGTCAGACACATGGCCACCCACCAGGTCCAGACATAGGGAAACCAGAGTAGATTTCTAAAAGTCAATACAGAATTGAGAAAATTTAAGAGTACAGAAAAATGACTACATGTGTTCCCAATACAAAAAGGAAATTACATTATTACCCTGTACCCAGAGTTCCCCTGCTTCACTAGTAATGTGTATTTGTGTCATAGCTATGTCATATTACATAAGACATTTGACAGTAAAATTGTTAGGGGGAAGTTACCTACTATTTAGCTTTACTCACAATCCAATCCAATGACCATTTATTTAGTATTAACTATATAAATATATGTGTGTGTGTGTGTGTGTGTGTGTGTGTGTGTGTGTGTGTGGTACTGTATGAATAAATGGAGATTCAAAGATGAAATGAAAAATAGTTCCTGTCCTCAAGGAGCTTACATTCTTTTGATTTTGGGAAAGGAGAATACAAAATGTAAATACATAAGAATATAAGTGATAATTGGAAGAGGGTTTTCAACACTAATGGTTCCAGATATTAGCAAAGGTTTCCTGTAGCAGGACATAATTAAACTGAATTTTGTAGGAAGTTAAGATTTATGCCTTTCTGTGGTTTTAAACCACAAACAGATTTTTTAAAACTAAAACATTTAAATTATCCCCAACAATTAAGGAACGCCAAATACAACATATTTTTTTGGGTTTTGCAAAGCAATGGTGTTAAGTGACTTGCCCAAGGTCACACAGCTAGGTGATTATCAGTTGTCTGAGGTTGGACTTGAACTCAGGTCTTTCTGACTCCAGAGTGGTGATCACTACTTAGCTATCCCATATAAAACAAATTTAAAGACAAAGAAGCTCCATTTAGGTCATTGTATTTTTGTTTTTTAAAAAAATCAGCATGTGATCAACCTTGAAGGTTCCATCTCCAATTATTGACTGCTGGGACCCTGTCTAAACCCAGTGATTCTTTTACCTCAAGGCTATATATATTTTTTTCTATTATTAGCACAGGATCTTCTCTTTGAATAATATACCCTTGACTACAGTCTGAGGCAATCTGAAGCATATCACAAGTATAATGCATGGAACTCAATTAGCTTTGGGAAAAAAATTGTAGTCCTAAATAATCCATTCCAAAAACACTGGCAATTGATTATTCCTCTTTAGAATGAGAGCTAATCCACTAGTTTCACAGAATCTCAGATTGTTAGAGCTCAAAGGGATCACAGATATTGTCTAAACTCCTCACTATTAAATTCTACTATACTCTTCCCTAGTTTTATTTGTCCCAACTAAAATCTCATCTTCTACAGTAGGCCTTCTTCAACTTCCCTTAATCCTAATACTTTCCATCTGTTAATTGTTTCATATTGATCCTTTTTTTTGTTTTTGCAAGGCAAATGGGGTTAAGTGGCTTGCCCAAGGCCACACAGCTAGGTAATTATTAAGTGTCTGAGACTGGATTTGAACCCAGGTACTCCTGACTCCAGGGCCGGTGCTTTATCCACTGCACCACCTAGCCGCCCCTGTTTCATATTTATCTTACTTGATTTGTATATATTTTTGCATGTTGTTTCTCTCATTAGATTGTAAGTTCCTTGAGAGTAGCATTTTGCCTCTTTTTATATCCCCAGAACTTAGCAAATGATGGGTCCATTGTACATGCATAATAAATGTTTACTGATTGACTGTAGAAGAAGATTTAAGGACTACTCAATAAATGAAAGAATTTGAACCTAGGTTTGTGTGTGCTTGTATTTTTACTCCAAATCCATTAATAGCTCTTTCTCATATTCCAAGTGCCACTGAACCATATTCTTTTAGATAATTTATTCCCCTTCCCTCCCCTGACCACCATCCAAGTTCAAGCTAAACCTCTACATTTAACTTTGCTTCTTATTGTCTGAATTTGAAAGATTCATTTCTCTTGGAGTACTCCATAAAAATGCCCCAACTAAGATTCACAATAACCTTTGGATCATCTTTTTAAACAAGTTCTATTGTGCCCCAATTCTTCCTAAGACATGTTTTCTTTCTTTCCTGGCTCACTACTTTAGATCATTTTATTCTTTTGTGTCCTGCCCCATTTTCTTCCCCTTGATCTCTATAGCTCCTCCCACTTTCTTTTCACATTTTTTTCCCAAAAAATTCCTTTAGAAACTTAAGGACAAATTCATTCATGTGTGTTACCCTGACATGCCTCACTGAGAGTACCCAGCTGAGATATTTTTCCTTTAAAAAATAGTCATTCACAATTCTGAAGAAGATATTAAAGCTAACTATAACCATATGAAAAAATGCTCTAAACAACTATTGATTAGAGAAATGCAAATTAAAACAACTTTGAGGTACCACCTCATACCTAACAGATTGACCATATGATTAAAAATTAAAATGACCAATGTTGGAGGAGATAAGAGAAAACTGGAACACTAATGCATTGTTG
Source organism: Macrotis lagotis (assembly GCF_037893015.1). NCBI lineage: Eukaryota > Metazoa > Chordata > Mammalia > Peramelemorphia > Peramelidae > Macrotis > Macrotis lagotis. The sequence continues at coordinate 628,555,455 of NC_133658.1, forward strand.
GTGGAGTTGTGAATTGATCCCACCTTTCTAGAGAGTAATTTGGAATTACACCCTAAAGGCAATAAAACTGTCCATACCCTTTGACTCAGCAATACCATTATTAGGTCTGTATCCCAAAGAGATCACAAAAAAGGATAAAAAAACTCACATGTACAAAAACATTTGTAGCAGTTCTTTTCATAGTGGCAAAAGGATTGTCCCATCAATTGGGGAATAACTGAACAAATTGTGGTATATGAATGTGATGGCACACTACTGTTCATCATAAGGGATGGGACTTCAGAATAGCCTGGTAAGACTTCCATGAACTGATGCTGTGAAGTGAGCAGAATTGGAACATTATGCACACCAAAGCAACTTTAGGGGCTGATCAACCATGATGGACTGGTTCATTTCAGCAGAACAACAAAGACAATACTAAAAGTTTGGTGAAGGAAAATGCCATGCATATCCAGAGAAGAACTGTAGAGTTTAAAGGCAGATCAAAGCTCATTATTTTTAACTTTTAAAAAACTTGTCTTATGAATTATGCTATTTTTTCTCTCTAAATTTTCTTTTCTTTCTTCTAAATTTGATTCTTCTTTCACATGATTAATTTGGATCTATGTTTAACACAGTTATACATATAGGGCCTATATTATATTGCTTTGTGTTGGGGTGGGGGAAGGGAAGGAAAAGAGGGAGAAAATGTAAAACTCAAAAGTTTGCAAAATAAAGACTTGAAAATTAGCATTACATGTAGTTGGAAAAACAAATAAATATTTCAATTTAATAATAAAAATAAAATATAGCCATTTAGGCTATACAAATTATGGTATGTGAGTGTGATGAAGTACTATTGTTCTGTAAGAAATCATGGATGGGCAGACTTCAGAAAAGTTTTGCATAAACTGATGCTGAGTGAAATGAGGAGAACTAGGAGAACAATTCAATATTATGTGATGATCAACTATGATGGACTTAACTCCTCCTCAGTAGTTCAGTGATTAAGGACAATTCTTAAAAGATTTGTGATGGAAAAGGTCATCTACGTTCAAAGAAAAAAACCGTGGAGTTGGAATGCAGACCAAGCATCCAATTTTCACTTTTAAAAGTTTGTTTTATGTTTTTTCTGTCTCATTTTTATTCCCCTTTAGTTCTGATTTTCCTTTTACAACATGCCTAATATGGATATATGTCAAACAATGACCTATATTAGATTACTTGCTGTCATGGGGAGGGGAGCAGTGAAGGAAGGAAAGTAAAAAATGTTTAATTCAAAATTCTGCAAAAATATAAATGTTGAAAACCATCATATAATTAAAAAGAAAAATAAAATAACATTAAAGAATAAAATATAGACATTCAGAACTCATAGTATACGATTATAAGTAGAAGAATTTCTTTAAATATTTTAAAATATCCATATCCATATTAGCACAGATATCCTAGCTTTCCACCTGGTAGCAAAGTTTGAAGGTCATGTGGGAGATTAGGGCCATTCAGAAGAGAGTCTTTAAAATATGGAAAGACACCTTCTTTTGCTGTGCAGAGATAGGTGTTCACAGGTTGGGAATATCATATATATTATTATAAGTTTTTAATGTATTGATCAGTTTTGCTAATTTTTTATCTTTTTATTTCTTTTGTATTTTTTAAAAAAATACACCTAAGGGATGATCCTCTGGGGGGCAGGGGAAGAGCTATAGGGAAGAATTTAGGTGAGAAAAAATATCAAAATTATTTTTAAAAGATAAAAAACTGGAGGAGAGAAACAGAAACAGAAGAAAGGAGGAAAAAACAGGATAATGAGAAAGAGAAGAGTGAGGGGAAGCTTAACAGTATGGTGGCTAGTTCTGGAGTCTGGAATATCTGAGTTCAAGTTCAGTATCAGACACTTACTGTGTGACCTTGGGCAAGGCATTTTACTCCAATTTGCTTTAGTTTGCTCAACTCTAAGATGAATATAATGTTAGCGTCTACTTTCCAGGATTGTTGAGGGATCAAATGAGATAAATATTTGGAAATGCTTTTCCCCCTTCCTTTTCCACATTCTTTCCCTTTCTGGCAATTTAAAGCTATTCAAGATTGATAATTAATCAGATCTTGAAGATTTAGGTTATTTTTCTCATCTGGTGACTATAGTCATATTCCTCTTTCCCACCCTTTTTCTTTGGATTTGGGGGGATTTCCAGAAGATAGATTTTTTTATCTCCTTTTTACGCCTTTCTTGCCCCACCATACGGCCTTTAAACCTGTCTTTTTGACTACCTGACTTTGACTTTTAGTTCCAAAGTACTTCTATCTCACATAAAATAAGAGAATTTTTTCTTTTTTTTTTCTCCACCCCCACCAGGTAAACATTTCCTTTATTTTCTGTTGTACAGTCTTTCAGTTATGCCTGACTCTTCGTGATCCCATTTGATTTTCTTGGCAAAGATACTGGACTGGTTTGCCATTGCCTTCTCCAATTCATTTTACAGATGGGGCAATGAGAAAAATTAAGTGACTTAGATGGTCACAGCAAGGTAAGTATCTGAGGCTAGATTTGAACTCAAGAAGAGTCTTCCTAACAACAAACCCTGTATTCTATCCACTGTACCACCTAGTTTACCCTTGCATTTACTGTCATTCCTCTCTCCCCCCAAGAATTTCTGTTTTCATTGTATTCCATAACCAATGCATTGTATTTTTCATAATAAAAAGCAAATGACTATTCAGCAGCAAAGTATCAGCCATTATTCATAATGCTTTCTATTTCTACTTCATGTCTCCTGACATTTCTAAATTTTGAATCACAGGTGCTCTTACATAAAGCCTAGAGGAGTGTCACAGGAGAAGGTGATAGCAAGGGAATGAATATTCATCATTCCCCAATAAAAATGTTTTGGTGATAAGATTAGCACACATTTGGAGTTCTGAAAGTTCTATAACTCACCCTTGCTCCTCAGCTTCTCCTAGTTGGAATTTCAGAATATGATTGTCAACCTTCACAGTCACAATAGGCATATCCATATTTAAAATTCAAGAACTTTTTGGCAACCAAAACGAACAGATTGTTGATTTAAAAAAAATCACCCCCAAGGAATCTGCATCATTCATATGGTATGTTGAAAAGTTTGGTTTTCAGAGTCATCTATTTTCTGTCCTCATTTGCTAAAGTTAATGGGTACAGTGGTGTGTATTTGCTTGTGCCAGGGTTGCTTTCCAATGCCCAACAGCCTTCTCCTGTTTCTGAATTAAAATAGCAGTAGTAGAAACCAGTTAGGCTGTGCAGACATAGAATAAAGTGGCCTGGGGCATTGGAAATCACCTGATTTATCTGGTGCTAGATAGCCAAGTCAGCATGATCCACTGTGGTCAACAAATAAATCAGGTCACTGTCAAAATCCCATTTCACCTAAAAAAAATGTGTGGAAAGAGTGATGGATTTCAAATCAGGGTATCTGGGTTCTTGCTGCATAACCTTGAACAAGTCAGTTAACTTTTTTTTCAGTATTCTCATCTGCAGAATTAGAGCTGGATAAGACTTGTGAAGACTAACCCAATGCTAAATGAATGATCTTTTGATTTAATTTAAAAAATTTATGATTTTGTCAGTATGGAGAGCTACCCTTTCCACTTGTCCACCTATGGATTAGTGGAGAAGTTCTAGAGTTGTCTGAGGCATATAGATATTGAGTGACGTGTTTAGGATCACCCAGCTGGTAACTATCAGAAGTGTATTTTAATCCAGCTTTTTCAAACTTTAAACCCATCATTCTGGTTATTATTACCATGTTGCTGTATTGATTGCCTGAAATCAATAGTGAAGAATTAGGTGATAAACTAAAGGTGTAGTTCTACTCTTCATTCTCACTGTAATGTAATAACTTCTTAATAAAAAAAAATATTTGTGTGTGTGTGTGTGTGTGTGTGTGTGTTTCCAAACACATTCCAAGGGAAAGTCTCAGTATCTAAGAATAAAAAATTCTTTCAGAAATATCAACTTTTATGATACCTAAAGGAACTGAATTGAAATGAAATATAAAAATTAGCCTTAGAAGGTGGCTCTGGAGGAGAACAAAAGGCTGGGGACTTAGTACAGCATCTCTTCACTCAAATCCAATTCACATGCTTGTTATGGCATCACTTTCCCTGATGTCATGGTCTTTGAGAACAAAGGTCAAGCATCATCATGTATTTTCTCTCTTGAGTCAATTCAAGATTACCTTATAGGTAAGGAGATCATTGGGAAAAATTTTTAAATTTGAGATTTTTTCCATCAATTTCAAATTTATTCCAAATTTCCTTTTGTACTAGAATTAAGTCCTATGAATATAGATTAGGAAAACCTTCTCCTCACAAGACTTTCCCTAGCATTTCTTTCCAAGAGTGAATTTTCTTCTGTTAATCCATTTGGACTTACATGAAAGGAACATGAGGCAAAACAAGAGGAGCATTTGAGTTGTTTTAGTTTAGGACAAGACCTGTGATTTTTTAAGAGCAAAAAAAGTATTCAGTTGCTTGTCTATTAAGAATGATTTAAATGCCTGAAAAACAAAGTGATTAAAAAAAACATACTGGCAAGTACAACCACTCTTGTGGCTTCCCCAATGTAGCAAAATCTCAACTTGCAAATATCCCTGCTGTTCTGGTCTCTGTAGCCTCACAGGTATTGAGGCTGCCAATTTTATTGAATTGTGCCAGGCAATTTGTGATGTGGGCAAACATCCACTATGAATTAGGCTAAGAACAGCAAAATCATCTGTGACATAAGCCCAGTCCTTACCACAAGGGTTGGGCCAGGTTGGAGTGTGAGGAAAAGGGAAGTGTGCTTTGATTACAACTACAATTTTATTAATTTACTCCTCTTACTGACAGAGAAGGAATAATAAAAACTGAAGCAAACAGCAAAAGGGAGTAAAACAAACCAAAATAGAACAAAAACCTTCTATTTACAGGCTGGCCATTAGGCCATCTTTAAGCCTTAAACTCCTTACAGTTATCCAAGTCCAACCAGTAAATCCTTACCTAATCATTTACAAAGATGGACACTGGGATACCAAATGTTTGGTATCCTGCTTCATAACAGCTTATGAATTTTTTAACATACATTTTGTCAACCTAATGTGCAAGGGAGACCATATGTTATCTGAATGTTCTGTCTAGAGATTTCCAGTGGGAAAAAGAGCTTAACATACTTTCTGCTGAACTATGTTTATCCAAGGAGGAAAGAGAGAAGTAATAGAACTGTAATGGGGAAAGTGGAAAGAAGGTAAGCGTATGGAAGAATTTTGAAGGGGGAGTCATTTCTTTGTCTTTAAGAATTTTTTATCTCCTTTGAGCTTGTGCACATGCCAGCCACCCACACTTACTCTCTGCAGGTCAGCTATAAACTGTTGGAAAGAAGCCTTTATGGGTTTGTTCATTTCAGATTCTACTGTCTGTCTCCATTTGTTAATTTTATCACATTACTGAGACATTGGCACATACTGTTACTTTCTCACAGCTTTTATTATCTGACTGGTCCTAATAACATATGGTCTTATTTTTCTAATTATACTCACTACTCATACTGAAACTGAAAGTATGGTCATCCTAAGTAAAACACTGTACTTAAACAAGGGACATGCAACATAAGCTAAATAAACATGCCTGTGCATGTATAGATCAATATCAATTATTCCATCTATAATAGTATTTTGTTTTAAGCTCAGACCTGTGATTTTATCAATGTTGGAAAGTCCCTCCCCTAATGTGATAGAACAGCAACTTGAAGGCAACCTAAAATTGGCTAGGACATAGGAGACTAAGTGTTTTGCCAGGGTATACATCTGAAGGAGAATTTGATTCTAGCTCTCCTTGACTCCAAAGTTGGTTTTCTATCCACTAGACAATAAATGAATAAATAACTATTCTGCTAAGGATTCGTGATTGTATCAGTGAAATTTTCTCTCCCAATACTGATTGGAATCCTTTTATGGCTTTGGAGTTGATCTTTGACAGTTACTGTGACTGGATAACTCATAACCAGGCAGATAACCTACAGGTAAAACTCTAAACTTAGTTTTACCTTGCCAGAGTTTGCATCTGCTGGCATACCCTTATGGAATCCAGGATCACTTCTATGCCATGAACAAATATCAGAATAAAATTTTGTATCAATAGAGATGGTGAGTACTACAAAGACCTTTTGATATTTTACTTGCCCCTGTATGGGTACAAAAGGCCCAGAATAGGTTTAGGTGGGTAGGAAAAAAAGACCTTTTACCCTGCTTAGCTTGTTAAGACTAAGGGAACCCTGAATCTCAGAGTTATTTGATAGACAAATAGTCATTAACTGTTATGATAGGGAAAATATACTAACTCCCATGCAGTCAGGCTAATTTCTTCATAAATGGTATTGAGGCCATGCTTGAGACTTGGTGAACTCATGGGTAAAGGATCAGTTTGTTGATGCCACTATAGGGTCACGAGTATATAGCATACAGCAGGTGCTCCAGACACTATAATACTTCGTTGGTGGAAGATGAGACAACTCAGGCAAAGAAACATCTCTCAGATGAATTTCAATGCTAATAATTGTTGAATATTCCTAGAGTACCCACCTCAGATGTTCACGAAGACTATTTGTGCCCCACCTGTAGTATTCAAAGTTTGTATTGGCCTAATCAGCCATAACTGGTCCCCACTGCAATTTGTCTCTAACATTGTGATGCCATTTTTGTCTCCTTTGGTAACAAGGGACAACAACCAACTAACCAATTCTTCTCTACAGCGGGTAAGTAATGGATTCAAACCCATTAAGTTCCCAAGAAAAGTTCATTATCAAGAAACTTGGCTTTATTAACTTTGGTATTTATACCTCATTAGTACCTCAGGAGCCTGTGCCTTTGTGATTGGAAAGTTGAAGGGCCAAGCAAAATGTCTCCTCCTAAAGCTTCCATAGAAAGAGGGTTCATATTCCAATCATTGCCCATCAGCTGCACAGATGAAATTCAACTCTACCACCATCAGGTTTATGTGCCAGACACTTCCCCCTGGTCTCTACATCTCTATATCTTTTCAACTCTTGAGGGCAAGGACTATATTTCTCTGTTTTATATCACCAACTAAGCACAGTGTCTTACACATGTTATGTTGTTCAGACATTTTTCAATCATGCCAAGATTCTTTGTGATCCCATTTGTGGCTTTCTTAGCAAAGATACTGGAATTATTTGCCATTTCCTCCTCCAGTTTATTTCACGTATGAGGGAGGGCTAAGTGATGCTAAGTTAATTAGCTAGTAAGTGTCTGAGGCCAGATTTGAACTTGGTAAAATGAGTCCTCCTGATTCCAGGCCCCATCCTCTACACACCGTTTCACTTAACTGCTCTGGCACATAGTAGATAACTAATAAATTTTTATTGAATTGAAGTAAATCTTTTGCTAACTATTAAATGGTTTATAAGTGCTTCATTGTGGTCTAATATCAAATCTAAACTACTAGGGGAATTTCATGACTCAGATCCAGCCCAGAATATCTGACAGAGTCTAACCTTTAGAAATGAAATTTGGAAAGTAGTAAAGAATATTCACTATAAGCTAGGGTGAAATCTCTGACAGAAGTATGCAAGTCTTTGCATGAAGAAGAGTAGTACCAAAAAACCCAACTAATTCTAAGGGAACTGGTTAGTTGAAAGACCCTACTCTTTTTCTTAAAAGGTTGGCATTTGTGGTTAAGAATTTCCTTCTAGGGGCAGCTAGGTGGCACAGTGGATAAAGCACCCGCCCTGGAGTCAGGAGTACCTGGGTTCAAATTCAGTCTCAGACACTTAATAATTACCTAGCTGCGTGGCCTTGGGCAAGCCACTTAACCCCATTTGCCTTGCAAAAAACCTAAAAAAAAAAAGAATTTCCTTCTAGAGAAATAAAAGACTTCAGACCCAAGAAAGAATAAGACAGGAAAGACTAAGAGTAGTTTTTATTTTAATTCTTTTGATCCTGGACTAGTAATAGAGCTGGAAGAAAATGATATTGAACTTGAAAGCATATGGTAGCACCTACTTTTCCCTTGAAGAAGAGATTATCAAAGATTTCAGCTTAGTCAGATGAATCTGGAAGAGGTATCCAACCTAATAGTGTCTGAAGGATAGAACAAGTCCAGTGGATAAATGCTGAACCATTTAAAAACTTCATAAGGAGAAGGATTGGCAAAATGTCAATATGATGTTGCCCTTCTACATGTACATTCTGATCATGTATTCCCATATGTTAGTGTTAAATAAATTTATCATCTATCTCATTTTATTAAGTAATTTTACCTCAAGCTTGTCTGCTCTGATTAACTATTAAGAGGAAACACATATGTGGGCTTGTGAGCTATGGTTTTGGGGAATACTGACCTGTACAGTATAATGAACCAGATTAACAATTCCTTAGTGGACTTAACCTGTATAGGTTGGAGGCAGGGGAGATACTCTTCAATCTAGTTCATAGGATCCTAGATTTAGAATTCTAGGGCCTATAGTTCAATCCTAAGATTTTATAGCTCAGGAAACCAGAGAGCAAAACTGGTTAAGTGACTAGTCCAAGAGCACATGGTGTTTAGATGGGAGTGTCTAGATTCAAACCAGTTTACTCTGTCTCCAGACCCAGTACTATTTCCTACCCTGCTATCATGTAATGTTTTTATAGTCATCTTCATATAAACCAATTGCCTCTTAGTCTATAAGTTCCAAATAGAAAGTAAATAGTGTCTCCTTCAAATTTTATATCTATTTCAGTGCCTAGTTCACTTATCTGCACACAGGAGACCTTTAATAAATATTTGTTCATGCCTTCTCCTAAGATATACTATTTTTTAACTTTCATATCTTTATTTTTTCTATTTCTAAACACTTTAATAGATAGTGATTCTTAGCTGTTTTGGAATCCTGTTTGGTTCATTAACATATATTTCAATATTCAAATGTCTAAGGCTTCACGCTACAGAACTCCAAGGACTGAGTAGAGAGTGGGTCGTTATGCTAAAATAGCTAGCTCTGCACTCTTAACTCATGACTCCATTTATTCTAAATTGCATTTTTAAAATGGCTCTCAGGAGGCTTGATTTCATTAAATTGATGGTGCCTTCTAGTTGCTTTCACCACTACTCTCCTAGCTTTACCCAAGAGGAAACACTGTAAGGGTTTGGGGTTTGTTTTGTTTCAGTGTTTTCTCATTTGAACAGGTGATAAAAGATAGAAAAAAATTAGGCAACTTCAAATCCTTTGGTAATCACCAATGAGTAAAAATTCTTCCATAGCCTTGACATATACTAGGCAATCTATACCTTGATTTAAGTTAGTCAAGACTAGTTGGGTATTGGAAGGAGCATGTGAAGGATTATTCTTTTTTTTAAAAGGACCACTTGGCAGCTGGGTATATTGGATCAAAAAGAAAAATAAAATTGTATGTCTAGTCTACTTAATCACTCCCTTTGCTTTGCTCATTCCAGCAGAGCTTAATCATAACTTAGGGAATATAATACAATACAACTTTATTTTGTATGACATTTTTCATAAAAAGCTGTATCCTAAAGTACTTAATATATCTAAGAAGTTAAAATAAAAAATGAAAGTGAGAGAGAATAAATGTAAGTGATATCATTTGAGTAAGGAGGGAAAGAAAAGGGAGTCTATTTGCCTCTGAGACATGAAAGTAAATGGAACTTTGATGGGAGAATGAGATAAAGACAGACCTGAGTACCAAAAGTTACAGAAAAGGTTTTCATATAACAGTGCAGAAATATGGGACAAAAAGACTCTCAGAATTATGTGGGAGAATTCATCATGAGAGTATATGAACTCAACTAGAATACATCCTAACACTATTTTACAAACAGGAAATCAGACTTTGAACCTAGTGGTGTAATAAGTTAGTTTCAAGTGACCGAAGAAAGTAAATGGAAAGTCACTGGACTTGAAGCCAGAGAGATGTTATTTCTAATTCCATTTTATATAATAACTAGATTTGTGACCTTGGACAAGTCACATTATCTTTTTGGCCTTCAATTTCCTCACCCTTAAGATGGAGGAGGCAAAGAAAGCTTTCAATTCTGTGATTATATCGCTTCCCAAGAAACTAGCTATTATATATATGTTCTCCTTAAAAAGATAAGGCTGATTATCACTCTTCAGAATCCTAATTTGGACAAGATTCTGATGACGCTAGTCTATGCCAAACCAAAAATCTTTGTACTGCATCCTACTTTCTGGACATTTTAAATAAATATATGGCAAGCTAGAGGCTATATAGAAGTGATTTGTTTAAAAGTTGAATCATCAAGGAGTATTTAGAAGATGGATAGGTAAGTAGGAGGTATTACACATAGACATGATTTTCCCTCACACCTGGCCAGGAAAGGGGAGACAATATGGCTAAAAAGGAGAATTAATAGCAGGAAGGAAGTGAGGATTAGCAACTTTTCTGGAATAGGGAAGGAGGGAAAAATTAGACTATGCTGCCTGTAGGGCACAATGTGCTAGAAATATAGTTATGCTAAATATAACCTTTTCCCAACCTTTATCCAAGGTAGTAGCTGAAAATTCTCTCTTTTTCACATGTAATTTCATCGCATAATTACCTTGGAGAAAAATGATAACAAATACAACCTTGACAGGCAGTATAATCTCTTTTGAAGTGGCCTTTCTCTCTCTCTCTCTCTCTCTCTCTCTCTCTCTCTCTCTCTCTCTCTCTCACACACACACACACACACACACACACACACACAAACACACACAGGCTAAATGCAATGCTATATATCCCCTCTACTTAGACGTGGTCAATTACATATGCAGATTAATAGCCCATTGATTATCTTTATTTTCCAATTACCAATTTGAAATGATATTTACAGAGTATAGGGATATAAGATTATTACTGTAATCATGAAGTTGACTTGAAAATAAAACAGTAAGAGCTTACAGAATAGACCATATAATAATGAGGGGTCTACATAATCTTAAATTTTAAGTTAAAAAATGTAGCTGGACTTTGGTATTTTATCAGCTTAGCCAGGCTACTATCTTTTTACGACTGGCATACCAAACCTAATAATTATCATTCCTTAAAAGCCTTCTTGGCAAATTAGTTGCTGAAAAGTGCTTTGAAAGTTACCTCACTTCCTCAGTAGACTGCTGGGTAATATTCTTTTAATTACAGGGCTTGCAATGTTTGTGTTCCTGTTCCAGTCCATTTTAAGCACCACATATTGACTCTGGCAGTCATTACTACATCTTGCACTCTCCTAAAGAGTTTTACTTCAATGTTTAATTCTGCCTCAGAGAGAGGAAGGCCTATTTATTAGTGGCAAGCACTTTAGCAGATCAGGGTTCACTCATCAACTGTCCAGCAGTGATACTTGAACTTCCAGGGAAAAGTCTACAAGGAAATAGCACTGGTTATTACTTCTCTGATGCTTTTTGTATGCTTCCATACCCCAGAGAATATGAACCGTCCATGCAGGGTAAGTAGCATGAATAAACTGTTCAATCTATGGGGTCCTGAAAAAAAGTATGATATGCCCTGACCATTCAAGCTTCCCTACCTGGGAAGCCCCATGCACTGTGCTTTCCTGCTCTTCTTATTTTTGTGAGATAGACACTGTGATGCATGTCTGTAAGGAGTAGGCCCCAGATATATGAGAATATTCTGTGGCTACTTAATTTGCTATGCTAATTCAGCGAATGTCTCAGCTTTGAACTGCAGGTCCTCTGTACCACTAGTAAAAGTCAGGAGTCTTGTGGGCTATACTTTAGGGTGGTATAAGACCCACAAATACCTTGAACCTTGACTAAGGCAGTAGATTCTAGATGCATGAGGGGAGATATCACAATTAGTATAGGTTACAAGAAGGTAAGTTAGCACATTAAAAAATATATCCACTTGATAGAATTAATTAAAGTAATAGTCAATCATATTTACTGAGAATTTTAAGATGCCATAACACTTTCTCTTGATTAGTTAGGAGAAGAACTTGAACCATGACAAACTGATGTGAGGTTGGTAGCATGATCAAACATCCATTAGCTGTGTAGTGAAAGATGACAGCTTTGGTCACTTTATCTCTCAGAGGAGGAGGTTGTGCAACAACACCTTAAAGAAGGAACACAGATGCTATTAGATTTCCCAATGAATAAATAATGAATCATAGAATTTCAGGGTTGAAAGGGACCTTGGGAGTCATCTAATCTAAGTCCCTCCAGAAATAGAATCCACTGACATGCATCAATCTCTACTTTCAGGGCCAGATTATTCCACTTATGAAAATGACTAGGGGAGTAGAGCCAAGATTGCAGAGTGAAGGTAAGGACTCCCCTGAGCTCTCCCCAAACCACTCCAAAATACCTTTGAATAATGACTCTAAACAAATTCTAGAGTGGCAGAACTCAAAAAAAGATTAAGTGAAACAATTTTACAGCACAAGACAACTTGGAAGTTGGTATTCTGGAGTTAGAAAGGGTAAATCACTAGGTACCTAGGGCCTTGGGGATGCCTGGGTCAGGGGGGGCAATAGGGATGGTTTCACTCCCTCTTAGCCCAGATATTGCCAAAGACAATTGGGAAACTCAGTAGGAAAACTCTGCTGCATCAGCACAGACCCGGCCCCAGGAGACCAGGAATATGCTAGAGGAGCTACTTAGGAACTGCTTCCAGAGTCCATGGGTAACAAGGGGATCAAGGGAGATTGCAACGGTCTCTCTGCCATCCCAGAGGCAAAATTCTGCTTTGTCTATACAGAGTGACCTCCACCATGAAAGTAGAGCCCTACCTTAATAAAGAATTAAAATCAAGTCATAAGCTGGGGAAATGAGCAATCAACAGAAGAAAAAAAAATCCAACCATAGACAATTCTTTTGTTCTCATGGAGGATCAAAATATATACACAGAAGATAATAAAATCAAAGCTTTTGTGTCCAAAGCCTCCAAGAAAAATATGAATTGGTCTCAGGATATGGGAGAGCTCAAAAAATATTTTGAAAATCAAATAAAGGAGGTAGAGGAAAAATTGGGAAGATAAATAAAAGCAATGCTGGAAAATCATGAAAACCAACTCAGCACCTTGGTGAAGGAATTACCAAAAAATACTGAAAAATAACATTTTAAAAACCAGTTTGGATCAAATGAAAAAAGCAATCCAAAAAGCCAACAAGGAGAAGAATGCCATAAAAAACAGAATTGACCAGATGGAAAAGGAGATATAAAAGTTATCTGAAGAAAATAATTCCTTCAAATGTAGAATGGAACTAAGGGATGCTGATGACATTGTGAGAAATTAAGAAACAATAAAATAAAAACAAAACAATAAAAAAACTAGAAGAAAATGTGAAATTTCTTATTGAAAAAACAAATGACCTGGAAAACAGATCCAGAAGAGAGAATTTAAAAATTACTGGACTGCCTGAAAGTTATGACCAAAAGAAGAAATTCTTCAGGGAAATTGACTTGAAGTCCTAGAAGAGAGGATAAAATAGAAATTGAAAGAATCTACCAATTACTTCCTGAAACAGATTCCAAAATGAAAACTGCCAGGAATATTATAGCCAAATTTCAAAACTCCCAAGTCAAAGAGAAAATATTATAAGCAATCAGAAAGAAACAATTCAAATATCAAATATCAAAAAATGGAGTTACAGTCAGGATAACACAAAATTTAGCAATTTCTACATGAAGGGCTTGTAGAGCTTGGAATATGATATTCTTGAAGACAAAAGAGGTTTGATTACAACCAAGAGTCAACTACCCATAAAAATTGAACATCCTCTTTCAGGGGAAAATATGCACATTCACTAAAACTTTCCTGATGAAATGACCAAAGCAGAACAGAAAGTTTGATCTTCAAATACAGGACTCAGGTGAAGCACAGACAGGATGGACAAGAAGGGCATATCATGAGGGACTTAATGATGTTGAGCTGCATGTATTCCTGCATGGGAGGATGATATTGATAACTCATATGAACTTTCTCATTTATTGGGGGATAAAGAAGGAGTATACATAGACAAGGAACAGGAAGGAGTTGAATTTGAAGGAATAATATATTAAAAAGTTTCAGTTAATAAAGGAGAAAGAAATCTATTGGGAGAAAGTGTAAATTATTTCACATAAAAAAAGAAAAGGAAACATTTTTTCAGTGGAGTGGAAGAGGGGGAAGATGAAGAGGAATGAGTGAGCCTTACTTCTGAGGAGAGTAACATGGACACTCAATTGGGTATAGATATGTATATTACCTGAGAGGAATACAGGAGAGAAAAGGGATAGGAGATAGAGGACAAGGGGGAGGGAGGGGGGATGTAGGCCATAGAAGAGAGGGAACATTGTGAGAGAGGGTGGTCAGATACAACATACTTTTAAGGAGGGACAGAGAGAAAGGAAAGAAAGAATAGAATAAATGGGGGTGGGGGAAATAGGATTGAGGGAAATACAGTTAGCAATAGTAACTATGGGTAAAAATGTTGAAGCAATTTCTCTGATGGACAAGATAAAGAATGCTATTTATCCCCCCCCCCCAAAAAAAAAGAAAAAGAAAATGACTAGTTCTTTTCCATATATCAAGTCTATTTATATTGACGCAACTTTTAACACTCTGTTTCTAGTTCTGCATTCTGAGGAAAGTTGGAACAAATCTAACATGAAAGACTTTCAAAGGATGAGAGCTAATTTCATAAAAAGGAGCAGAGTCAGCTATACAAGCAGCTTCAAATGACAGAAAGATCCTATGAAACTTTAAAAAGTGACTTATTTCTACAGCAAAAGTTTCAAATCAAAATTTTAAAAAATAACTTACTTCTACAGGAGAAGTTTCAAAAAATGAGTGGAGTAGATATCTCTAAATACAAGAGATTATTTGCTTGGAAGTCAGAAAACAGGGATGTGTTTTCAAGTATTCCCTTCTCCTTAAAGTCCTACAAAGTGTAGAAAACAATTCTAAGGGGGCAGAGTTAGCAAAACATATAAACATGGAGATTCATAAAGGAGTTTACTTATGGTTTGATGAATTAGATTCTAGAATGTTTGTCTAATTTTCTACAACCCAGTCCATTAGTTTGGAAAAGTGAGATGATATTTAGATGGTCAGTTATGAAATAAGATCTAGGATTCGATATCAAAATATCAAGAAATGAAAAACAAGAAGAAGGTTCAAATATTTCAGTAGATTAGTGAATTAGAACTAACTGAAGGAGCTTCAGGGAAACAAAGATGAAAACAAAATAGTACCTGCCCTCCCGGAGCTTACATTCTACCAGGAAGTTTCAGCAATTACATAGATAAATAAATACAAGACAAATGTAATTTGATGGAGAACTAGGGAAATAAGAAAGACTTCTTTAAAAGAGTGGCACTTGAGTTTGGACTTGTTGAGAATTAGGAGTTATAAGAAGTAGAGGAGTATACACAATGGTGTAACTCCAACAGGTTCTACTACAAATAGCATTCTACTCATCTGATCCTGGGAGAAGATCTGAGTCCTTCACTATTTGATCTCTATGCTTTCTTGGGAGTACATTATTGTGAATGAGGAAACACTATATAAAGTTTTCCCCCCATTTAAAACAAAAGATGTTTTCTTTTATGGCTAGTCTGACAATGATTTTTCTAGGAGTCTAGCACTGCTGCTTCTGATATGATTGGGTGAGTATGAGATCCAAGGGCTAGCAATGCTGTTATCCCCATACCCAAGGCCTATAACAGAGGAAAGAGAGGGGTACTTTCTACACCTTACCTTATGGGATATGGTGCTCCACAGGAAAGCTAAACTGATCTTCCTGTCACTTACCCTTTCCTTTCAGTTCTCTCAAGGCTCCTTTTAAAACTCTTCTCTCTTGAGATTTCTGTGCCTATGTATCTTGCCTTTCTTGGTATAAGCAAGGGTATAAGGGTTCAACCAAAGAGACTCTCCTTCTAATTAGTATTCATTTATATTACCAAAATCCATGGTCATGGTAGTACAGGGCTCTCTGAATGACTCTAAACACTTCTTGGTTTTTTTTTAGGTTTTTTTTTTTTTTGCAAGGCAAATGGGGTTAAGTGGCTTGCCCAAGACCACAGAGCTAGGTAATTATTAAGTGTCTAAGACCAGATTTGAACCCAGGTACTCCTGACTCCAAGGCCGGTGCTTTATCCCTGTGCCACCTAGCCGCCCCTAAACATTTGTTAATGAAAATCAGAATGTGGCTAAAGTAGCAACTGTATCAAATATATTGAGGGCCCCTTGGGAAAATCTAGCAGGAAAGCCAGAAAAATAAAACTGATTATTTCAAGTTACCTATAACATACCTTTCTCTAACATAACATGTTAGGGAATACAGAGAGGATTTAAGAATCACCATGCACTTGAAAGCATTTTAACAAATGGGTGAATTGTAGGAGAGTGAATAGGGAATCCATGTGCAGAAGATACACAGTGAGTCCAGGTTCGTTAAAGCACTATATCTATGATCTTATTATCTGTTTCTGCAACTGGTCAAATGGTAACTTTCATTTTCTATAGCTTTTGTTTTCTACTGAACTTGGGTTTTAAAAGTACTATATTGTTTTAAGTATAGTGCATAACTATTCTTCACTGTACAATAATGGGCATTTATACTGGTCTTTAAGTTTTGCAAAGTATTTATATCCATTATATCTTCTGAATGTCAGAAGAACTTTATGGAGGTTCTATACTATAGACTTTAATAGCCCAATTTTAAAGATAAGAAAATTGAGAATTAGAAAGGTTAAGTGACTTGGTAATTAGAACCCTGCTAGTCAAAATCTGAGACAGTATTCAAAGCTCAGGTCTCCACTGACTCCAGGTGTGAGGTTACAGTTCCTGTGCTTCTTTCTCAAAACTATATTATCTCTTATAAAAGAGGTACATATTAAAGTGAGTTTTCAGTACACCCAATCTTGAGGCAGATTCAAACCAAAATGTGTGATTACCAGAGACTTTTCTTATCATGAAGATAATCAGGAACCTGCTTTTGAAGGCCACCTGTCACAAAAAAGTCACTTTTTGGTGGAAGTATAATTAATAATATCCTAATATCCAGAAGAAAAATTAATTGTATATGTGTGGATAGTATGACTCAGGGAAATGGGCATTGATAATATAAGAATAGTACTTAGGGATTAGAATTCTATTCCCACTTCTGTAATTTAGCATCACTACCACCATCAGCTTAGCTTCTTCCTTCTTTCCAAATGATGATACAACTAGATTTTTATTTTATGTGATACACAAGTCCTTGAAAAATGGAAAAACAAACATATAATCAGATTTTAAATGCACAAAGGGAATTGCATTCAGAAACATTATCTTTAAAAGGAATCCTATAAAGAATTATTTTATAAAGAATCTTTTTGCAAAGCAAGTAACTAGCCCCTAATAGCAAATCTGGATTTTCAATATACAGATAAACCCATATATAAAGGGACAGCTCCTCTGTAGTATTTTCACACACACACACACACACACACACACACACACACACACACACACGCACAAATTCTCCACAGTTACTGAAAGGAGAACCATTCAGTGCAAGTATATGTATGTTGAAGGTTGGAGAGAAAGATGGATGGAGGGATGTTGTGTGTTTTAGAGTCATTAAAGGATACAGAAGAGAAAAGCTATGAATAACAGGAACAATTTAGGGAAACAGATCTTCAAGGAGGATGCCCGAGTCTACAAGGGAGCAACCATGTTCCAAAATATTACTTCTTTCTTCCTAATATCCAGCTAAGAATCTCTGTTCTAAGGAAACTGAAGATTGGGATTATGCTTGTTCTTCATTCTCCAAGACCATGACCTCAAATAGGTGATGAGTTGGATTTGAGTGAGGGGGTGCTGTGCTAAGTCACTAGCCTCACTTTCTTCTCCAGAGTCATTTGGGTTCAGTGGCCAGATATGAATCAGAACTGGAGATGACCCTGGATGTGGGGCAAGTAACTTGGGTTAAGTAACAAGGGTTAAGTAACTTGGCCAAGGTCACACAACTAGTAAGTGGCAATCTGAAGCTGGATTTGAATTCTGGTCCTCCTGACTCTAAGACCAGTGCCCTACCCACTGCACCCCAGCAGACCCCTAAGGAAACTGAGCTTTTGATTGGCAGAGAATAATTGTAGAGAACAGAAGCTTTGGAGGGTAGGGTTAATCTAAACTAGGTACTTTAGGGAATTTAAGTATTACTGGAACATGGGTGCCTAGGGAATAAGGAAGTGATCATTAAAAGGTAAGAACTGATCAAAGAAAAACTTGTAGAAGCATATCAAAGATACTATCAATCAAAAAAGAAATATTAAAGGTTAGGCCTTGCCCTCAAGTCCCTGCCCTCAAGGAGATTAACTTCTTCACTGACTTCCAAATTAGCCTAGGGCTTGCTTGCCTTGTAACCATGGAAGGGGGAGAAAGCTCCTTTCCTCTTTCTTCACCATCTCTTACATCACATCACTTGAACCAATAACTATATATTGGATTATTCTTATAATAGTGGCTTTTGTATTTTGTTAAACACATTAATGAGAAGTCTGACCAATGTGAAAATTCCCTCCTCAGAAAAAAAAAAATCAACACCATGTCCGTAACTTAAAGTCTTATGATAAGGAACTCAGAAGTTGTAGTCAAATAGTCAATAATGCCAGAGAAGAATTTGAATTCCTCCTGATTCCAAGGTCTTATCAACACCTATCCAGTAGTCATACTATCAGTATGACAGTTATTATGTTACAGTAAATAGACTTTTGCAGAGTGGACTAGAAATCTACCATTTTCTGTAAAAAAAAAATGTGAGGTTTGGACTGTAGGTATCAGAATGAGTTACATACTAATATTCCCTGACACACAGGTACACACAAAAATATATACACACACACAAAGTCACATGCAACTCCACCCACTACATAGACATCACTTATTATTTTGAGCTAAAACAGTTCTTTCAAAACAAATGAAAACAGGGTTCTAAAATTATAAATATGAATTAAAAGGTGTCCTAAAACACTTAATGCAATAATATGAATGCTAATTTTACTCAGATACCTGACACTTCTTAGCTAGGTTGACTCTCACAGTAGTCCCTTGAGGAAGTACTGTAGATATCTTCATCCACAGATAAAGAAACTGAGGTTAAGGGAAGACTTTTAAGGAATTTTAATTGCCCTTCTCATATTTTATATTTTATCTGTAGAAATTATTGAGTTTTTGTCCTATAGTTTCCTAATTACTCAACGATGATTTATTCTGCTAGCAATCAGGTCATCCAGCAGTAAAATGTCTCCACCTGTCTTGGGCACTTGTGCTTTTACATTGAAACCACCTCTATGCCAAGCCTCTGAAGCAAGTAGTAGTCTGGAGGTTACTGTGACTTAGGAACGTACCCCAGTGCCTGGAGCAAGCATTACCTGCTCTCTGAAACTCAGTTTCCTCATCCTTAAACTGAAAAGATTAGATTAGATTATCTATCTCTAGGGGATAGTCTAGCTTTGACATTCTATGATAATAAGTCATTTCAATGCTATTTCTTGAATGTAAACTATATATCTAGCACTGCCCATCAGCTGCTTCCTCTAAAGATTAGGTTAAAGAATTCTGTATGAGGATCAAATTTCTCTCTGAGATTATGATTCAGAATCTATCTTTAGCAATTCTTGCTTAATCCCTTAAAAGCTAGGTTTACAAAGAAAGAATATGAATTAGATAGTTTGGGAGTTGCTGAGTAATGACTGCAGACCTAAAAGAGAAATTTTGAAAGTAGATATGTTAGGGGCTTTGTCATTTTATTTCAGACCCAAAAGAAAGGGTCATTCTAACTGAGCAGTCAATACATCTGTCATCTAAAGAGAGAGCTAGATAGATAATGTTGTGAAATTCTGGTTAAGTCAAATGAAACTCTTGAGAAACAGGTAAGGAGGGAAAGAGGCCTTCTATACATATTAACCATGGTTTAACATTGATGAAAAACAAACAAAACATCAGTGCTTAGGTGGCAGCCTCCAGAAAGATAATCTCATCCATAGGAAAGTCTCTAGTGAAATGAAGGTTATTAATCAATGAAGTCAAAATAATGTCTATGTCAACAGTATTCCCCAGAGTTATGCTTTCCCTGAAGAATGTCCTTCAGGAACCATTTAGAGGTTTTTGCAGCTCTGATTTCTTTAAATGTTGTTCATTTTCCTTAATGTCATTGGAGTCACAGAGACCTCTAGACCTCCTCCTTGATCCATAGGCCCAATGTAGGGGGTGACTTTGATATAAATAGTAGGAGAAAGTTCAAAAGCACAAGTGCCCATGACAGGTGGGAACATTTCAATGCTGGGTTGTCTGACTACTAGTAGAATAAATCACCATCAAACAAATAGGAAAAGGTAAGACAGAAACCCAAGAAGTTTTACAGATAAAACAGATAATCATATGGGAAGAGAAAGAAAGAACTCTTGGAGGTCATCTAGTAAAAATCTTCTCTTGACCTTCATTTCTTTATCTGTGAATGAAGATAATATCTTTGTGTTCTTTTTTTCATATTTTAAAGTACTATATAAATGTCAGTTATTAATTTCTTTTACAGATGAGGAAACTGAGGCCCAGAGGGTTAAATGATATGCTCAATTTCAAATAGATAAATAGTGGCAGAGCCCTGAACAATGCCTAGGATTCCTGTTGTCTTGCCCAGGTAGTCTTCCTATTATACTGATCTAATTAATATTAGAATTAAAAATATAGCCCAGAGTAAAAAAAAAAATGCAATTATGGAAAGCATGAACCCCTGTGAATTTACACAGACTCACTCAATTGTGTAGAGAGGAACTGCTTATGTTCTAGAGTTTCTAATGCACCTAATTAAAGTCTTCTGTAAGATGCTAGTTAACATGCAATGCTTAAGAGACCAAAAAGCATAAAACAAACACAGACAATTCTCCAAGATACAGAGAAGAAAGCTCAAAGGCCCAAATGACCTTTTGCTGTTCCCGAAATTCTTCTGTTTTGATGTTCAAAAGTGAAGATTGCCAAACAGATGGAGCTGTTAAGTAGTTTTGAAAACAACATGACATACATGCAAAAAAGCTTTAGGGAGAAACTTAAATTTCAGATGTGATGCTACAGGTCAGTTATAATCAATTGGAAATACAAAGGGGAAAAATAGTAAAAGGTTCAGTTCTATTTTCAATGCTGTTGTTTTAATAAAACAGGGAATTTAAAAGATGGTGGTCCAAATTAATTGTAATTCTTCATCCACAGATACCCCACTAGCCCTAGTAGACAGAGAGATGAGGTGAATGTCTCTGAAGATGGGAATTAAAGTTGGCAGTTTGATACTCATGTTCACTGCCATCATTAAAAAAAATACTGTATGTAATGAATAAGTGAAGCCAATTAAATCCAATGAGAGCCTTAGGAAATGGTGCCAGCAGTCAATTACTGTTTGAGAAAATGGTGTTAATAAATCCAGATTTTCTTTCTAATAATACAGGAGGAAATTCAACATCACTTCTCCCCCCCACCAACTGAACCCTGAAGCAAAATTTTGCAAAAAGTTTTCTCCCTACCCCCTCCCTATGCTTTTCTTAGGAAACAGAACTAGACAATTTAGATTTTCACAGCAAAATACTTTCCTCTTGTTACAGATCAAAATTCTATCACTGGGAAATTAAAAATACAAAATTACAAAAACCTTGTTAGCCATTAGCTTTGGTCAATGTGCATGATTCCAATCAATCCAGATCTGAGGTATATAGCTTCCTAAAACAATTGTAAAATGGGATCTCACTTTTCAAAATATTATTTTACTCATATCAATACCTAGACTTAGGAACTTTATCCCTGGAAAAGTAAATTTATTGTAATTTATTCATTTTAAAATTTTGCAAAGAATGAAAGATGAAGAAACTAACATATTGAATGACTGAGTCAGGATCCAAAAGGATTTCTACAGATAGGGATAAATACCTTATATTCAGGGTCAAAGAGCAATTGTACATGAAGTGAAGTCTCACTAGACAACATGAGGGTAAATATCTGAACTTTTTGTGAACTGGAAGTCTTATATAAAATTTTTATGATAATAGATCATACTCTGGTCCTAAAAAGAAGAATTAGGAACAATGGATACAAGAAGGTAGCTTAGGTTTTAGCTCAAAGTAAAGAAAATGTCTCAAAATAAAGAAAATTATTGCTTTCAGAAGTAAAATGAATACCTTTGGGGTATGGGTTCACCTTTGTGTGAGATCCTGAAGCATCATGAAGACTATTTGGCTATGAGCTGGGATTGCTAGAGAGATGTATAGTCAGGTAGGTATAGATTATACCAGATAACTTTTGTGTTATTTCTCAATTTGAGGATTTTGTTATTCTGTTATACACACCTTTGTATTAGAAAATTATATTAAAGCAAATATATTACTATGGTATCTTGGATGTGGAATTTGATTGAACCATAGAGTCCATCTATTTTGATCTCTTCATTTTATATATTGTAATAAGTGATTAGTTTTCATTTCTATATTAGTTATGAGAAGCTGAGGAAAGGAATCTATATCTTACAGAGACATAGGGAGAATGAGGTAATATTTTAAAATGGACTGATATATAATCAGAGGTCAGGAAGTGAAGAATGTAGGTTTACTGGATGTAAATCAAGTTCATTTACATCTGACTGTGAACAAAAGTAATCCCTCTCTATAGAGAAGAAATAGATAAACTTGAAACAGGAAAGCAAAAGATCATAGAATTATAATATTAGGTGAGATGGTATAAACTGGCCCCAGTCTAGGTGTCAGATTCACATATCTGTGTTATACTGTTAAGGACCTTGTTACCAAATTGTGGGGAAGGGGAGGTTTGATAAAGATTTGGGACCTGCATCTGGTGAGACTTGGCTACTTCAGATAGGCTTTTAATCTCTGTAATACTCATCAATTGGGGACAAGGGAGAAACTTGTTTTTCTACACAGGAGATAAAAGATTATGATTTTGTGCCCCAGGGATACCCATTTCTGTTTGGGAAACCTGTTCTTAACATTTCAATATAGGATTTTCTTTGCATAATTAATGTGGTTCTGAGTTTTTGGTAAGGTGCATGTTTCTTACACATATGTAGAAACTGAGGTCAGGGAAGTGAAACATTATGCATTGAAGACAAAATGAAAGATCAGATTAATTTAATATCATACATTTTGGGGACATTTGTGACAGAGACAATCTTATTATACTCAACATTGTGAAAAGTAAAAAGTTAAGTCTTCAATTAGGATGGCAGGTTGAAAGGGGTGGAGTAAACTTCAGGGTAATGAAAAAAATATTAGATAGAGTTTTTATTTTGTTTGTACAATAATGTAAAAGTTGTTTTAAAGTATTTCATACATATATAGCCATGGGATAGCATTTTTATTTTGAATTATAAGCATTTATGGGTGAACTGTATTTTTTCATTCCATTTCATTATATTGAGTGTAGGCAAGTGAAATGAAGAAGAAAAACATGCCTTGGATATATTTGCCTTATAAGATTGAAATAAGGAAAGAAAATGAAGTTTTAAAGGTGATTTGAGATCACATAAAGAAATAGATTTACCTTAACCATTATGTTTTGGAAATTTTTGCATTTCTTTCAGATTTTCAAAGAAAAATAGGAGTAAGAAATCAGTATACACTGGTTAGTTGTTTTGGCTATGTCTCACTCTTTTGTGACCCCCTTTGGGATTTTCTTGGTATAGATACTGGAAGGAAATTCCATTTCCTTCTCCAATTCATTTTTACAGATTAGGAACTAAGGCAAACAAGGTTAAGTGAGTTGCCCAGGGTCACAACTAGTAAGTGTGTGAGGTCAAACTTGAACACAGGAAGATGAGTTCCCTCTATTCACTGATCAATCTAGCTGCCCAGTATTTTCTGATACCTGCCTATACATTTATTTAACTGATTTAAAATTTTTCTTCTTGCTATACATTATATCTTCATTTATGTATTCATTAGGAAAAAATAACATGTCAATTGTATTTCCACACTAAAAGTTTTGGAAATTTACTTATAATTGAAATGTATATTTCAAAAAGTGATCCAGATAGAATCAATGAAGTGAAAAACCATACAAGCATGGGTAAAATAAGAAAGAAGGAGTATAGGGCTTTTTAACATGATTCCTGACTTAACAAATAAATGTGTCTCTCTGACTTAGAAGAAGTATCTTAACCATCTAAGTGTATTACATAAAACACTGCCTTTTGGGCGATGAAAAATTCAATAGATCATTAATCATACCAATTGTTTTAAGATGGATATTCATTTTTAATGCACAATTTGAATGAAAACTACCAAATCAAAGAACTAACACTCAAAATCTTTGGCTTATGTGCATTTGGGGAAAGCTAAAGCTCTCAATGAACATAAAGCATTCAGAAAGATCACTTCGAAGTCAGATTGGCTTGTGGGACTCATGTTAATGTAATTCTACCTTCAATTCCCAATTCTCCATACTCTGTCCTTTGAAAGTATTATTACTTTCAGGGATTAGGGGAACAGGGTTAAGTAGAAAGGAGAATGAAGAGGAAGAAGAATCTGTGAAGAAAAGTTCTTAATATTGTAGCAGTACAATCCAATTAAATACAATGGACCTTTATTAAGATGCTGTAGTTAGCACAGAGAATGTGGTGACAAAAAAAGATAAAAAATTCACACAAGACAAAACCTGTGTCCAAAATCACTTCAATGGAAAACAGGAGATGAAAAGAAGAGAAACTGTGAAGATTGACTCAAGAAAGCTTAGAAAATGATTGAATATGAAGGGTGAGGGAAATGGAAGTCAAGAATGTCTAAAGATACAAATCTCAGTAACCAGAAGGATGATAGTACCTTTCCTGCAAATACAGATATTTGGAAAATAAGTGGATTTATTAGAAAAGGTAATAAGTTCTGTTTTGTATCTGATATATTTGAGATGATGATGATGATGATGATTGATGATGGTGATGAGGTTGCATGTAGATGCTGTTCAACATGAAATTGGAATTTCAATTTCAGGAGTCAGATACATAAAACTGGAAGTTATTAAAGAGAGAAAGAGAAGACAGATCTTTAGGAAAACACACACACACACACACACACACACACACACACACACACACACACACACACAAACCCTAGTGGACAAGAGACAGATGATTTGGGGAAAAAAAACTGAATCTCCACAAAACTTCTTCAGTTAAAAGTAGAAAGAAAATATTATTGCTTTTGAGTTTTTCTGATAAAGATCTCATATCCATGATAAATAATGAACTTATTCAAATGTATAAGAATAAGTGGCATTCCCCAATAAGCAATTTGTCAATCCACCCTTCTCCTTCCTCCATAAATATCTTTCTTGATTTGAATGATTCATTTGTTGTGCCTTCTTCCTAAAAAAAATATTCATTTAATCCACTCCTTTTTAGTTCCTTTTTCTTTGTAGAAGACTTTAAAATTGACTCTCTTCTTAGATTAAGGCTTTGACTGAATGTCCTAGACCCCTAAAAACCTGGGGCGTTTGAAAGACAAAAGTTTTCACTCTTTTATCTAGCCAAATGATCTGAGAATGAAATACTGGTTTCTACAAGGCTCCCCTTTCCCATCACTTCTTCTAAGGAACCCATTGGTTAAACATATCTCTAAAAGAAAGAGGCATTGTGATGAAATGGGAAAACTCCATAAACTGTATCAAGAATTAGGGGACCAGAGTCAAATGAAAACCTTCTACTCACCACCTGGCTATTCTAGGACCAGAATATCATCATAAAATAATAGATTTAAAACTGAAAGAAACCTTAGAAGCCCTCTAGTCCAACCCCATCATTTAATCATAAAGAGATCAAGCTTAAGTGGTTTGGCCAGGGTTTGCTACTATTAAGTTTGAGGTGAGATTTAGGTCTCAATCTTGTGTCTAAATCTACTATTTTACCCATTGTATTTTGCTCTATCTCTAGATGTAACTCCCTATCTTTTCTTATTCCTCAAAAAAAGAATCTAGAAATAAGATTCCCCTTCACCTGAGGTGAGATGCAATGCAAAGAAGCACATCTTCCTGAAGACTTCCCCAAAATACCCATTCTGCTATGAAATATGCTATAAGGTCTCTCTCTCTCTCTCTCTCTCTCTCTCTCTCTCTCTCACACACACACACACACACACACACACACACACACACACACACACAATCCCTCTCTCTCCCAGTTTCACAGAACTTGCTTCCTTCACCAACAGAATCTGATTTCTTCCCCTCTCCCTATTTGGATCTATGTTCTCTAGGGTACTTGCAAGATAACATATGACTCTAAATTCTGGTCTCCCACAATTCCTTCTTATTTCAGTTCTTCATGAAATAATTTCCTCTCAGCAGCCTCCAAAAAGATTATTTCACTAACATTTATATAAATATAGGGTTTAGTCCCAAGCAATGAATTTCTCTTCTGTACTCCTTTTTTTCCTTTGAAATACCTTAAAAGTTTTTCTATAAATAACTATTTTAAATTCTCAGTGGTTTTCAAACAAAATGAGTTTATAACCTATCTAGGTCAGGAAACATGTAAGTATTGACTTAACTCTTGCTTTCTCTACTTGTTTCTTCTTTTTAAATTTTTCCCCCAAAGCTAGACAAATTTATAAATTTAATCCATTCTCACTTCTGATTCATTTGGAAAAAATTAATCAAATTTCCCCCTCTCATTGAAAGCTTATTTTTTTCAATCATGATTAAATTCAATTTTTGCAATATTATTTTGGGGTACAAGCCAGTATCCTTTGCATGACAGAATATTATTTTCTTTTGATTTCTCACAAATGAGGCATTTGGGGGGATTTAGACTATCTTCCTTTGGTATGTAAAGGATTTTGTCCAGATGCCTATAATATTTATACTTAATAGTTAGGTTCTAAAGATTGACTGTGATGTTTATTGTTGAAATAAAATTGGGGGTACTTTCAGTTTGTTTTTTATCATTTTATTATGCTATACTATATGCTATATCATTACATTTCTGGATCTTAAATCTACTGTTCTCATTTTAATATTATTCTTTTAGTAAGATTTCTTGGAATTTTCTTTAAGTAATTCACTAATTATACATCTTATTTTTTTCCATTTCACCTTTGAGAATACAGATGTCTGTCCTAATTCCAAGTTTTATTTTTTCTTTAAATTTAAAAAAATTCTTTTGATCATTCTAGACTCTAGAGGTTCTAGCCATTAAATTTTCATATCATGTGAAAGGGATAAATAGATATCAGATTAAATATTATAATATTTCTTTTTCATTACAAGTTTTGGTGTCACTTTCATCATATATAATTATCTCTGATTTAAGTCTGTTTTCTCATTTTCCTTGTTTTCCTCATTTTTTTTTTTTTGCAGTGATCGTGTGTGGAGGGGAGGGGAGGGAACACATTTCA
Organism: Macrotis lagotis; assembly: GCF_037893015.1. Classification (NCBI taxonomy): domain Eukaryota; kingdom Metazoa; phylum Chordata; class Mammalia; order Peramelemorphia; family Peramelidae; genus Macrotis; species Macrotis lagotis. Next base: position 628,582,832 of record NC_133658.1, read on the forward strand.
TATTAATCCTTCCCTATTCTTTTGTTACTTTCTGTTAATCCTTAGGCTTTGAGGCATATTTCTTTCTATTTTGAAATGATGGAAGGACACTAGGATTAGATATAATTTCTCACTCAGTAGTCTTAATATAACTCCAGAAAACAGATTCTAAAATAATAAGAAGCATTTACATAGCACTTTAAAATTTGTAAAATTCTTTACATTTATTGTCTCATTTAATCTCATAATAATCCTCTGAGGTAAATACTATAAATTAGTAAATTGGAAGGTAAATAAAAGGATAGGAGCTTGAATGTGAAAGGGTAAAGAGAGAGAGGAAGGGTATGGTCAATCTTATAAAAATAAAATAATATCTCAAGGTTTCAATGAACATTTTTCTAATCAGTAATGATTTAAAACATAATCAATTGGGAAATGACCCATGTTCTTATAGAAGTTATGTTATTTATATATTTAAGATTTGAGCCCTTTATCTGAGCTGTCTAGAAATTTCCCCCCAATTTCTTGTTTTTCTTCTGATCTTTGTTACATTTTTTGTACAAAAACTTTTCAATGAAATTGAAATTATGCATTTTACACCTCATACTGCTCTCTATCTCTTGTTTATTTGGTATTGTTTGCCTATCCATAAGTCTGAATAATATGTTCCGCACTTCAAAATCTCTTGTAATATTTCTCTTTATATCTATCATGTATTCATTTTGATCCTATTTATCTTGGTAAATAATGTAAGAAATTGGTCTATACCTAATTTCTGCCAGACTGCTTTACAGTTTTCCTAACAGTTCTTATCAATTAAGTATTTTCATATATTTGTTATATTTACTTGGCTGCTCTAAACTGTATGTCTGGTCTGTTCCATTGATTACCTTTCAATTTCTTAGCCAATATCAATTAGCTTTGATAATTACTGACTTAATACAGTTTAAGATTATTGAGTTTGTTGAATTTAGAAAAACATGGATGAACTTGCACAAAAGAATGAAGAAATCAATCATCAGAACCAAGAGAACATTCTATACAGATAGAGCAATATTGTTTTAAGAGCAACTCTGAGCTAAGTCATTTTGACTATTACAAATGCGCAAATTAACTACAAAGGAACCATGAAGGAAGATATTCCCTGTACTCAAAGAAAGAACATACACACACACAATGTATTTGTGTCTAAAGGTAGCCATTACTAGGGTGAGGGGGGAGAGAGAGAAAAAAAGGAAAAGAAAAAAGTAACATGATAATCTAATTATATATTTCAAAGGACTAGCAAGTTTTCCATAAAAGAATTTCAGTTTCATGCACAATCATATCTTTTTTATTATAACATGCTATGTAAATACTTCTGTTTCTTCATGAATTAAAAAATAATTTTAAAAAAGAATTGTATTTTCTCAAAAAAAGTCAATTTGGGAATTCAGGGAAGCCTAGAAGATTTGCATGAACTGATGCTGAGTGAGATGAGCAGAACCAGAAAAACACTGTACACCTTAACAGCAATGTGGGGGTGATGTTCTACCTTGATAGACTCACTCATTTCATCAATCAGGGACAATTTTGGACTGTCTGCAATGGAGAATACCATCTGTATCCAGATGAAGAACCGTGGACTTTAAACAAAGTTCAAGGACTATTCCCTTAAATTTAGAAAAAAAAACCCTTATCTTATTGTCTGATCATGTTATCTTATACTTTTGGTTTCTTCCTTATGATTTCTCTCTCATCACACTCAATTTGGATCAATGTACAACATGGAAACAAAGTAAAGACTGACAGATTGCTTTCTGTGGGGGGTGGGGGTGGGGGAGGGAAGTAAGATTGGGGAAAAAATTGTAAAGCAAATAAAATCTTTAAAAAAAGTCAATTAAGGAAACAGAAAACAAAGATAAATTTGTAATGTACACAAAGAAGATATGACTTTCTACATTAGCTTTCTGTAACAAGCAGCCAATAAAACGAGGCCATCCAAATCCATAGGATTTAGGAATGACTAGTAATAGGACAAGGAGCAAAGAAGTCAGCCACAGGATCACAACTGTGAAGAGAGGAAACTGAGAACAGAGCATCGGCTGACTGAGAATAAGGAGAGGATGGAGTTACCACAGATTACCAACAGGTTGAGACAAAGGGAGAGATCAAAAGATAGGTAGTCATGATTACAGAGAGGAATTTGTGAGGCACCCAAATTCATGGGGGTAAAAGAATTATTTATGAGAGTGGGAGGGTAGGACCATCTGTATGCATGATTTAGAGGAAGTGAAAATGTAGGTCTTGGGAAAAAAAAAGAAGTTGCTGAATTGGGAGGCCAGGGTGCTGAAGATATCCATGTTTAATCAACCTGAGTATGAGGAAGGTTTAGAAGGTGATAGAATGAGGAGAAGTTAGGTAATGAATTAGTTGAGAAACTGACAGTGTCTGACCTGGACGTTTCTAAATGAGGAGGGCACAAATCGGGACTGGATGGGAAAGGAGTGAATCTCAGAAGTGTGAAGCGTATTAAATAAACTTGGTAATGAAACAAGCCCTTGAGGAGGAAGGAGTATGTCTGTTCCTTTTTGTGACCTTATGCATCAGCAGGACATGAGACAAGGAACACCCAGTATTGGATAGGTTGGCATATAATGTAATGGAGTGTCTCCAGAGAATCCCATGAGTACTTGATGGAAGGAGAATTTTAAAAATGGAGTATTTTTTGTTAATATTAGAACTGGATTTCTGATGCCAAGCTCAAAGGGAAAGGCCTACGACTAAAGTGGGTAGTATCTGCTGAGGGGAAGGAATGATATGAGAAGTTAAATATGGTAACTTAGATTCAAGGAAATCAGGGAGAAAGCAGGTGGGATTTTTCTAGCCATAGCTTGACTGAAGTCCTCATGGAGTGGGGTTTCTGTCTTCCAGATTCCTGACAAGAAAGGGCTGCAGATTGTTATTCTCTCAAATACCAGGAAAGAACATGTCCTTAAATTGTAGAGTTTGAACCAGTAAAGGGATGGATTCTGGTTTCTGCTTTTATAAATCTCAGCTTCTTAGGTCCTCAGGATCCTGATTGAATTCATATTCAATGTTGATTTCTTTCTCTCAGATCAAAATAATGGGAAATACTGTACACTTAGAAGGTATCCTGTATAGAAAAAAATGTACACCTGACTCCTACATCAGTCTGGTGTCTGAGCTGAGAATTCTAGATGAGTTCCTGAGGCTAAGCGGCCTGGTGTCTTTGGTACTAGTCCCAGGTTGATAGTAATAATGGCTAGTATTTACCTGGTACAGAGGTATCACACCTTCAGCCTGGAGGTTTCATGTGCCGGCAACATTCTAAAGTTGTTCATTTATTCACAGAGATGGTGTTTCTGAAACCTTGTAGTTTTAGGATCGCTTCTCAAGAGATAGAAGGGGCCTTTCAAGGTCACCTTGTCTCATTTTGCAGATGGGGAAATGATGGCCAGAGATGGTTTGCCAAGATCTTCTAAGTCCTTATAAGCTCAAGAGTCAGGATTTGAATGCAGATTCTCTGACTGAATTCAGTACTTTTTTTTACAGTCCCTCCTTTCTGATGCTCTCCATCAATCACATTTGGGGCTCTTTGTCTTTTATCTGGATTTTTTTTTTCTAGTAGTGGGAATGGCAGAGGGCAAGGAGCCATTTCTTTTAAAAATCTGCATTCATAAGCTAGAAGAGCTCTCAGGCACCGTCCTATGCAATGTTCTCAGAAAATCAGTTAATAATGTGTCTTACAGGGGGAGGCTAGGTGGCGCCGTGGATAAAGCACCGGCTCTGGAGTCAGCAGGACCTGAGTTCAAATCCGACCTCAGACACTTCATAATTACCTAGCTGTGTGGCCTTGGGCAAGCCACTTAGCCTTACAAAAAAACAAAAAAAACCCCCCAAAAACAAATAATGTGTCTTAGATAGGAGTCAAAGTCGGGCCTTGGCACTCCAAGTCGGGATATTCTTTTACCCAGGTTCGAGAGTCAGAGGAAAGCAGAGTTCAAATTCGTCCTTAGTTGTGTGCCTCTGAGCAAATTTGTCAAAGTTTCTTTTTCTGTTGCTTTTTTAAGGCAATGGGGTTAAATGACCTTCCCAAGATCACACATGCGGCTAATTACTAAGCGTCTGAGGTCCAACTTGCAGCAGGTTGTCCTGACTCCGGGGGTCTGCGCTCCCTCCTGCGTCCGTCATGCTCCTTCAACCTTAAAGTGACCCTAAAGCCCTGCAGCCTCGGGAGGACTGCACGAAGGAATCTTTGTACCCCGCCTCGTTCTTCGTGGAGGGCTTCGCGTGCAAGCAGTGCAAGGCCGCAGTGGCGGCGGCCCGGCCCAGCGGGGCGGCCTTGCCTGGGCCCGCCGGGGTCAGCCCAGCCGGAGGGGCGGGGCTTCCGCAAGGCCGGGGCCGAGGGGCGGGGGCGGAGGGCCGGCCGGGCTGGTCTCTGAGTGGCTGCCGGGCAGACCCGGGAGGGCGGGGCGGGGCCGCCGCGGGCGGGGCCCAGGCGCTTCCGGGTCACGCCCCGCCCCGCCCCGCGTGAGCGGAGAAGCCGGCCGCCGCCATGCGGAGCGCCGCGCGCGCCCTGCACCGCCAGGCCCGCGCGTCCCCGTACCCGCTGTCCGCCGTGCAGCGCTGCCCCGTCCCCGACCACAAGGTCCCCTGGCGGGCCGAGTGGCCCGAGTACCGACCGGCGGAGTACACGGCGGCCGCCGTCCTGGCCGGGCCCCCCTGGGCGGACCCCCCGCTGGGCCGGGACGGCTTCTGGCCCAGGTTCAACCAGAGGGACGGGCCCGTGGACCGCAGGAGCCACGGCGGCCGCTACGAGCTGGCGGCCGGGCGGCCCAGGAACCCCGCGGGCCGCACGGGGCTGGCGGGCCGGGGCCTGCTGGGGCGCTGGGGCCCCAACCACGCGGCGGACCCCATCGTCACCCGCTGGAAGCGGGACGGCGCGGGCCGCAAGGTCGCCCACCCCGCGTCGGGGCGGCCCGTTCTGCAGGTCGTGGCCGTGCGGCGCGCGGACTGCGGGCTGTGGGCCCTGCCGGGCGGCATGGTGGGGCCGGGCGAGGCGCCGGGCGCGGCCCTGCTGCGGGAGCTGGCCGAGGAGGCCCTGGGCGGGCGCGGGCAGCTGCGGCGCCTCCTGGGCCTGGGGCCGCGGCCGCTGTACAGGGGCTACGTGGACGACCCCCGCAACACGGACTGCGCCTGGGTGGAGACGGAGGCGCTGCACTACCACGACGAGACGGGCGAGGCCACGGCCGGCCTGGCCCTGCGGCCGGGGGGCGACGCGGCCGAGGCCGGCTGGGCGGAGCTGAGCCGGGGGGCTGCGCCTGTATGGCGGCCACGGCCAGCTGCTGGCGCTGGTGGCCGAGCGGCACGGGGCGCACTGGGCCGAGGCCTGACCCGGCCCGGCCCGGCGGCCCGGCGGCGCGGAGCTCCACTGGGCCGAGTCCGGCCCGGGCCCCGGAGCCCCGGCCCCCGGAGGCCGGCCCCGGACAGCGGTGCCCAAGCGCGCGTGCCGCTGCTGCTCTTGCGAAATGTTGCTGGCCCAAAGGCTTGGGCGTGGCTCCTTCACAAAACAACCTGTTGCCGGGGATGCCTTTCTGGGAGGGGGAATCAGGAGGTGTCGGGAAAATAAAAAAGACAAGTCACATCCTCAAGTCGCCCTTGAGTCTGCTTTAAAAAAGTGAAATGGAAAAGAAAATCTGTGCAGTCATAAGGTGAACGTGAATAGCGTTTCCTACGTGTTATTTATTTGTATTTGTTTCAAACCTAAATTAAATAACTTGTTTTGTTTACTACTTGTAGGCCAAAATAAATGCCTAGCCACCACATTTCTTGGCGTCTTTTCTTTATTAATTGTCCGCGATTTGCTCTGCTTAATTTTTTCTTCCACCTGAATGGGGTAGTATTGCAAATTTCATGTCACAACATGCGCTCCAGAAGGAGCTACAACATTAGCAGTATGGCCTTGTTTTTGTTTTACCTGATACAGAATTAATTTGTGTAGTCATGGTAAAACTGCTTTTAAGAACTGAAATTGAGTATTTTTTAACTTTAAAGCAATCTAATGTTTTGAGTAAAAAAATCTAGTCATTACTCCTCATCCATTTTAGAAAATCCTCAAGATCATCTTAGAGGCTGAAAGAAAATGCCATGTGCTTGCTTGTGGATACTGTTCTTTGGGGCCTTGCTAGTTTTTTAGTGGGGGAGGCTTATGTTGTATAAGGAATTTATGATTTGGGTATGGGATCAGACTGAATAAATTTCTAGATGCCTTTCAGGTGATGTAAAAAGCAGTGACCTCAGAGTTAGATCCGGGTTTGAGTCCCAGTTTTGCCAACCTGCAACCCCTATATACTAGACAGACTTTTGGATCTTAGTTCCCTCATTTATAAAATCAGAATAATACCTCCCTTACCTACTTCATTAGGCTGTTATCAGGATCTCATGAAATTTAATAGATGGGAAAGCACTTTGAAAACACTAAAGCACTCTACAAATGTAGTGATTATCTTTATTGTCTCTTCTGCTTACATCTATTTTTCTAGCTCTACTGGATGAACAACAGTTACAGGCTAATAACTCCTTCCCATCTGCTTAATTATAAAAGATGGGGGGGATATAAACTATTAAAAAAATAGGTTTTATTATTTTCTTCAAAGAGGAAGTATGAGATTAATCTGCAGGACCTGGATCCAAACACTTAATGACTGTGTCACCTTGTTAAACCATCCCAGTAACTATGAGCTTTGTTACAGAGCATATGTTGATTGCTTTGGTACAGATAGTTTGCTCTCAGGAGTTCCCTATAATCACTGAAATTTATGTTCTGATTTTGTATGTTTGTAACACAGTTGGAGAGGTGTGTTTTACAGATAAGAAACTATATCCAGTGACTTGCCTTAGGTCACATAGGTAGTAATTTAGAATAACTGAAAAGGTAGAGAGGGGTTTGAGAAGTAAAATAAGGGAAATGAGCTCACAAAATGAGTGGATTCAATTTCCAGAAAAGGACTAGGATGAAAAGGGGTAATTTGGAGGAGTTAGGGAGATTAGGAGGTTTATAAGAGGCCCTCTGGGGATCAGGATAACTCACTAAAAGGATTAAGCCCAGTTGATCCAAAGGGATGGCTGTGTGATATCCTCCGGCAAAAACAGTAACTTAGTATTCCTAGTGAAGGGGGATCAGGGACACTTTGGCAGGTAAGGAATGATGACATGGGAAAGGGTTAATAGTGATTCTAGGGTATAGGCAAGTCTACTAGAACATGGATATTGAACTGGAAGTGATAAAGGTAAAAGAAAAGTCAAATTTTGTATTCTTTACATGTGGCAATGAATTTAGTTTTTGCTTTGAAAATTTGATGATTTTTTTTCTTAACTATATAATACTGTGTGATAGTACTTTTACTTAATATGGAAAAACAATTAATTTTTGTTCTTGAATACTAGTTTCCTTCCTGAGAAAAGATGTAGGTTTTGTTTTTATTGTACTTACACATTGCACAGAACAACAAAAAAGTAATTTTAGCAATTAGAATTTCCTTTGGGTGTTTTGAACATCGTAATTTATTTTATTGTTTAGAGACTTAGACCTCCTCCACCTCCAATTAAAATCTTTTTATTCTAGCAGCTGCTGTGGATAGAAATATATCTGATAATTTCCACATAATTGAATTTATGGTTATGGAGTTGAAAAGTCATAGTTTGGGAACTAAAAAAGCAACTACCAGCAGTTGAAAAGGACAGTCTCAAACCTTATCCCTTAATTTTTATTTTCTTTTCTAAAATCTGCCTCTCCCCCCCCCTTCCATTTTATCATTCTCTCCCTTTTATAACTTTGTTTTCTAGGTTTCATTTATTTTCTTTCCCAGGCTTATTTCCATTTTGTAATTTTTCAGTCCTTTTTGTTTTTCAAGTTACCATTCTGGCTTCCTATCTTTTTCCTTATTGCTAGTATTTTTTATTGCAGTCTGTTCCTCTCTTCTTTGACCTGGAACTCTCTTTAAGGTTCAGCAACTTCTGTCTTTCAAGAGGCTTTTCCTGATGGATAGATCACTGACCTTGGAGTCAGGAGGATAGGAATTGGAATCCTGCCTCAGGCATTTCCCACTTCCTAATTGTGTGACCTTGGGCAAGTCACTTAATCCTGATTTCCTTGCTTCCAGAGCCATCTCCTCTTGTCCTGACTCATATCTGATCACTGGATTCAGATGACTGAAGGCAAAGTAGACTGGTAACTTGGCACTGCATCATCTCACTCAAACCCAATTCATGTGCTTGTCATGGCATCACTTCCCTGATGTGGTCTTCTTCGAGAATGAAGGACAAAACAAGTGGGATGGTACACTAGAGATTTTCTTTCAAATTAGTATCAAACCATACTTTGGCTATAGCCATTCAATAAATTCCATATCCATCTGTTTTTTCAGAGTCTTGTTGGAATTTAAGCAATATGTAATATTGCCCTAAATGAAATATAGCTATCATGTAGCACTTAAGCCAAACAGTTTAAAAAAATATCACTCATGATCCTCACAATTACTTTGTATCCCAATTTAGAGGTGAGGGAACTATCGCAAATAATGCCTTGACCTCAGTGACTCAGCTGTTAAGTGTCAGAGGCCACATTTGAACTTGGGTCTTCCTGACTCCAGGCCTAGCATTCTATCTGCTTTATCATTCAACTGCTAGATAAAATGTCTACTAAGTTTCCCTAATCTACCAATCAATCTACATGTCATAAGAGAAAATGAGATTAGTTTGGTATCATTTTTTTCTTGTTGAAAGCCTACTTGATCTTTATGAACATCATTTTTCCTTTTCTTTGTGTCTCTTTGTCTCATCTATCTTGTCTTTATGTGTATGTATACACACACACAAACACAAGACACACACAGGATTTCCTGAGTAATACATTCTTTACTATTGCCAGCAATTTAAGTCAAGCTCACTAGGCTCTAGTTTTCAACCTCTATTCTTATTTCTTTTTAAAATTTTTCTTGGGGGCTATAATTGCTCTTTTCTGGCCCTTTGGCACCTTTTCCATCTTCTAGGAGCTTCAGAGATTACTGATAGTGGTTTAGCAATTAAATCCACCACTTTCAGTTTCTGAGATACAACTTATCTAGGCCACTAACTTGAACTCATCAAAGGCAAATAGTTACTCTTTTATTATCTTCTTATTCATCTTGGATTTCAACTCTATATCAGCCTTTCCATTCTAAAAGTCTTTCTTGATATAGAAAACCAAAGCAATAAAAGAATTGAGCAAACCTGACCTGTCTACATCCCAAATCCCTTCTTTGATTCCCTTATTTTCCCTGGTAATAGTTGAAACAATTACCACTCCTAAACATGCCTTTTCTTGTCCTTAGCTTTCTTCATTTATCTACAACTTACTCTGAGCTTTAGCATTTCAGATACCATTCTTACAGATGCTATTTTTTCTCTGTTATCTCTGTTTTTGCTTCCATCTTCTATATATCCTTATAATATCTCATTTGGGTTAGTGAATTTCTTGTGCATGCATGCTGGGCTCTTTCCTTTTTTCCTTTTTATCAGAGTTATTCCTTTTAGTGTCTTCAGAATTTTATTCTTGAGAGCTTACTACTGGGATGATTTTCCCCTGTAGAATTTTAGACCTTTGAATCCTATTTATCTTTTCTCTGAACTCTTTGAAATCTGCTATTCAAAAGTCTAGTTGCCATGGTCATACTGTTCCTAACTTTTCTTGCCTTTCCTGACAGAAATTCTAAGATTGGGTAATCACTTCTCCCCAAATGTTTTCATGCTTATAAACCCAGAAATAAATTAATTCTTGGTAAAGATTAAGTCCAGAATATAAGTCCCCCTAAAGGATTCCTCTACCTTTTGGGGATTGAAATGATCAATTGGTCAAGAATTTATTAGGTATTTATTTTTTAAGAGTTCCAGCATTGAGACATATTTTGGCTTGATGAAAGGAAAAGCTTCCTTACCATCAGGATTATACAAAAGGGGAATTTCTTGCCTTGGGAGGTAGTACGTGCTCTCTCACTGGAACCTTTCAGGTAAAGACCTGAAACTTCTGTTTGGGTTTTTGTTCAGGTATTGATTAAGATGTCCTCTGAGGTCTCTTCTAATTATTGATTCTGTGACCTAAGAAATGTGCAGAGCATGTTTGAGAAGTCGCCTCATTTATCTGTTTACCTTAGTGTCTATTAACATTGTTTGCCTCAGTTCTTCATTTGTAAAAGAGGAAGGAAATGGGAAATTACACCAGTATCTTTGCCAAGAAAACTCCAAATTGGGGTGTCAAATATTTGGAAAAGACAAATAGCTGAACATCAAAATCTATTATTAAAGAGTTTTTGTTTGTTTTCCCTATATTTGCATGCTTGGGTTTATAATAAATCAAGTTATTCTCTACTGCATATCATAGCCTTTGTGCAAGGCTTGTACTGTATTCTTTTTTTTTTTTTAAAGCCCAGTTGGACTGTATCATCCTCCAGTGTCAATAGTCAATCAACAAACATTTATCCAACATCACTCATACACCAACCACTGTACTGGTTCTGTTTCTGTCACCACTGCTTTTTGTCCAGAGAGGAAGAGAAAAGTGTCTAGTGTGCGAAGAGATGTAAATATTTCATAGAACAGTATCTCAGGGTCAAGAGAACATCTAGTTCAAATTACACCCAATCAAAAATCCTTTTGTATTTCTCCAAATCTTCTACTGAAGGTGATTTCTTACTTCCTGTCCACTTATGGATTAGTTTTAATTTTGAAGTAACTTATGCTGTGTGAATATCAATTGAAGAAACTGGGAATGTTTAACAAAAAAAAAGACTAATTTGAGGGCAACTGTTTCAAAATATTCCAAGAACTGTCATGTAAAAGTGAGAATAGACTCACTCTGCCGTTCCAAAGGACAGAGCAATGAATAACTTAGTTGAAATTGGAGAAACATAGATTTAGGCTCAAGTAATGGTGGGAAAAAAAATTTCCCAGTGCTTGAAACCATTCAAAATTGGAATGTGCCGCTTCAGAAGGTAATGGTTTCTCCTCACTAGAATTATTAAAGCAGAGACTGGGTAATCTCTTGACAGAGATGTCATAATCCAACACTATGATCAGTTCTATGCATTTGAGATTTCTATTCCAGATAAAATCTCTTTCCTGCAGTCAACAAATGCTAGGCAAGAAAAATAAGTTCAGACTTTTTTGCTATTGCTATACACAATCTTCTTGCAGTGATCTGTAAAATGAGTTGGACTAGACAGGATAACATGCAATGTGTCTTCCAACTTTGCTGTGATATGATTCTAAAATCTGTAGTTTTATGTATAATTGTGAATAATAATCTTTTCCATTTGTCACATACTCTAAATGTGTTAAGTTATATGACAGCACTTCAGTTACATACGTTTCTTTTTTAACCATTCAAAAGAAAGTACTGGTTTAGTAATCTTACCATATCCAGAATTTATAAGAGATGCTCAGCATCAAAATGAAGGCCAGGGAAAGTTCAAGCAAAATTCCTCTTGTTCTGCAACATGCAATGAATTAATTATAACGGTATGCATATGTGATTATTTGTGCATATTTTTCCTCCCTGAACATGTTTATATGTTGTTTTATTATCCCAAGATCCAGAACAAGCTGAAATTAATTAAAACAGGGCATCCATTGAGCTCCTCTTTAGTTTAAGCTTACTTTTTCACTCAGTGAGAGATCAGTTCATAAGCACAGAATTTTTCACAGCTCTTTCTTACCTTCCTTAATTTTCTTCTATCACTAGTTATTTGAATGGGTGCAATACAATGAGTTATATTTCCTCTTTTGGGGGAACCAGTTTTAATGAGTGGTGATCTGAGAAATCTCCTGGACAAATTTGAGATTCTACATCAGATATCTATCATATATCATGTTTATCATCACGAAAAATGACTCTCCTGTCCTTGCATGCTTAGTTCTACAGTAAATCACATTATTCTACTCCCCATCAGGTTTTGCCTCGACAACTTTACAAGGAGACACATGCAGCTATATACCCCAAATCATTCCTCCTCATTCACTAGACATTTAAAAGGGAAGGAGGAAGGCCTGTTCAGGAAACAAATCCCTTTAGTAATTTTTTTATAGCAAGATGGCCATCAGTATGTGTTAATACTAGTAGAAACCAGAAGATTGGGAAAGTCTGACAATGATTTCATCTGAGATAGTTTTACTAGGATTTAACAGGGGACTCCTATAAGTGTCAAAATGCTTAATGAAAATCAGTTTGGGTAAAGACAGTAAAGCTACACTGTCTTAATCCTACCAACCGGTTTGAGAAAGGACAACCTGAATAGTTTTTCTACATCATTTGATTATAAAAGATAAATTCCCTTAACAATGGAATACAGTATTTAAAATTTGTGTGTGTGTGTGTGTGTGTGTGTGTGTGTGTGTGTGTGTGTATGCATGCATTTGTTACAGTTACCCCTCTTTTCTTTAAGGTAGCATTTTTCTGGAGCAAAAGATTGTACCCAAATTTCCATTGTGGCATATGAATGAGACCTTGGATAAATAAAATAAAAAATACATATGTTGAATCTTATTTCAATCTACTATTCTTATTCTTTTTTATTTTGATTGTTCTCTTAGTTTTTAATTGGCTAGGTACTTTAGCATAAAAAAAAGAAATGAGTTTCCTATGCATTTCCACTCAAATTTATACACCTAATATGATATTCTGTGATAATAGTATGAAAATGACTTAGAGTAACAACAGAAATGAGTTCTGTCTCAGTGTTTTATTATAGCTAACCAAGATCATGCTTCCCCTAAAGAAAAAGATTATCAAGAATCTGGGAAGTTCCAGTAATACTTCTGTTTCTGCCTGATACATTTCATTTGTGTAAAATAAATTTGAATACATTTTAAAAATATTACATAGTTTCCAAATAGGCCTGAGGAAAATATTTAAAGGAATCTAGATCTTTAAGAATGGTAAGGATAAGCATAAGGGAAAAAAAAGGATAAAAGATTGCTCTAAAGTAGAGCAGAAAAGGACCTCAAATGAGATATTTAGTAACTAACAGAGGCCCTGCAAGATACTGTGCCTAGGTAATGAGCATTCTGCCATCACATTATGTCTTTGCATACTCTACATCTTATTCAGCACATAGACCATCCCCTTTACCCCTATATAAATCCTAGGTTTTTCACCTACTAGTTGCTTATCCCCTAGGGATAGAGCATTTAATATAATACAACCTTGCAGCTATGAAATAAAACTTACCTGTCCCTTATCACTTAGAGTCATGAGTCTGGTGAAATTCTTTCATTGTTTGAACCCTAACTTACCACATGACCCCCAAAGTGCATCACAATTACTCTAATTATCTTTTACTTTATTGTAATTAAAGTCTATCTTTTCCGCTTTTGGCTGGAGCAACTTTTAATACCAACCACCCCTCCCCCCTCCCCCATGCAGGTTAGGCTGCTTAAAAGTTATTGAGGTGAGGCTGTAAGTGATAGATGGGAGGGGGAATTTAGATGCAAAACACTTTTGGGGAGGGACAGGATGAAAGGAGAGAGATAATAGAATAAATGGGGGTGCAGGAGGAAATAGGATGGAGGGAAATACAGTTAGTAACTGGGAAAAAATATTGAAGCAAGTTTCTCTGATAAATACCTCATTTCTCAGACATAGTGAACTGAATCAAATTTATGAAAAATAAGAACCATTCCTTAATTGACAAAAAAGATCGAGATATGAACTGTTTTCTGATGAGGTTATCAATGCAATCTATTTAATTCATTAAAAAGTCTTAACTCACTACTTTTTAAATTTAAATATATTTGTTTTTCCAACTACATGCAATGGTAGTTTTTAACCAATCTATTTTTTGGTGAGGTTTTGAGTTTTACACTTTTTCTCCCTCCCTTCCCTCCTCTGCCTGAAAGAAAGCAATCTAATATGTTTTCTATTAAAACCATACTAAACATAAATTAATATTGAACATGTGAAATACAAAACAAATCTTTGGAGAGGAAAAAATGACAAAATATGTAAGATAACTTAAAAAATTAATAATAAACTTTGATCTTCATTTAAGCTCTACAGTTTCTTCTCTGGATATGGATGATGTTTTCCATCACAATCTTCTAAAATTGTCTCTGATAATTTTATTACTGAAATGAACTAGACCATCATGACTAATCATCTCCCCATATTGTTGTTAATATGTATAATATTCTTCTGGTTCTTCTCATTTCACTCAGCATCAATTCATGGAAATCTCTCCTTTATGATTTCTTATAGAATAATAATTTTCCATCACGTACATATACCACAATTTGTTCAGCCATTCCCCAATTGATGGGCATCTCAATTTCCATTGCTTTGCCACTACAAAAAAGAGCTGCTATGAATATTTCTGTACATATGGGATATTTACTCCCATTTCTTGATTTCTTCAGGATACAGAGTCAGAAGTAGTATTGCTGGGTAAAAGGGTATGCACAGTTTTGTTGCCCTTTGGGCATAATTTCAAATTGCTCCCCAGAAAGGCTGGATCAGTTCACAGCTCCACAATAATGCATCAGTGACCCAGATTTCCACATCCTCTTCAACACTGATCATTGTCCTTTCTAGTCATATTGACCAATCTGAGAGGTGTGAGGTGGTACCTCAGAGATATTTTAATTTGCATTTCTCTAATCAATGATTTAGAGCAATTGTTCATGTGACCATAGATAGCTTTGATTTATTTCTCTGAGAATTGTCTTTCCTTACCCTTTGACCATTTTACATTTGGGAATGACCTTTTTTTATAAGTTTGACTCAGTTCTCTTTATTTTAGAAATGAGTCTTATCAGAAACAGTAGTTGTAAAATTGTTTCCTAATTTACTACATTCCTTTTAATCTTAGTTGCAGTGGTTTTGTTTGTGCAAAAACCTTTTCAATTTAATGTAATCAAAATTATCTAGTTTTTTTATTATGTTCTCTATCTCTTCTTTGTTCATTAACTGGTCCCCTTTTCATAGATCTGACAAGCAAACTATTCATCATTCTCCTATTTGGCACATAATATTACATTTTATGTATAAATCCTGCACCCATTTCAACCTTATTTTGGTATAGAGTGTGAGATGTTAGTCTGTGCCTAGGTTTTTCTATGCTATCTTCCAGCCTTCCCAGCATTTTTTATTGAAATTTTTATTCTAGAGCTGGAATCTTTGGTTTTTTTTAAAATCAGATTTCTATCATTTACTGCTGTCTCTTTTGTACCTCATCTATTCTACTGATCCATCACTATTTCTTAGCCAGAACCAAACAGT
Source organism: Macrotis lagotis (assembly GCF_037893015.1). Taxonomy (NCBI): domain Eukaryota; kingdom Metazoa; phylum Chordata; class Mammalia; order Peramelemorphia; family Peramelidae; genus Macrotis; species Macrotis lagotis. Next base: position 628,598,121 of record NC_133658.1, read on the forward strand.
GTTAATGACTGATGTTTTATAATATAATTTTAGATCTGGTATGGGCTAGAGAGCCTTCCTTTGCATTTTTTTCAATAAGTCCCTTTATATTCTTATATTCTTTATATTTTTATACCTCCATCTGAATTTACCTTTTTCCTAGTTCACTAAAGTAATTTTTTTTGGAAGTTTGATTGGTATAGAACTAAATAAGTAATTTAGGTAGAATTGTCATTTTTATTACATTAGCTTGGCTCACTCATGAGCAACTGACATTTGCCCAGTTATTTAGATCTGATTTTATTTTTGTGAAAGGTATTTTTTTTTGTGAAAAAGTTGTTTTCATAAGGTTTCTGGTCTACTCCCAGTATTTTATGTTGTCTGAAGTTATTTTAAATGGGATTTTTTTCTTTTACTTGTTGGGTTTCTTAGTAATACATAGAAATGCTGAGGATTTATATAGATTATATCCTGCAACTTTGCTAAAATTGATAATTGTTTCCATTAGTTTTTTAGATAATTTTCTAGGGCTCTCAAGATATACTATCCTAAGTCACTGTTGATAGGAGAAATGTTGGTTGGAATAATTTTGAGATACTAACTTATACCAATTGGATTGGCTTATTGGACAGAAGGATAAAATGGGAAATGTTGGAAGGGATTTAGGGAAATTGAGACATTGATGATACACTGTTGGAGGAGTTGTGAATTGATTCAACAGTACTATAGAACAATTTGGAACTATGCCTAAAGGGCTATAAAACCATGCCTACCCTTTGGTTTAGTGCTGCCACTGCTAGGTCTATATTCTAGAAGAGATGAATTACAAGAAGAAAAGAACCTGTATGTATAGAGATATTTATAGCAGCTCTTTTCTGGTGGCAAGGAGCTGGGGATTGAATAGATGCCCATCAGTTGGGAATGGCTGAACAAACTGTGATGTGTGATTGTGATGAAATGCTGTTCTATTATGGGAAATGATGAATAGGATGCTCTCAGTATAAACCTTACATGAGCAGATGAAATGGGAAATGTACTATATACAAAGTTATGTTCTGAACCAAGTACAGTAACAGACAGAACTGATGATATCTGAATACAGATTGAAGCATGCTTTTTTCACTTCATTTTTCTTGAGGTTTCTCTTTTTTTTGGGGGGGGATTATGTTTATTTTTATAACCTGACTTTTTAATAATGTTTTTTATGACATTTTTAACCTATATCAATAAAGGATGGGAGGAAGGGAGAGAATTTGAAACTCGAGATTTTGGAAGTGAATATTGAAACTTGTTTTTGCATGTAACTTAAAAATAAAGCTAAAAAAAGCATTGAGACATTTCTTGAGACTTGGTTGACTCAGTAGACTAAGAGCTCACATATTGGCATCATTTCCTCATCACTTGAGTACAAAATAACCATGAGGACCAATTGGGGGCTCTCTTAATAATTAGAGCCATTCAAAAGTGTAATGGGCTAGGGCTACCTTGTGAGATAGTGGTCTCTCTGTCACTTGAGATCTTCAAGCAAAAGTCAGATTCTTGATGTTGTTCAGCTGCAGGCTGGTCTAGATAGTCTTGTAGGTCTCTAGATTCTGAAATCTGATTCTCTAAAGAGGAATCATAAGACAGCTCAAAGATACCTTTTGTGAAATACTGTTTTCTGCTTTTTTTTCGTTGTCCATTGTGTCTGCAACTTGTCTTTTGAAAGCTCAGTTTTCCATTATTTGTAGAAATACAAAAATACCCAGAGAATACTGATGTTAAAAAAGATGAGCATCATAATGAGAAGCTTGAGAATGTTTAAAGATACTGTGTGATTTCTTAAATGTGATGTGATTCCATTTAAGTCTGTCTTCAGCTTACTGTTCAACTGCAACATCTAAGTTCTGGACAAACACACAAGGTATTATAATTTAGTGAGTCCCCTGTAATAATATAAAGAATTTTAATGCTTCATGCCTTCATACGTTTTGTTTTTTTATGATTTGAAAGGATAGGCCAAAATCTTTTGAAAGACTGGGGAAATCTTGTATTGTTATGAGACTAGGTGGAAGGGAAGGGAAAGGGAATATGTTATATCAGATTCCTTTAGAGTGTTCTATGTGCCTGACACACCCTCATAAATATGTCCTTTTATCTTCACAACCAGTAGGTACTGTTATTATTCCCATTTTTCAGTTAAGGAATCAGAGGCAAGCAGATTAAGTGACTTACCTAGATCACATAACTAGCGAGTATATGTGACCAAATTTGAACTCAGGTCTTATGACCCCCAAACCAGTGTTCTGTCATCTGTACCACCTAACTACATCTAGTTGTAATGAGCACTGTTTTAATCTATGGACACAGAGAGAGAACCACGGCAATAGCAGTAATTTCTTTCTAGATTTTAATTTTTCACAAAAATCTTTATTGACTTGTGTCTGTTTGATATTTTGCTTGATATTTATCTTTAAGAAATTGTTCAACAGAATTATCTCTATGATTCTGTCATGGAATTTTTTATGTTCTTCATACATGTATAGAGGGCACCATGTTTCCTAAATGAGATACTACTTTTGAATCAGCAATCAATTGTGTGACTCTGAAGATATTAGATATTATTGAATATAAATTACAAAAGACTTCTATTGCCCTCCTTATGCTGCTTCATCAAGAATACCATCTATTTTGTAGACAGAGGTATATGGGTTATGTTTACTAATGTCTTCTTAGTCATGTTTTATTGACCCTTTTTTGATCTATGATCTTCTTTTCATTTTTAGAATCTTCCCATATTTGACATATGAAAATTTATCCATGACAGCTTTAAATTCATTGATCCTTCAGTTCAGATTTCTTCTATAAATAATCAGATCTAGCCACTTCTTCACTTATCTTAAGTGGTATTGACATTTCCTTACATAGTATATAAGTAACTGCTATGGAAAAGTCTGAATGTAGTGGTCCCATTGCCATTATCAGCAAGAATAGATTCCATAACACAATATTATAAGATATTTTTTCTCAAGGTTAGATAAATCAAACAGAAAGAGGAATGAAAATAAAAAATATGGAACTGAACTAACTGCCAGAAAAATTTGAAAAGCATAGCATCTTCTGAATTAGAAAAATAAAAAAAATAGATATGTCTCAGCATCATAAAAAAGTAATAGACCATGTATGAGGACACCAAGAAATAATAAATAATTGTACGAAGAAAAACTATTAAATATATTTCCCATGCCATAACTCAATAAAGCAATGGTTACTACAAGGGGCATTAAAAAAATATACAAACCAAATGGGGACATAATAATGACAGTCAAAAATATGAGTAGGTCAAGGATCATGAAAACAGCACCTATGGGAAAGGGGATAACAATGAAAACATACTTAAGCAAAATGGGAAAACAGTAATAAGAAACAGATGGCAATTTTAAAATCTAATAAACCAATACATTAACAAATTTCAAGTAAGTCAAAAAAGAAATCTTAAAATTTAGTATGGGAAATATGTAAAAGGAAAACAAAGATATTAGAAATAATAAAACTCAAATCTGTTTTTTTTGAGAAGACTAACATCAATAAACCTTTACCTAAGCTGATTCCCCAAAAAAGAAAAAAAGGAAAATCACAATACCATAATGAAAACTAATAATGTGAATTCACAATAGAAATGAAAGATAAATAATTATGAGAACCTATGATACTTAGTCATATTATAACAAAACCAAAAACAATGTATCCAAAAGATTACCAAAAAAATCCCACACTTATAATTTTTAGATAAATTCTATTAAATATTTCAATATTTTTATCTATGCTACAAAAATTATTTTTAATATTAAAGAAAACATCCTACCAAATTACATTTATGGGGCAAGCCAAGTAAGTTCTAATACTTAAATCAATGAAGGATAAAGTAGAGAAAAGTCACTATACCTTTAAATCGTTAATGATTATAAATGCAAAAAAAACCCCTAATAAAATCCTATCAAAATGATTATAGTGTCATATTCAAAGAACTATTGACTGTGATTAAGTGCATTTCTACCAAGTATTCAAGAATGGTTTAACATTAGAAAATAATAAGCACATTTTTAAAAAAAACATGATTTTATTACTAGATAATTTAAGGGTTATATAATAAACTATATCACCCATTTATGTAAAATACACAAAATCATAGCAAATGATTTTCCTTAATATACTCAAAAACATTTTTAAAACTAAGAACTAATGCTACTCAAAATGGAAAAACACTGGAAACTTTCCTAATAAGATAAGGGTGAATAATTAATGGTCACTACCTTTATTTGACATTGTACCAGAAATGCTAACTGTAAATAAAGGAAACAAGAGAAATACTTAATGATGAACAGGAGATCAAATGATCCCCCACTGTATATGATATGATTTTAAAATATTTTTAAAATATGGAAATTTATTGTTTTAGTAAAGTAACAGGTTACAAAATAATGTGAAAATTAATAACATTTCAGTATTTTTTTAACAAAATCCAAGGGGAAAAGTTATGAAACAAAATGTCATTTAAAATAACTGTGCGTTAAACTTTAGGAGTTAAATCTACCAAGATACACAGATTTTCCAAAATGTAATCAGCTTTCAGAGAAATAATAAAAATGATACTATACAAATTAATCTAGAAAGATAGCACTATACCAGTAAAAGATCCAAAGGAATAAGTTGAAGACTGAGAAAAACAAAGATATAGAAGAAGGAATAGGATGTCAAGAAAAAAAATTAGAAGGCATGAAGGGTATTTGACTTTACCAGATATTAAATTAACTTGTAAGGCAGTAATTATCTAAACAATAGGGTACTGGAAAAAAGTAAAAGTTGTAGTAGATTAGGTTATTAAATATTATTGAGAAGAAAACCTGCATCAGTTGAATCTTAAGAAAATAAACAACCCAAATCACTAGAGAAATACTAATTTTATAAAAACTTATGGCAAAATCATTACCACAAGATAATAGTATGTCAGCATTTTATACCATATGTTTTAAGTATAAGACCATAATTATAATTCCCCATTAACTAAATATAAAGTTATTCCATTAAAAAGTTAAAGGAGAGTAAAAAGTTATATCTCACAAAACTAGATATAGGATGGATTTATAACCAGATGTCACATAGGGAGTATAAATCAAGACAAAAATAGGCTACTTTGATTTTTATATATAGGTGTGTATGTGTGTGTGTGTATATATATATATATATATATATATATGATTCACTGCAAAAATTTGCATTAATATAAACATGGCAAGCAGAGTAAGTAAAATGGATATGGACTAGGAAAACTATCTCATTAAACATCTCTGTTAAAAATCTAACATCTAAAATCTCTAGGGAATTGACATAAATTTTTAAGATTGGAGCCATCCCCAGTAATTATATGAACATATAACCCTTAAATTAAGAAACATAAACTTATTAGCAACCATCTTAAAATTGCTCACCTTGCAAATAACTAAAGGTATGCAAATTAAAACAACTAAAGAAACAACCCATAGTCATCAAATTAGGAAAGATGTTAAAAGAGGGAAAACTTTAACACTGATGAGAGCATAGGAAAATATGAACACTAATTCACTCCTATTTGAGTTGTAAGCTCATCCATCTATTTTGGAAAACAATTTGGAGTTAAAAAAGTGGCCAATTTAATATTTGGGCTTAGGTCCCCCAAAAAATTATATTAGTAACTAAAAATATGTATGTACAACAATATATTAATTACAGTAAGCACAATTTGTAATAGCTTTCTCCTGCCCCCTTTAAAAACTAGAGAAATGTCTTATATTTTAAATCATGAATGAATGCAAGATAATGATGTTACAACAAGAAATAGTGATCATGAAAAACTTATTTTTTTAGGGTTTTTTTGCAAGGTAAATTGGGTTAAGTGGCTTGCCCAAGGCCACACAGCTAGGTAATTATTAAGTGTCTGAGGCTGGATTTGAACTCAGGTACTCCTCTTGACTCCAGGGCCAGTGCTCTATCCACTTTGCCACCTAGTCTCCCCAAAAAACATTTTTAATCAGAAAATATGAGTTTAAAGAAGTGCAGAGTGAACAGAAAAAATCAAAAGAATAATATGTAATTATCACAACCATATAAATGATAATAATCTTAATTGGCAACAAAGCTCACATTAAAATATTACATTAATCTCACACCTAAAAGAATTGCTAAAAATGACAAAAACAGGAAACCAATCAATGTTGGAGAGGATGAGGGAAAACTAGGAAATGGAGTTGTAAACTGATCCAGCCATTCTAGAGAGCAATTTGGAACTAGGACCAGAGGGCAACAAAACTTTATATACCCTTTGATGCAACAAAACACAACTAGACCCATATCCCGCCCCCCACACACACACACACACAAGGGAGAAAAGACCCATTGTACAAAAATATTTATAGCAGCTCTTTTTACAGTCACAGAGAATTGGAAATTGAAGGAATGCCAATCAGTTGGGGAATGATTGAACAAATTGTGATATATAACATGAATGGAGTATTATTCTGTAAAAAATCATGAGTGGCGGACCGACTTCAGAAAAGCCTGGAAAAACTTGCATGAATGGATGATAGGTGAAGTGAGCAGAACCAGGAGAACACTGAATACCATAACTGCTATGATGGATGCATCTCCACCAAGCAGCTCAGTGATCAAGGACAATCCTAAAAGTCTTGTGATGGAAAACACCATCCACATCCAGAGGAAAAACTATGGAATCCAAATGCAGAGTAAAGCAAGCTATGTTTTCTTTTTAAAATTTCCTTTATTTTTTTTCAAAAATTTCAAATTCAAAAATTTCAAAAATATTTTTTTCAAAAAATAAAATAAAATTTTTTATTAACAAAACATAAACTTAAAGAAATAAACTTAACTGAAGTATTATGTTGCATGTACTATCAGAAATAATTGTTTTTGGCAGCCTTATTTGACTTTTTCCAAATTATACATTTAGTTGTAAATATGCTGAAATTTTGTAAGACATTAAAAAAACCTAAAAATTTCCTTTGCAGTATTTCATTTATATTCATAGCTTGTATCCTTTCAAGGTAACATGACTAAGTGCCACTGAAATACTTTTTCTTTTCACTTTTGTTAGTCATTTTTCAGTAGCGCCCAAATTCTTTGTGACCCCATTCGGGGTTTTCATGGAAAGATTGGAGTGGCTTGCTGTTTCCTTTTCTAACTCATTTTCAAATCAGGAAACTGAGGCAAATAATGACTTGCTCAGGGTCATCAGTAGGGGTCTGATGTCACATTTTACTCAAAAAGAGGAGTTTTTGACTCCAGACTAGGCATTCTATCCACCATCTAGTTGTCATGATCAAGGGGAAGAACATTTAGCATTTATCTTTTGTATGCCCTTTCAGATATCTCTTCTCCCCAAAAAGGAGAGGGGGACAAAAAAAAACCACAGTCCCTATTCTCAAGGAACTCATAGTCTAGTGGGGGAAGATAACATGAAAGTAATTCTGTACAAATAAGATATACAGTAGATAAATTGTTAATCCAAATTTCCTTGCTTTTTTTTCCTAAGGATATTCTGTGAACTGACATTACTTTGAGTTGAAGTTGCTTTTTATCTTCTGACTTCATTTAAAGCAAGGATGATAATATACATATTATGATTGAATTCTTTCAGTACCATATCATCAACTCATTGTTTAGTAAAGTTTTCATATATGAGTACCAACAGTTAAATCAGTATGCAGTGATAGTCTTTTTTTCCCAAGGATTTTACAATTTTGCAATTTAATGAGGCTAAAGACAGCACACAAAAGGAAATTAAAAAAAATTTTTTTTATTTTTATCCATTTGCACATGCATATTTTCAAGTTACAAAATTTCCCTTCACTCCCTATTTGTCCCTTTGCCTCAGCAGGGAACAGTGAAATTAGCATTTTACATACATATTTTGGCAAACATGTTTACTAATTAGTAATTTGGGGCATGAAGAATTAGGATTAAGGAAAAGTGATACATGAGATAATTTTTATAAAGTCTTCATCAGATTTGGAGGGGTAGTTTTTTTACGTGTGTGTGTGTGTGTGTGTGTGTGTGTATGTGTGTGTGTGTGTTTTGTTTTGTTTTTCTTCCTTTGGATGGGGATAATATAGTCCATAGCCAGTCTAATACAGTTGTTCTAGCTTTCTGAGCTGCCAAGGGGAGTTGCTTCCATCAGTTCCTCCTTCCATCCTTCCATTGTTCATCTCATAATGTTGTTGCTGATGTGAACATTGTTCTCTTGGTTCTACTCCCTTCACTCAGCATTAGATCCTGTAACTAATCCCATGCTTCTCTAGAGTCTGACCCTTTATAATTTCATATAGAATAATAGTATTCACGTATCATAGTATTCGTGTACCATAACTTGTTTAGCTAATCCTCAATTGATAGGCTCCCTTTGATTTGCAATTCTTTGCAAATTTGAGTATTTTGGAACATGTAGGACTTTTCCCATTTTTTTATGATTTCTTTTGTATGTATAAAAATCTAGAATTGAAATTGCTGGGTCAAAGGGTATGCACAGTTTTATTGCTCTTTGGGCATAGTTCCATATTGTTCTCCAGAAAGGTTGGATCTATTCACAACTCCACCAGCAATGCATCAATGAATGTCCCAATCCTCTCCAACATTTATTATCTTCCCTTTTTCTCATCTTGGTTAATCTAATCGGTATGAGATGATATCTCATTGTTGTTGTAATTTGCATTTCTCTAATCAATGATTTGGATCATTTTTTCATGTGATAATATATAGTTTTAATTTCTTCATTTGAAAACTGTTTATTCATATCCTTGACTATCAATTGGGGAGATGATAGTCTTAAAAATGCATAATACTTAGTACCCTTCCCCCCCTTTATTGTCATTGTCTCTGAAGAACTCTATGGTATATGAGAAGAGGGGAAAGACCTTTTGGATCTCCACCTATTTTACTGGTTTCTAAGATAAAAAAAATCACCTAGTAGCCAACTTTCCAGTGATAATACAGGTTTTAGCTATTTATAACAGCTATAGTCTGTAACAAGGCCCATCTTGAAGTCTTCCCAGGTGATAGAAACTGCCCAAGCTTAAGCTTTTCTGACATTGCCTTTGGGTGCCCAGATCACATCTTTTCTTGGTATAGCATGTGTAGCATCTTAGTAATGCTTTGTTGTAGGACATTCAAAATGTCCAAGTGTATTGTGAAATGAGGGAAAGCCTGAATAGCCAAACTGAGGAGTTTGTCCTTACTACTATGTCTGATTTAGAATCTCATATTCCAATGAGTCTAATTTGACCTTCAAAGTATCTATCTGCTTCCTTCCAAGGACTGTAACATTCTGTAGCTCTCTCAAGATCTGCACAGCTAATTTTCTTTCAAAAGGAACTTTTAAATTATAATCCTTTTGGGGTCCTGTCATAGTAGTTGTATTTTTCAAGGCAGTGGAGTTGACTTGCCCAAGATCACACACAATTAGGTAGTGTTTGAGGCAGCATTTGAACTCAGATCCCCCTGACTCCAGGGCTAGTACTCTATCCACTGTGCGACCTAGCTGCCCCAAGGACTCTTAAAGGTGAAGCCAAAATTAAAAAAAAAAAATATGAAGGAAAAAACTTTGAGGTAAAGATAAACCTTTCCTCAAGCTCTTTCCCTGTCCCCATAAAGCAAGGAGAAACAAATGATTTGTAAAATAATAAATACTAAGAAAATGAAAGCTGCTTTTAGGGGTATTACTTAGATTTAAAAACAAAAAGATTCTGGAGTGTGGGTAACCTGATCATCTCTATTAGCATTTCACTATAATTTGGATTTTCTTTTGAGGAAGGTTAGGAGCACATTCCACTGAGTATCCTTTGAAAGGAACACTTTAGAACTCTTGATAGGCTAGGGAAGAAGGTAATCATTTTGCTTAATTTGTTTTTAGTTTCAGAGATTTAAAACAACAGTTCCATTGCTCTTGGCAAAACACAACTGTGATTGCAGCTTTTCTATTAAACGTACTGGAACTATCAGTGGAAGTGTCCAACTGAGTATGGGATGTTGGCAGCATTTCTGCATACCATGCACTTATCCAGGCCCTCTCGCTGTTAAAAGTGTGCGATTTCAGTAAGCTCTATTCACTTTTTTAAATAATGCAATCCTCTGAAATCATTCTTTCCTGAGTACAGATTCAAACTGAATAGATCAATACAATAAATAGCCTAGTTTGGGTTGATTTTTTTTTAAACTACCCAACTGGTACAATTTTAGAGTGGTTAATTTAACAGCATCAGGATTAAACAGTGCCTTCCTTTCTAAAGTAAAGTAATTCTTGAACAGGATGTTTATATAGGGAGAAAAGCAAAAGAGATTTTATCCTCTCAGATATTCTTCTCCAGTTTTACTAAGGATTGTTCAATTAACCAGTAAATTAACCAGTAAATAAAAAGAAATAAAATTTGAATAGTATGACCTTGAGAAGTGCTGCACTCTCTTATTTGGGGAGTAGAGAACTTTGAGCTAGTCTCATTTTTAAAATTGTTTATATAGTTCAAATATAGTGACAGTGCCAACCATATTAAGTTCTGCACTTACTTGGGGGCAAGAACCATGTTTCAATTTGGGACTTGCACAGTATCTCTCATACAGTAAGTGCTTAGTAATTATTGAATTAGTGAAGGAACAAATTAATCAACTACACTAAAACCTCCTTACAAAATTTTCCAGGAATAATTGAGTCTTTATCTGGATCTTTGCCATGTGGATTAATTGACAGACCCAAAATGAAATCGTTGGCTACTATAAATTAATGTTTAAAATGTGGAGCTAATGTTTTGGGTTGTTTCAGACACGGCTGACTCATTGTGACCCCGTTTGGGGTTTTCTTGGCAGAGATACTAGAGTGGTTTGTCATTTCTTTCTCCAGTTCATTTTACAAATGAGGAAACTGAGACAAACAAAACTAAGTGAGGTGTCCAGTATCTCATGGCTAAATGAAGCTAGATTTGAACTCACAAAGATGAGTGTTCCTGACTCCAGGATAGATATTCTTTCCACTGTGCCACCTAACTGCTCAAAATGTTATTAAGAAAGCCAATTCAACAATTATGCATCTTGTATGATCTAGTGCCTAGGATATTAAATATGCACATTACATATAGTATGCTCTTACCAAAATGCTCATTGAGTGAATCAATGACTGTTAAAAAGAAATGGTATTATGAAATATCATACTGATCATATTGCAAAAGTTTGTTTTTAAAATGCCATGTTTTACATTTTATAGTCCTAGGCATGGCTCCATTATTAGGAAATGGCCACATATGATAATATTCAATTCATCAGGGATATAATGAACAGCTAATAATTTTGTACAAGTCTCACTGGAAGATTAAAATCAAACCAAAAAAAAAAAAGGAAAGGTGCCTGCCTCCAAGAAGTTTATGGTTTTATTAGAAAGGGCATGATCTTGGTTCACACAATGTCTGTGGATGCAAAATTAATAACTACTATACAACTATTCTTATAAATTCCATCTTCTCAATAATCATTAATTCCATCATAGTTGTTTCATCTATGAGGAAGAAATATGGACACAGTCAAAATCATTGGTTCAATTATGCCTGAGAAAAAAGGCCAATGACCACATATAGAAATAGTCCTAGTCATCCATTAGAAATTGTATTATTATTTCATTATACTACATAATTGTATGTAGAACTATCTTTAAATCCTTTTTTGTCACCCTTCAGTTCCTTCATACTTCAGGTTTCATCACAAATAACCTAAAATGGACTAGTTTCTTGTTAACTTTGTGGAAATAAAATCACACTTTGCCTAAAAATTAATAATATGATAAATGAAATACAATTTATCTGATAATAGCCCTGTTTGATGCTGATTCCCTTGAGTGGACCTATTTCAACATGAAGAAATTTGACTAGCATAAGAAGTCTGGGGATGTTGGGGTGAAGGATAAAAAGAAAGACAATTATATAACACCATCATCTGAATAATCTACACTCTTTTCAATTTCTCTTATCACATTCTTTATCCATGTACACTTTTAGGAAAGTTTCACTTTCCTATGACTTTTGATAGCATACCACCGTGAGTTCAGTAATCTCTATTATAGTCCCATCTCTCTTCTAGCATATCACTAAATGTGCAGTGCATATTTTATGAATTCTTTCTTTTCTTGGGGTGGGAAGTGATTGATCATTGGCTATTTTCTTATTTTTTCCCACTTAATAGTATTTTTTCCAATTTTGTGTAAAGTTGGTTTCAATTTTAATTTTGAAGAAGTTTTGAGTTCCAAATTTTTCTTCCTCCCTCCTTACTTTTGTCCCCTCCTCAAGACAGTAAAAAATATGCATGTACAGTCACATTAATCATATTTTCATATGTCAGACCATTGACTATTTTCATTGTAAAACAACCTGTTCCTTCCTAAAGGTCTGTTGTAATTAGAGAATTCCCTGCTTCAGGAACATTTTTTCCCAAGAAAAGGTCCCCAGAAAGTTATATAGGCAGCTTCAATTACTAAGAAAAACTCAAAGCCTACATGTAGTTTCAATACAACTTTTAATAGTTTTTTTAAGGTAGGGATAATTTATTTTTTTGTGTGTTTGTTTTAATGCCTAGAATTTTAAAGCAGAAATCACAGCCTTAATTGCCTCAAGGCAGCTGTTTTTAAGTAAAACTATATTGCAACATTAAACATTACAAATAAGGGCAGGGTTTTAATACTAAAATTTCACATAGGGTAAAGGTAATACAGTTGGGACAATGGAGCTGTATTTCAGAAACGAGGTTGTAAGTCCTCACTAAGCTATTTTCTCAAAAGTCTTAAGTTGAAGAGGATTTAAGGATTTATACTGCCTCTCAGCATTAGCTTCATAAATACTTACCCGTCTTTTTTTTTTGAGCACAAAAAAAAGAAACCATTGCTTTGACAATTCAGCACCTAGTATGTCCTAGATTCTGTGCAATACTTTCAATAATACACAGCTTTTTTTGGTTTTATTTGACCCTTATAAGGGATTGTCATTACAGAAGTCAAATAGGCCAAACAATTTAGACCTATATTTTTACAATCTCACCATCTCCAAGTGGGGAAGAATTCCTAATGGTCTCTTGATCACTCAATTGATACCTTTTTTGGGAGATGCGTGAGAGAGACTTTGAGCAATATTCAAATAATTTTTTAAATGAGAATTGAAAAGTAAGTTGGTAACTATAAACAACCAATTTAAGGGGAAAATGAAAAGACATGAGAGTGAAAATTTGGAAAAGATCCAGGAAAACTAAAAAAAAGTAGCTACACAACATAATGAGCATAGTTTGGTGAAGACAGAAAATGAGCTCTGACTAGGAATGCTTTTAGGTAGCAACAGAGCAAGATGTGGATGATGCCAGATCTTATTTTCACCATAATGAGTCTGTGTGTGTATGTGTGTGTGTGTGTGTGTGTGTGTGTGTGTGTGTGTGTGTGTGTGATAGAGAGAGAGAGAGAGAGAGAGAGAGAGAGAGAGAGAGAGAGAGAGAGAGAGAGAAATGACCCAGTTGTCCAACAGAGCATGAATTATTTCTCAAGGTAGAAATCAAACTACGCCTACAGTTATAGTATCTTATGGGTATATTGAACCTCTCAATAAGCTCAGTGAGGGCAGGGTTGGCATCTTATTAAAAATTTCTGTGTGCTCTGCAGAAAGTATATATGCTTAATAAATGTCAGTTGAATTCAATCAGTTGAACTAGAATTACATAGAATCATATTTGCACTGGTAAGTCCTGGTTCAGAACTGAAACTTTGACTTTTTAACAACCAGGTTAAATATCAAGGCAAGTTAATTGACACAGACTATATTTTGCTGCCCCTGGAGTCAGGAAGATCTGAGTTTGAGCCCTACCTCAGACACTGACTGTATGGTATTAGGCAAATCACTTCACAGACTTTCTGCCTCCATTTCCTTAACTTGAAAATGAAAATAAACAGCACCTTGCTCCCAGGTTGGTTGTGAGGATTAAGTGAGATAATATTTGTAAAGTATTTATCTTGGTGGCTGGTATTCAATAATGAATTTTTATTTCATCCCTTTCTCTCGTCTCACAGAAGTGTCTCTTCATGTCATGACATGGTTTATGTTGGGAGTTGGCTTATCTCTAACCTTTTCTAAAACCCATTTTTTATCTTTATCATTCCATTTCTGTATGTTTTTCTCATGCTACTGCCTCCCCCCACCCTTGTACCCCCTCCAAAGGCTTCAGATAATGTGTGAGGAGAGAAGGGTAATCAGGCTGACAAAGCAGATGAAATTAATGACTAAGAGAATAGAAATTTTTAGCCTGAAAGGAAATGTAATCAGTAGCTTTTATTTTATGACTAGAAAACATAGTGTAAATCAAGCATCAGGGAGAAGGAGGAGAAATAGCAAATGAGTCTATGGATGGATATTTAATACATTTTTAAGGAATATAAAGGGAGAGCATCCCAAAGTGAATCCACTAAGATGAGAAGACTTGACATCATGCTCTAGGAAGATCAGTTGAGAAAACTAGAAATGGTTAGCCTCCAGAGGAGACTTAGGAGAGGCATGCTAACTGTCTTCAAGTTTTTGATGAGCTCTCTTTTAAAAAAAGAGATCACTTGGCCTCAGGAGCAGACCCAAACTACTGGGCTAGAAGTTGCAAAGTTGCAGATTTAGGCTTGATGTAAAGAAAACATTCCTAAAAATGTGGCTTGATATTTAACAAAGGTTATTCACTAGTCAAAATGAAGAATAAATTATTCAGTGGTCTGAAACATAAATATGCTATAGAAAATCATTAAATGGAAATTACATTTCAATGTGGAGGAGATATTGAAGCACTCTAATATAGGACCAAGTAAAGGATACAATTGAAGAATAATTGTTGTCTAATCAGAGTCCCTTAATGTTCTGCACACATGGATGCAAAAAAAATACAATGAACTTGTTAAAATAAATTGAAGGGTGTATTTGATATCAGTTTTACCTGCAGCTCCACATATGGGAATATCTAAACAAAGAGATAGGTCTTAAACTCAGTCTTGGTTGGCAGCAAGCTCTCCAGAAATTCATTCAGGCCAGCAGGAAGAGTAAATTCCAATTTTGTTAGCATTCTACTTAAAACTTTATCTCCTAATTTGTATTTGGAGTAGAAGTCACTTTAAATGTATGATAATGGTAGGAACTTAGAATCCTAGATCTTTACTTGAGGGAAGCTCAGAGACCATTGAAATGAAATCTCAATTTTTTTTTTCCAGATGAAGAAACTGAAGATCAAGAATATACATATGTTTGTCCTTCATTTTCAAAGAAGACTATGACATCAGGGAGATGATGTCATGACAAGTTTACGAATTGGATGTGAGTGAGGGGATGCTGTGCTAAGTCACCAGTCTCACTTTCTCCTCCAGAGTCATCTGGGTCCAGTGGCCAGAGATGGATCAGGATGACTGGAGATGGTCCTAGATATGAGATAATCGGGATTAAGTGACTTGTGCAAGATCACACAGCTAGTAAGTGAGTGAGACCAGGTTCTTCTGACTTCAAGGCTAGTGCCATCCACTGTGCCATCTGGCTACTCTGAGGATGGGGAAAGTGAGTATCGGAGACAGGATTTGAACCTAGCTTCTCTGTCATGCTCTGTACCATGCTGCCCAAATTTGGAAGGACAGAGGAATTTGGACTAGTGGGGGATAAATAACTAGATATTTTGCTGTGTCATGCTCAAAAGGAGAGGAGAGGATGGGAACATCTGAGCCTAGGAGTCTGAACTCTACCATCTTCTGGGATTGGCTTATGCTTGTCAAATAATTGAGAGCCATCTGGGCCTGGGAGAAATATAAATATATACCCAGAATGATGAATGTTATAATACTACATATTTATTTATATTTCTTATGTTTCTTTGGCCATGAATAAAGTCTGTCTATAGTTAAGCCATGCTTATGTCATTTTTCCCCATTGTCCCATATTCATATTATTAGGATTCATTTAGTATAGCAGAACAGACAGGGAGAATTTTCCAGTGAGGGGAGACTCAAGACAAGATTATACTTGGTCAGATCCACTTTAACCATTTTCCCCAATGAACTGAGCAGCTGTCATGCTCAACAGGTTTGGGGAGGAGAGTAGGGCCTATAAAGAGATAGCAGCTCTCTATAAACCAATGAAGAGATTGACTTTCTCACCAAGTGCCTCCTGATGTTGGGTAAAGCATACAATAATTGGTGTAAATATGGGATTGCCAGTATTTGAATTCACTTCCCTCAAAAGGGTTGGATAACTGGATAGAATAATGTGTGGTGGCTAAATTTTCATTGTATAGATGATTAAACTGAGACTTAGCAACATTAAGTCAAGAAATTGTTAACTGTGGTCACAAGAGGAATAGTTTTTACACCCAGGACCTCTAAATCTTAGTTTGTTTTGCTGTGGGGACAAAAAGCACCACAAGCAATTAAAAGAAAAAATGAGGCAAACTCTGAGCCAAAACACTTTATTAAAGGGAGTTGGAGCCCTCTAATGAAGGAGACCCCAAACCTTCCTCATGATCTGAGATACGCCCTCCTTCCCTTGCTTATTTTTATAAGGCTTGATCCCAGATTTATTACCTGTACTTTCTAGAAGTCACATAAAACATAGAATCTCATTGACTGATCAGCAACATAAGATAAAGATGGAATGGGTTGGGTGAAGCTAATCAGGTGTCCATGATATGGATGGACTCCTCCTTAGGTTGGGCAAGAGGAGATCGTACAAGTCACATATATGATTCAAGAATAGATCTGGGAGGAACTTTCTTTACTATCCCACTAATGCTTAGTTTGGTTGTAGAATCTGAGGAAACAAGATAGAGATATTTGTGTCGGCCTTCTTTCTGTTATACAAGGTTCATAATTGATACAAGAGTTTTAACATTATATTAAGGTTTGAGACCTATTATAGGGGACATTCTATTAGAACCTATATTCCAATGTGTTGTTTATAAATTTTTTAAATAGTGTTTATTCTTACATATGTTATTAGATGACTGATTAAATGTATATTGATAGATGAGTGTAGCAAAATAATGGCTAGCAATAATTACCTCTTATGGAATCATAATGAATTGACTAATTCTGATGAGCATTTTAGTAGGGAGTCCATAATGAATCATCTTTCTTAAGTTCTTTCAACTATGATGTGGCAAGAAAGTGTGAAAATCATTGCTACAATTATTTTAAATTATAGCTTGAAAAAAAATTTAAAATGTTTATGACATCATATAAAGGAAGAAAACTTACAATGATATATCCAAAATTTCTGTAGCTCCTTGAGAATTATAATCATACAAAATATAAAATATACAGAAAATGTAATAGTAATTGACTATTGTCAATTTACCAATACTATTTGGCAAAAATCATATTATTTTAAAAATCAGATATATATCTATTTTCTTGAACTTTAATGAATCCCAGGCAGATTTTTAGTTACAAGATTTTAATAAAGTGCTACATTTTCCTTTAAAAACAGTATCATAGCTCTTACCCTACAAGATACAGAAAAAGGCTATAAATGGCCCCAATTACAAGACTGGAGTGTCATTCACACATTTTTTTAAAAACCTCTCATACCAACAAGAAAGTAAAACACACCAGTGTAGTAGCTGAAGGCAAGTTACAAGCTTTGAGATTGAACTCAACCTTTGTGATTCTCTTCGTAATTAAAAGCTTTTTGATTTTGCAGGTCTCTCTCTCTCTCTCTCTCTCTCTCTCTCTCTCTCTCTCTCTCTCTCTCTCTCTCTCTCTCTCTCCCTCCCTCCCTCCCTCCCTCTCCCTCTCCCTCTCCCTCTCCCTCTCCCTCTCTTTCAGTCACCAGGCTAAGTTCAATTATTTATTTTAAGTTTATATTTGGAGTTCTGAGCCTTCTGGATCTGCATCCAAAAGACCTAGGCTGAGAATTATTGGTTCCTCAAAGATCAAGGAACCTCTGTATGCAGGATATCCCAAAAATCTTAGAAGAATTTTAAGCTTCTATGGCTTAAATATAAAATATAAAAATTCATATCTAAGCAATATTTTTTTATTAAAAGCTTTTTATGGTTATCAAGAGCTTTTTATACAGTTTCAAAAGTCTTGGTGTAGTTTTAAACTGTTTTCAGACCAAGATTTTGGAATACCCAGTGTAAGGTTTGCTATAGCCATAAAACACTAAATAAACTTATGTACATATAAATTTTAAGGATTTTTATAAATTATTTGGTTATTATTTCAAAATCTGACAAGAGTACTCCCTGTAACAACAATAAAGGATTGTATTTTATTTGGTGTTTTGAGGTTTGCAAAGCACTTTACAAAATCTATTTCATTTGGTGCTCACAACAATTCTGGAAGGTAGATGCTTTTATCATACCTATTTTTATAAATTATTTGACTGAAGCAAAACAATTAATGTCTTATCAAAGGTTATCTAGTTAGTAAAAAATATGAGGCAGGATTTGACTTCAGGTCCACCTCTCTATATCATCCTGCCACCTAGTCACTTCTCTGAATATAAGAATAAAATAAAATCCAAGTTATATCTTTGGTCTAATTCTGAATAACAAGGGTGATGACATATTTTTGATACACTAAAGAATGCTTTGATATACTAGGAATGCATTTTTTTTCTTTCTCTGGATGCCTCATCCAATAATATAGATACTAAAATCCCAATGCTTTTTCACCCTGCAGGATTTACATTTTCATGCCCTTCCATCGACCCTTAAGAGAAGATGCACTCTCAGCATTGGGGGCTTTCCTCTGGTTCTTTCATTAACTTTTGACTACCAAAGTACCACTTATCCTGTTCCTCTCATTCTAGATCTATGACTAACTCACTTCCTTTTTCAGTTATATAGAAGTGTATTCAGTAGAACTATGAACAATTTCCTACTTAGATTTGTTATAGGGGAGGCTTGGTGGCATAGTGGATAAAGCATTGGCCCTGGAGTCAGGAGTACCTGGGTTCAAATCCGGTCTCAGACACTTAATTACCTTAGCTGTGTGGCCTTGGGCAAGTCACTTAACCCCATTTGCCTTGCAAAAACCTAAAAAAAAAAGATTTGTCATAAAGTCTTATATGATTTTTATGCATGTATTGTTTACAGCTTTTTTTTTAGGTTTTTGCAAGGCAATGGGGTTAAGTGGCTTGCCCAAGGTCACACAGCTAGGTAATTATTAAGTGTCTGAGACCGGATTTGAACCCAGGTACTCCTGACTCCAGGGCCGGTGCTTTATCCACTGCACCATCAACCTAGCTGTCTCTGTTTACAGCTTTTAAAAGAAAAATATCTTAAGACTAAAATAGTAGACATAATAGAATCTTTATTTTCTATATCTTTTGGTCATTTATTTAACTATTAATGTGTGAACTGCTTTAGAAAATTATGAATGTTTATTTGCTTGTATTTTTATCAAGCATCTCTTCAGTGTATGCATGCATCTTTTCTTATTAAGATCTTAGAGCAAAAACATGGAAATTAGCAATTGAAATCATTTTTAGTTGTCTTTGAGCAAACAAGTAAAGAGGAGTTGAAGCACCTGTTTATTTTTTCCATTCTTTTCCATTTCTTTTCTTGAGATCTTTTGAAAATCAATCCCTGAGTATCTTTAAAATGTCAGTATCTACAGCTCAGGGTAGGTGGCACAATAGATAGAGCACTGGTCTTGGAATCAGGTGGACAGAAGTTCGAATTTGACCTCAGACACTTGACACAAACTAGTTGTGTGGCCTTGGGCAAGTCACTTAGCTCTGATTGCATCAAATCCAGGACCATCTCCAATTGTCCTGATTCATACCTGACCACTGGACCCAGATGGTTCTGGAGGAGAAAGTGAGGTTGTGACTTAGCACAGCACCCCTCACACAGATCCAATTCATGTGTTTATCATCATGACATTACCTCCCTGATGTCATGATCTTTGATAATGAAGGACAAATATTATTATAATCTACAGCTCAAACTTCATAAGTATGTATTTTGTAGAATTCACATTTTATTCCTAATTTTAAATCCTTTTGCAACTTCCTAATGTTGAGATTAATGGTGATAATACATCCCTTTGAGCATGAGCTATAAGCCTATCAGGGTATAACTGCTTGGAGGCTGTTGAGTCAACTTCCAAGCTTGTCTAATAGTGGAGTTTTTTCCTTACTCCCACATCAGATCTTGCACAGGAATCCTTTGTGTTTCCTGTCAGTTTACTGTCTAGTGAAATTGGCTGAGCCAAAAGTGAGTGTATATGTAAAAAGTGTAAGCAGACAATCTCTTACTTTCTTCTCAGCCATCTTTTAAGGAAGTCCTGTCTTTAGTCTGAGGGAAGGGCAGGCATTTTGGCTGCCTTGTTTGCCCACCTGGCTACAGTGTGTCCCTTAAATTCCTGACACTTCTCTTTACCATCTATTTCTTTTTTCATAATTTTAAGTTAATGAGTATCCTTAGAAGGAAACACCTAGGCAACCTATGACACAGGAAATTCATTAAGGGAAGTATCAAGGGGACCAGCAATTCTATGAGATCCATCAAAGTCATCTAAGATTTCCCTGATGACTTACTGATGATAAGATGCCAGTGGTGGCAACAGCTGAGTCTGGTGAGAAGATCATGTTATAACTCAAAGGAATGACCTGTTTTATTATGGCCTGCTTGCTTATAGTCAAACCTATGCCATAAAATGTTGAACAGGAATAATTGGCGATGAAAATGTGCTATATAATGATATTTCTTGTACCCATTAATCACTTGATGAAATCAACTGACTTCTTTCTTTGTTTTTTTGAAGGAAATCTGCAAATAGTGTTAATTAATGATAAATTATTACCTCACTGGTTTTTGAAACTTTGATTATGCATCACTTTTAGTAAAAAATATATGTGCATGCATTCCTGATACTTGTGTTTTTACTTATTTGTAAATTTTAACCTCTTCCACTATGCTAATTATTTTGTTCATCATAAAACTTAAAAATATAAATTTTAAAGAAGACAAAAATGAAATTTTATTGATCTTCTGTTACTTATTGAGTAGAAGAGTGGCATACTCAGATGTAAACTTTAGGAAAATCACTTTAGCAGATATGTGGAAGATGAACTAGAGGGACAAGAAACTGGAGGCAAGGAGACCATATAATGGAGACTCCTGCAGCTATCCAGATGAGAGAAGATAAAATCTTACATTAGCTTGGCAATGGTCAATAAAGAGGAAGGTACACATGCTAGAGTTGTTGAGTTAGAAGTTACATGATTTAGAAGCTGACTGTATATGTGGGGTAAGAAAATGCCTGGAGTCAAGGAAAAGATTCAGATGGAAAACCAGGGTGATTAGAATAATTTTGCTTTGCTCAAAATAAAAAGGAAAATTTTGAGAAGGGATGGGTTTGGCATAGTGTGTAATAACTTCTGTTTTGGACATAGAGAGTTTGCAATATCTATGGGAATGTTCAATAGACAGGTCATGTTATGAGAATAAAGATCACCAAAAGAAGAATATAAATATATTTTATGTGTGCACATACATACAGATTTACATATACACATATGTGCATCTACATGTGTGTATATTGTATGTATATGTATGCATATACACCTTATTTATACCTATGTATGTACATAGATATATAGATATGTGAGCCAGTGAAGTAAGCAAGCCAGATTGCATAGAAGTCTGAGAAAGTGATCATATATGTAGAGGGAAAAACAAATGAAATCAGTGGCCCATCAACTCAGTGTCAGAGAGGAGAGAGTAAGTATCTAGGTGCCTGGATTAAGGTAAATTATAGCCTCCTTTCCATGAACTCCCCCTGAAGACCATTGAATATTGGTTAATGGAGAAGGTAAAGGGAATGGAGAAGAGGCAAAACCCATGATTAGCAGGAGCAAGTGAATTGCAATCCATCTTACCCCCCCCACCATTGGTTAACTACTGATCCCATGGGTTTAATTTACTGCTTATTGAGGCTAATCCCAAAGCCTCCTGAGTTATCTTAGTTCACATTTTTGTCTATTATTATATAGAAAATATGATATTGATGATGATGAAGAATCATGAAAAAGATGATTACATTTTCCATATAATCATGAATATTGCTCATTAGAATTGCTGCTAATGTAAGATTTAAAAAATGTCTTGGTCAAGGTTTCATATTTGACACAATTATAATTTAGTCATTTAGTTTGTTAATTATCAACGAGATTTTAATAAGTGCCCTTGGGGCCCATGACACCATATGGTAAGGCATTTTCCAGAATATAGTGTGGATATAGTCACTATACTTGTGGTATTTTTAATTGAAAGGGGCAAGATATGTAATTTATGCAAGATATGACTATAAAGTAATAAGCCTAATTTTATTTTTATATTTATCCAACTATTGTCATCTTTAAAATAGACACCTGGGAGGCTGTACAATTACTCTAATTGTCATTGTTAAAAATGTTTCTCTAATTCTTCTTCTGGAATTATTTTCAGTCATTTTATAACCTATAAGGAAAATCATTATTGTCACAACGCATTTTTTTCTTTATTTACAAAACCAAGTATCACTCCCCCACACTTTGACCATCTATCATATTTACCACTCTTGGGTTTATGTAACTATTGGTTGATTCTAGAAACCAAATGCATTATTAAAGGAAGAAGATTGGTTCAAAAGAGATACTAAAAACCTCATGCTTTTATCAGGACACAATTGCCATGTAAAATGACTGAACAGCTTTGTTTGATTAAAAATTGTGGCCAGAACAGTTCTTCATATCTCTGAGCAATAAATCAATCAATAGATCAATCAATAGGCACTTCTTAAGTTCTTTGAATTTGCTAGGCACTGTAACTACAAAGATCAAAAAATGGAGTCCCAGTTCTCAAAGAACTCAGAGCTTTCTAATTTTCTCTTCAACCCATACATCTCACAGTTAACAATCTCGAAATGTTGACAATTTCTTCAATACTTCATGAGCAAAGAAAATTTTTCTTCACAAAATTAGTACTCTTTTTCACTCGTTGGAAAAAAAAAACTTAAACCCCATATGCTGTTATAATTTTCAATACTAGATCCATGGGCAATGAATCCAAATTCCAAATCAAATGGAAGTTTTCTTTTTGAGTTTAAGCAATATACTTATTATAAATTAATTCACAATCAAAATGGACAATAGTGGTTTCCTATTTCAACTAGTTATGACTTTGAAGACAATGATGTCACTTTTACTATGTTAAAAGTCTGGGGCAACCTCTGCTCCTACCCCAATTCTCAAAGTTGGCTTTTTGAAATTCAACTGTTCACATGTCAAAGCTATATTTTTCTTGTTATTACATACTATATCTAAATTTATTTGAGCCACCATTTTCACAAACGATACCTCTGTCCTTCCATTTTTTATAATGGGCTATTGCAATTTTCCATCAAAAAGTCTAGATCTTTGATGTCTTACTCAATTTACCAACTTACTCAATTTTCAAACTAGAATGGTTCAGTCTATAGTTCTATCTATAGTTAGGGTATTTGTGGTTAGGGTATTTGTAGATTCCTGCTCTTTTATCTCCAAAATCTGAAGTAATCTTTTTCTTAACATTTATAGAATATACTTGGATTGATAGCTATACCTTCAACATATTCAAACTGATTAACTATTTCAAATGATTCATCAAAAGTAGGCATTATTTTTCACTTTCAAGTCCAATGAGATATATCTCCAACCTTGGAGTTATGCCATACTTTGACACACAATGTTAATAACATCTTTTTCCCCAGGTTTACAGATTTACAATTTCAATATCTGAAATCTTTGAAGCTGGCTATCACTCGAGTTACAAATTCAAATAGACTTTCATTTTCTTTGTGAAATTGGCATACACTTATTGATGTTGCCTTTCTAATCTCTGTAAACATTCTTTGTCAAGTAATTTCAGGTATTATATTTTTATTCTACAGATCTGTATCTAATACTTTATTTGTCTTTCTTACAGCTTATTTTCCTTCCCCATTTTAGTCACCTACAGAAAAATTCATTTACATTTCTAACCCATCCCATATTTTCCCCTTCCCCCAGAAAAACATGCTTTCTTTCCTAAAAAAAAAATCCTAATTTAGGTCTGTGGTTCTACTGTTCTATGCTGGTATACTTTATACTGTGGAGAAGTCTATTATTGACATCTGTAGTTATTCCTAATGTTTCAAATGTCATTTTATTCTGTTAATTTTAATACTTTATCTCCAAGATATCCTTCTTTAATTAAAATCATTTTAGATCTATTAAGTATTCTCTCCTCTGTGAGAGGTTTTACAATAAAATTCTACTGATTTCCTGAAATCTTTATCCTATTAGAAATTTTAGAATGTCTATATCCTCTAGTAATTTAAAAAATACATGTATTTTTATTTTTTCCCATTTTCCTAAATTTTCAATAATATATTGTAAAATGCCCTCAATATTTTTATCTTTTAGATCAGGAGGTATTTCCTTAATTATCTTCATTGCTAAGCCTCAGTACTCTAAACAATTTCTATCTGAATTATTCATATTAATGTGGATATGCATTATGTATATAACATAATATGGATATATTAATATGAATTCATAATGGATATTAATATTTAAATATTCAGATAATCAAAATTAGATCACATAAAATGATCCGGCTGATAAAAGGAAAACATTACAGAAAAACTATTTATTTAAAAGGTCATTTTTTTTTTCTAATGGAGCCCTGTGTGTGTGACTCTAGGCCTCTAATAAAATTCAAATAGGCTATCTCTCCAATGAATCTCTAACAATATTAAGGCAAGATCAAAAAATAAAGAAGAGCAAATAAAAAACTGCTGAACTAGAATTACCTTCAGCTTTTGATGTTTGGGGTAGGGGAGAAGGATAACAGTGAAGGTTGATAGTATTTTGTGAGGTAAAGGAAAGTGAGGCATGCCAAGATTACAAACCTGGGAGAAAAGAAGTCCTGTGTTGACTCCTACAAAAGTGTGAATTTTAATAAAGGGTTATTTTTGAACATGTTGAATTTGAGATGCTTCTGAACCACTCAGTTTGAAATATCTAGGAGGTAGTTGATGATTAAGGATTGGAGCTCAGAAGTGAGAATACTTTGATTGTACCTCAATAGAAAGTGAGCAGGGACCATTTCATTTTTCTGCTTCTGGCTTCAATGCTTTAGCACAGTTTCTTTGTTCATAGTCAGTTCTTAATTATTTTTTGTTCCTTCATTCTTTTAAACCAAGATTTTTTAAAAAAGGAATGCATAATTCTCTTCCTTCAAAGTTCAAGTCCCCTTCTAGTTTTCCATATGATTCTGGGTTTTTAAGATTTATTGGGCTCTACTTGTAGATTCTCTATGCCTATATACTACAATCATAAGTAACAAGATAATCCTCATGAAAATTTAGAAATTATCTTCTTGGTTAAATTTTCCATAGATTAGTGCTTTTACTTTTGTGTCTTAAATACATTTTTATTTATTTCATTTAATAAAGACATTAGTAGCTTAAAAATTATTTCTAAATTTAAAATAATATTTTAGTAATAAGTTTTAATTAAAAATCTATGGTGTACCAAAATAATCAGAAGAAAAAATGAAAAAAAATTCCTGTGGTCAAAACTTAATCTATGATTCCAAGAAACCAATTTTACTAGCTTAATTGGTTGTTTTTACAGTATTCAGAGGTCAATTCAAAAAGTAGAATTGACTGCCTCTGGAGTTGATGTGTTCTCCTTCATTGAAGGCTTTAAAAGTAGGGATCAGATGAGGAATTGTAGCAGTTATAAAGAGCATTTTGATTCATATTCACATTGGACTAGATGATAACAGGTTATCCTACTCAGATTCTTTGATTCTTTGAAAATATTTGGATTCATTTTCTTTAGTTATTTAGGATTCAGATCCATTCCTTCTGCAAATTTTGTTTAAAAGTCTATCTTAATAAGAACTTCACCTGATGAAACCTGTCCATAGAATATGAAAATTTACTTAAAGTTTTAAACATTCCTTTGTAAGAAACCAGAGGAAGAATCTCAACTATTCAGTTCCTTGGCAACAAGTAAATCCTCATCTTCAATCAGATTATTTGTGAATCCTCTAAATGTAGTTTAAACTATAAACTGACAGTTTACCTATAGTCTGTTTGATGAAATTTCTTTACTCAAGGTAGGAATGAGATTATGACTCTGTTTAACTAACTTTGTTCATTTTTCATGACATTAAACAAAGTATGGGATTTTAGATCTATCTTCTCTAACTTTGATGGCCAAAGAAGAATGTCTTGCAATATATAAGTGAATTTTTTTTGCTGTAAAATTGTTTTATTGTTAATGAATTTATTTCTGAATTATACAATCCCCCCCCAATCTCATATCCTTCCCCCTTTGTTCCACAGAAGGCAGTCTGATAGCCTTTACATTGTTTCCATGGTACACATTGATCCAAATTGAATGTGATGAGAGAGAATTCCTATCCATAAGAAAGAAATATAAAGTAAAAGAGATAGCAAGTTCAGACAATAAGAGACCAGTTTTTCCCTTAAATTAAAGGTAAAAGTATTTGATCTTTGTTCAAACTACACAGTTCTTTCTCTGATACAGATGGTATTCTCCATCGCACACAGTCCCAAATTGTCTCTGATTGTTGCACTGATGGAATGAGCAAGTCCATCAAGTTGGTCATCACCCCCATGTTGCTGTTATGGTGTACAGTGTTTTTCCTGGTTCTGCTTAACTTGCTCAGCATAAATCCCTCCAGGCTTCCCTGAATTCCCATCCCTCCTGGTTTCTAATAGAACAATAGTGTTCCATGACATACATATACCACAGTTTTCTAAGCCATTCCCCAAATGAAGGACATTTACTTGATTTCCAATTCTTTGCCACCACAAACAGGGCTGCTATGAATATTTTTGTACAAGTGATGTTTTCCCCTTTTTCCATGATCTCCTCAGGGTATAGACCCAGTAGTGGCAGTGCTGGATCAAAGGGTATGCACATTTTTATTGCCCTTTGGGCATAATTCCAAATTGCTCTCCAGAAAGGTTGGATGAGCCTACAGCCCCACCAGAGATGCTTTAATTTGCACATCTCTAATCAGTAATGATTTAGAGCAATTTTTCATATGATTTTGGTTTGCTTTGATTTCCTCATCTGTAAATAGCCTTTACATAGCCTTTGAACTTTTGTCAATTAGGGAATGGCTGTTTTTTTATATAAATTTGACTCAGTTCTCTATATATTTTAGAAATGAGTCCTTTGTCAGAAATACTAGTTGTAAAAATTGTTTCATAAATTACTACATTTCTTTTGATCTTGATTATAGTGGTTTTATTTGTGCAAAAGCTTTTTAATTTAAGGTAATCAAATTTATCTAGTTTGTTTTTAATGATATTCTCCATCTCTTCCTTGATCATAATCTGCTTCCCTTTTCATAGATCTGACAGGTAAACTATTCTTTAATCTCCTAGTTTGCCTATAATATTGTCTTTTATGAATAAATCTTGTATCCATTTTGATCCTGTCTTGGTATAGAGTATGAAGTGTTGATCTAATCCAAGTGCTATACTAACTTCCACTGTTCCCAACAAATTTTATCAAAGAGAAAGTTTTTATCCCCAAAGCTAGACTCTTTTGGTTTATCAAACAGCAGGTTACTATAATTATTTTCTTCTATCTCTTTTGTACCTACTCTGTTCCACTCATCCATCACTCTATATCTTAGCCAATAGCAGACAGTTTTGATTACTGATGCTTTATAATATAATTTGATATAGTAGGGCTAAGCTACTTTGATTTGTACTTTTTTTCATTAAATCCCTGGAAATTCTTGACATTTTATTTCTCCATATGAATTTACTTACAATTTTTTCTAACTTATTAAAGTAATTTTTTGGATTTTTGATTGGTAGGGCACTAAATAAGTAGTTTAATTTAGGTAGCATTATCATTTTTATTATATTAGCTCAGTCTATCCATGAGCAGTTGATATTTTCCAAGTTATTTAAATCTGATTTGATTTCTTTGAGAAATTTTTAGTAATTGTTTTCTGAGTCTGCCTTGGCATGTACATTCCCAAGTATTTTATACTGTCTGAAGTTACTTTGAATGGGATTTCTCTTTCTAGCTCTTTCTGCTGTATCTTGCTAGTCATATATAGAAATGCTGAGGATTTATGAGGGTTTATTTTATATCCTGCAACATTGTTAAAGTAGCTAATTGTTTCTAGTAGTTTTTTAAGATGATTTTTTAGGATTCTCTAGGTATACCATCATATCATCTGCAAAGAATGAAAGTTTTGGTTTTTCCTTCCTTCCTAATTCTAATTCCTTCAATTTATTTTTCTTCTCTTATTGTTGAAGCTAACATTTCTAACACAATACTGGATAGTAGTAGTGATAATGGGCATCCTTGTTTCACCCCTGATCTTACAAGGAATGCTACTACCTTATCCCCATTGCATAATGCTTGTTGATGGTATCAGATAGATACTGCCTATTATTCTGTGGAATAATTTATTCCTATGCTCTCTAGTGTTTTTAGTAGGAATGGGTACCGTATTTTGTCAAAGGATTTTTCAGCATCTATTGATATAATCCTATGATTTCTGATAAGTTTGTTATAAATATAGTAAATTATATTAAGAGTTTTCCTAATATTGAATGATCCCTACATTCCTGGGATAAATCCTGTTTGGTCATATGTATTATCCTAGTGATAACTTGCTGTTTTACTAAGATTTTATTTAAGATTTTTGCATCTATATTCATCAGGGAGGTAGGTCTATAATTTTCTTTCTCTGTTTTGATTCTTCCGGTTTTAGGTATCAGCAACATATTGGTGTCATAGAAAGAGTTAGGCAGAGTTCTGTCTTCACCTATTTTTTCAAAGAGTTTATATAGAATTGGAACCAATTGTTCCTTAAATGTTTGATAGAATTCACTTGTGAGTTCATCTGGCCCTGGAGATTTTTTCTTAGGGAGTTCAATAATGGCTTGTTGAATTTCTTTTTCTGAGACAGGCTAATTTAGGTATTTAATTTCCTCTTCATTTAACCTGGGCAACTTTTATTTTTGTAAATATTCATCCATTTCACTTAGATTATCCAATTTATTGGCATAGAGTTGAGCAAAATAATGCCAATTATTTTAATTTCCTCCTCATTGGTGGTGAGTTCACCTTTTTTTGATTATGATACTAGTATTTTGGTTTTCTTCTTTTTTTAAAAATCAAATTAACCAGAGGTTTATCAGTTTTATGGGTTTTTTTTAATAAAACCAGCTCTTTGTTTTATTTATTAGTTCAATAGTTTTCTTTCTTTTGATTTTATTAATTTCTACTTTAATTTTGAGAATTTCTAATTTGATATTTAATTGGAGGTTTGAGTTTTTTTTAGATTTTTCAAGGCAATGGGTTAAGTGGCTTGCCCAAGGCCACATGGCTATGTAATTATTAAGTGTCTGAGTCCAGATTTGAACTCAGGTACTCCTGACTCCAAGGCTGGTGCTCTATCCACTGTGCCACTTAGCTGCCTCTAATTGGAGGTTTTTAATTTGTTCTTTCTCTAATTGTTTTAGTTGCATGTTTAGTTCATTGATTTCCTCTTTCCCTATTTTATTCATGTAAGTATTTAAAAATATAATATATACCCTGACAACTGTCTTGGCTGTATCCCATAAGTTTTGGTATGTTGTCTTGTTATTTTCATTATCTAGGATGAAATCATTAATTCTTTCTATAATTTGTTGTTTGAGACACTCATTCTTTAAAATGAGGTAATTAAGTTTCCAACTAGTTTCAGGTCTATCTCTCCCTAGCCCATTATTGCATGTGATTTTTATTGTATTATGATTTGAGAAGGATGTATTCATTATTTCTGTCTTTCTGCATTTGATTATTAAGTTTTGATGCCCTAGTACATGGTCAAATTTTGTGTAAGTGCCATTTCCTGCAGAAAACAAAAAGTATATTCCTTTCTATTCCTATTCAATTTTCTCCAAAGATTTTTCATGCCTAAGGTTTTTGAACAATCTATTTACCTCCTTAACTTCCTTCTTGTTTATTTTATGGTTAGATTTATCTAAATCTGAGAGCAGGAATTTGATGTCTCCCACCAGAAGAGTTTTGTTGTCTTAAATATTCCTGTAACTCATTCAATTTCTCCTCTAAGAATTTCAATGTTATACCACTTGGTGCATACATGTTCAATATTGAAATTGCTTCATTGTCTGTGGTACCTTTTAGGAGCATATAGTTTCCTTCCTTATCGATTTTTGTAGCCACTTTGGCTCAGATAAGGATTACTAGCCCTGCTTTTTTCACTTCAGATGAAACAAAATATAGTTCACTCCATCCTTTTACCTTTATATGTATCTCTCTGCTTCAAATGAGTTTCTTGTAAGCAGTATATTGTAGGATTCTGGTTTTTAATCCACTCTGCTATTCACTTATGTTTTATGGGAGAGTTCATCCCATTCACATTCAAAGTTATAATTACTACCTCCTTATTGCCCTCCATGCTATCTTCTCTGTTTGTTATTTTCCCCTTTTTACACTTTATCCACATTCTCCAGTATTTTGTTTCTGAATACCACCACCTTCATTGTGCTTGCCCCCTTATATCCAACCCCCTCCCTTTTCTTTCCTTTTTCCTTCGCCCCCTTTTTCCTTCCCTTCCTTCTGTTAGCTCTTCTTTTCCTCCCCCCTCTCCCTTTCCCCTTTTTTTCCCTTTGAAAGGTAAGGTAAGTTTCTTAACTGAGTGTATATATGTTAATTTTAAGCCAAGTTTCATGAGAGTAAGATTCAGGCAGTTCTCACCTACTCCCTTCTTCTCCTCTTTGGAAATAGGTCCTTTGTACGTCTTTATATAATGTGATGTACCCATTCAATCTCCTCCATCCTCCCATCTCTTAACTGTCCCTGTTTTTAAGGAGATATTGTTTTTAAGTCATTCTATCAGAATCATGATTGAGTCATGGATATCCATTATTTCTGACTAAGTATATTTTCTCTAATAGAGCTACAAGTCTTTTAGAATTATGAGTCTTTCTCCCAGGTGGGGATATAGCCAGTTTCATCTTATTGGATAGCAGCTTTTTCCTATTCTTTTTTTATTTTAACCTTTTTCTGTATCTCTGGAGTCCCCTATTTGAAGTCCAAATTTTCTGTTTAACTCTGGTCTTTTCATCAGGAAGAGTTGGAAGTCTCATATTTCATTAAATGTCCATCTTTTCCCCTGTAAAAGAAAGCTCAGTTTTGCTGGCTAGTGAATTCTTGCCTGCATTCCAAGCTCCCTTGATCTTCAGAATATCCCATTCCAGCCCTTCGATCCCTTAATGTTGATGCAGCAAGATCCTATGTAATTCTTACTGTGGCTCCTTGGTATCTAAATTGTTTCTTTCTGGCTGCTTACAGGATTTTCTCTTTTATCTGATAGCTCTGGAATTTGACTACAATATTCCTTGGTGTTTTCATTTTAGGATCCTTTTCTGGAGGGGATCAATGTATTCTTTCAATAACTATTTTTCCCTCTGGTTCCATGATGTCAGGGTAATTTTCCATCACTAAATCCTGTAATATTGAGTCAAGGCTTTTTTTTTTCTTTTCAATATTTTCAGGGAGCTAAATCATTCTTAAGTTGTCTCTTCTAGATCTATTCTTAAGGTCAGTGGTTTTGCTGATGAGGTATTTTACATTTTCTTCTATTTTTTGATTGTTTTGGTTTTATTTAACTGATTCTTGTTATCTCATAAAGTCATTAGTTTCCATAGACTCCATTCTTTTTAGAGAAGAATTTTCTTCATTTACCTTTTGCAACTCCATTTCTAATTGGTCAATTCTATTTTTGAAGAGGTTTTCCATTTGTCCAATTGAGAATCATTTTCTTTTTTGCATTTTTTCCAATTTTGTTTTCCAAGGATTTGTTTTCTTGTTGCATTTTCTCTTAGGTTTTTTTTTTCCTCAAATTTTCAAATTGATTTTTAAACTCCTTTCTGATTTCTTCAAGGAAGTCCTTCTGGGCTGCAGACGAAATGATATTCTCCTCAGAAATTCTAGATCTCTCT
Source organism: Macrotis lagotis (assembly GCF_037893015.1). Classification (NCBI taxonomy): domain Eukaryota; kingdom Metazoa; phylum Chordata; class Mammalia; order Peramelemorphia; family Peramelidae; genus Macrotis; species Macrotis lagotis. Next base: position 628,630,189 of record NC_133658.1, read on the forward strand.
GAGTTAGGATCTTTGTCTCCAAAGTAGTTTTCTATGGACCCCCCCCCTTTCAGTTGGCTTTCTTCATTTTCCCAAGGTCTTGTGTTGGGGGGAGGGGTTGGTTTACTGACCTTTGGTTTTGAGGTCCCTAGAGTCTTTGATCACTTGGCTTAGTATCTTCAAGTGGGCCAGCCAGTAGGGGGTGCTGTTTACTTTCTCTGGAGTGATTTGAGGCCCTCTCCTTAAGGCCTGGATGAGTGAATGGCACTGCTGGATACTGTTATCCTTGAAAAATGTAGGCTGTGACCTGGGACCAGGTAGTTAATCTCTCTATTCCGCTGAGGGAGCTCTGCTGCCCAAGCCTGAGCCTGGGGGCATGGGGGGTGGAGTGTTACTATGTTTGTTCTGGGAAAAGGGCTCCATGAGCCTAGTGGATCATGTCTAGCCACACTCTATAACTCTCTGTGCTGGAACTCATCCTCCAGCCCCGGTGGAGCACCCCAGACTGCCATTCCCATAGGCAAAGCTTCCACAGCTTAGTTGGTCCTCAGACTGTGGCTCCTACAGTCAATGCCTCTGTGGCTGATCTTAGGTTAGTCCGGCTTTCACCCTGCCCCCACTGGCTCTCTGTTCTCTGCTCCTGGCTCACCCATCATCCCCTGAGATGTTCTTCTAGCTTCTTTTTCTGGGTTTTGTCAATTGAATTTCTGTTAAGAGGTTGTTTCACATTATTTATGAGGGAAAGCCAGGAGACCTTAGCACAGTGCCTATCTTCTCTCAGCCATCATGGCCGGAAGTCCCTGTAAGTGAATTACAGCTCTGTTGTAATTTGTCAAAATCTTCATAATTGTTTAGGTTACTCTGAGGTCTGAACCTCTTCTTGAGCATCCTCCATAATTTCTACACTGCATTAATATTTGGAAGCAATTACCCACCATATGAATTTAGAGAAGAGATATTTCTTCCATAACATTTCAAAATAACTATACATGAAAGCACAAATGCTAAATGCTTGTTGTTTGTTTGTTTTTAACTCAAAATTTCAGTCATTTTCATCTTAGTGCTTTATTTGATTAGCAAAAACAAAAATCTCAAGAAACAAAATAAAACAAGCTCTTCTGTTCTAAAAAGTAAAATTATTATGTTGAGCTGGTAAAGCACATTATTGTAAAAGGTCACCTTTTGACTTATATTTTCTTCACTGTTTGATGGAAGTTATTTAATGTTGTCATAGAACATCTGTTATACTACTTTAACTATGCAAAACTATGCAAAAACATGAACATCTTAACTTTAATTTTTAAATTGTATGCTTTCCCCTAAAATTTACACATAGTCATAAGCAACATATTTTTGTTTTTGCAAAAAAACATGATTTGGAGTCTCAGATTTTTAGAGTTAGTAGGTGCCTTAGAGTTCATTTCTCTGTCATGTAAAGAAATTAAAGCTCAGAGTGATGAATTGATTAATCCAATTTCATGCAAAGAACTGGTGTCAGAGATAACCCAAGAATTCAGATTTTCTGATTCCCTAGCCAGTATCTTTTCTTGTAGGCAACAATACTTCCCAATAGAATAATAATGAAATTTCCATTCTTCCCTTTCACAAAGCATTCTAGCAGGTAAAGATTGAAATAACAACTGTATGAACTACTTAATTCAGTGATTTTTAAATTCATTTTAATTAAAACCATTTCTTTCTTCTCATGTCTATTTAATGAAATTTAAGTTCATTCTTTAGTTATCATTTCTTTCCTGCACAGCAAACAGTTTGGAAGTTGAGTTATCATAGCACTTGATGGGCTAGCTTTAGAAATAAATTTCACTTGTGGAATTCTGCAAATTCTGCTCTATAGAAATTTAAATACAGAACAATATTCTTTAGTCATAAAGAAATCATTTGTTTCTACATTTCCAATTATGTTAATTAGTTATTAGTTATGTTAATTAGTTAATTCATTCAGAAAATATTGGAAAGTTGTTCTTTAGTCAATGGCTTACTTAGGCCTAAAAAAAAATGGTGATGCCCTCTCCTGAAGACACCAAGGGAATGTTGCATGGGCAGTTAACTGTTTCCCCTTCACCCAAATGCTGTCTTAAAAGAAAAAAAATAAAAAGGACCCAAGCAGAGCTTAGATTATTCTGTATACTTCTGTCTGGAGGAGTGTCTTACTTGCTTAGGCAAGTACTTTGATCAAAAGTTATTTTATCTGAAATCACCCAACAACCATTCCTTTTGACCAAGATAATTGGGTGGTTTGCCATTTTCTTCACCAACTCACTTTACAAATGAGGAAACTGAAGCAAACAAGATTAAATGATTTGCCCAGGGTCACACAACTACTAAGTGTCTGAGACCTGATTTGAATTCAGATCTAACTCCAGTTGTGGCTTATCCACTGCACCACCTAGTTGTTATGATTCCTAATTAGAAATCTTTTCAGTCTGACACCTAGATCAGCACTAGTAGTTAGAACAGCCAGTTCCAGGAGTGATTTTTAAATACCAAGAAACAGATGAGTCAGAAATTGATTGCTAAAATGAAAGTATGCAGGGTCACATGCACAGGATATGAGTTCTCCAGACTAATGAAATATTTTTATTTGCATGTAATTAGTGGATTTTCAGAAGCAAGAGGAGCTTATGATTTTTCACATATTATTCCCTGTCTCACACATCACAAAATTATAATATTTAGAAACAGAAGGGACTTTATGATCATTTCATATATTTCTCTTTTTTTGACACATGAGAAAACTAAAGTCCAAAGAATTTTAGTAATTTTCCCCAAGTTACAGGATTATGTAATTACAGATCAAAAGCTAGGGTGGAACTCAGTGTCTTTCTAGCCCAAACTTCTCATTTTAGGGATGAGGAAGATTCAAACACAGACCCTCTAGAGAATGAAGACAATAACACAGGTCTCCTAACTCTTTAAGCCCAACAGATACACTCTAAAATATATTAGAAACTGAAAATAATTTCAGTCAGACTATTAAGAAAAAATTCATAGTACAAATCTATATACACAAACAACTTCTGAAATCCAAAGAAAAAACTTTTAAAATTATTATTTTTAATAGATATCCATTTTAAAACAACTCAAAAATCAAAGGAGCAAACAGTAGTTTGTATTAATTGCTGATCTGTCTTTATGGCCAAAATGAATCTTCTATTAACTTTTTCCCCAACTTCGAAGACAGAAATGAGCCATCCTCCCCTCAGCAGTCATAACTTCAGAGATAAAAGGGGCGTCCAGGACCACCTAGTTCAATCCTTCATTTTACAGATGAGGAAACTGAATTTTAAGAAAAAGCAAGGGGCAGCTAGGTGTCAGTGGAGTCAAGAGTACCTGAGTTCAAATCCAGCCTCAGACACTTAACAACTACCTGGCTGTGAGACCTTGGACAAGTCACTTAACCCCATTGCCCCAAATAAAAAGAAAAAAAGAAAAAGAAAAATAACCTGCTTAAGGTCACTTAGGTAGTAAATGTCAGACACTAGATTTAAATTTAAGTCCTCAGCCTTTGATTACAACATACTGTCCACTATGCCACAGATACCTACAATTAATATGGTTTTTCTGTTTATAATTTCCTAACTCTTTTTTTTTCTCTTCTCTAAACTCTATTTTAGACACTGAAACTAGGTGAAGAACTATGAAACCAGTTTCATATCTTCTGGTAAAAAACAACAAGTCAGTTTTTTCCCCCTCTTCCTTTTTTTTTCCTTAAAAGATGTGCATAAGTTTATTGGCACTCTTTGAAGAGCCACAATGTATAATTTTATGCTTTATTTTAATGCTTGTTTAGAACCAAAAACTTAGAACAGTTTTGATTAATTTACAGGATATTTAGACAATAGGAAAAATGATTTTCCAGAATAAAAAGGCTAATTAATGTATAATCGATCAATTGCATTGAAAATTTAAAACATCTCTGAAACTAATGTGATTATATACTGATCTACTTCAGTTTAATGTTCATACTATAAATGTCTAGGTTCACACATTATTCTAAATAAGAGCTTAAGCCACTATAACCATTCCTACAATCCAAACAAAACATTAAAGAGGAGTAACAAAATTAGAAGCAATAATGGTCTTTGAAACCATATTATTTATTCTACAGCATTCAAGAAACTAAAACATAACTACACAAATAGTGTAATCATAAAATGAAAAAAATACTAAAGTCTAATTATTTTTAAAATGGTATTTAGCTCACAAAGTTCATAAAGGTCACTTCTTGATATATACTATAAGCCGTCTGAAGCTTATTAAAATTATTCTTTGCATGTAACTAAGTACAGCTGAGAAATGGTCTTTATGATTACAAATGATTTTTTTGTTTGTTTTTTAACTATATTGCAATGTGAATCAAAAAGTTTTATGTGTTTTTTTTAAAAGCTCCAAAAACATTAGAACAAAAGGTGGCACTGCAGAACAAGAGGGAGCAGTCTTTTCAAAAATAAGAAGCCAAGATATTAATCATTTTTCTGTTTTGCCTGGGCAATAGTGGGATACATATCCTTTTCTAACTGAGGAGGTAGATCTGTACAGTGGGACTTGAATAGATTTTATAGTCTGGTGAGCCAGAGTTGAAATGGAACAAGGTTCTGACAAAGCTTAAACATCTTCAGACAAGCAAGGAGTGAAACCAGTTAGATCCCCTGGCCAAAGCTGTGGCCAAGAGTTTGGTCAGGGCTGAGGGCCCCCAGAATGAATAACTAGAGTGGCAGAATGAAACATAGCCCCAACCATAGATCAAGACAGAGGACAAGACAGAATTTAGTGCTTCTGTGGCAACAGTTAGGAGTTTGCTGTGGATTCTAAGATGGCTCCGATCTTTCAATCTATTAGTCAATAATCTTTTATTAATCACCTATTATAGGCCAGGGACTGGGCTTTGCACAGGAATTTTATGTGGACATAGTATGGTATAGCAAAAAAAGCATGAGTTTCTTAGAAGAGGACCAGAGTCTGTCACTGGCTCCCTAGTGGTCCCTGGACAAGAGAGTTTATCTCTCATGTCCTCGACTTAATACCTATAAAATGAAAGGGGTAGACTATGATCTAAATCATTTCTGCCAGCTCTAAATCTAAAAAGGTGCTTCTTTGAACCTATTCAAAGGGAGGAGGGGGTCATCTTTTTATACATTAGAAGACCCTGATCTGTCATGGTGGGCACTGATATCTTCAGCAATAATAGCAGCTAATATGACACCAAACAATTCACTAAATGTTTTACAATTATCATTTGACTGGATTTTCATAACATCCCTAGGGGGTTGATTCTATTATTATCCCTATTTTACAGGTAAAGAAACTGAAGCACATAGTTAAATTATACCTGGTATCACATAGCTAGTAAATATCTGAGGCTGAATTTGAACTCAGATCTTCCTGTATCCCGGTCCAGCTCTCTCTATTCAGTGAGCCACCTAATTGCTCCCTTCAGATCAGTGGCAATATGTTCATGCCCCATTTCTGCCTTTTGCACTTCTATTTAATGTTTTGTTATGATTGGAAGATTCATTCCTGCTCCCTGAACTCCTAACAGTCCTTTAAAAACCAACACAAAGGCCTCCTTTAATTTCTTCTTTAATATCCCTAGTCATTTGTGACCTTCCCTCCTACATACATTTTTAACCTCTTCTCATCTAAGGTAACTATATGTGCCAGGTACTGTGCTGTGTAGTGAAGAGATAATAAAAAAAGAGTCTCTTTGTACCCCAAGGACATTAAATTTCATAGCAGAGAAGTATTTACATGCCTAAGTAAACATAAACAAAATAAACAGTAATTTGGGGGTGGTGGTAAGGAAAAGCACTGCTAATTGGGAAGATTAGGAAAGGTTTGTGTGGAAAGTAGCCCTTCAGTGTGGCCTTGAATAAAGTTTGAGATGAAGAGGAGATAGTTCTAGGTAAGAGAGATAGCAGCACGCAAGACACAGAGCTTCAGAAAGGTCAGTTCATCTAGAATAGAGTATGTGGAATGAGTGATGGAGAAATCACTCTGTAAAGACTGCCTGGAGTCAGAACATAAAAGACTTGCAAAGTCAAAAAGAGAAATTTGCATTTTATACTAGAGGTAAAAGGTAGCCTTTGGACTCCTAAGTAAAGAAAGAAGTGGCCAGATCTATGCTTTAAGAAATCAATTGGGCACCTGCATGTAGGATGAATTGAGTTTGGAAGGAAAAACCTGAGAAATGGAGAACAATTTGCAGGTCATTGCATTAGTCCAGATGAGGAGGCCTGAACAAGAACAGTTCTAGAGTGACTGGAGAAAAATGGTTTAGATATAAGAGATTTTGTGGGTATAGAATTGACAAGATTTAGTACCTGATCACATATAGATAATGGGAAGAAAGAATTTAGGAAAGTCTAGTTAGCAATTGTTCTTGAACCACAGGAACTAAGGATATAAATGAAAACTGAATATGTGAGCTGAAAGGCTTCAGTATAGAACCCTTGGGAAATGATGGGTTCCCAAAGAGAAAGCATAAAGAGAAAATAAAAAAGAATCTGAAACACAGCTGGGGTGTACATCTGTGAAGAAGAATTGAACATGAATAATGACTGAACAAAGGAAAAGATAACGGATTAGATAGATAAGAGGATAACCATAGAAAGTCAAATAATGAAAAACCAAGAAAGAATCCTGGAGGAAGGGTGGTCAACAATGTCAAACAATATATGAAAGTCAAGAAAAAGAGTTATTGAGCAAAGGTCATTTGACTTGGTGTTTCTAGTGTTCATCATTACTGGCATGATGGAGTCAAAAATCAGATTGTAATGGAATGAAAAGAGAGTGAGAGGTAAATGGAGGCAAGGAGAGTAAATGGGTTATTCTTGAAGTCTGGTTGTCAAAGGGAAAAGAGATATAGAAAGATAGCTTCTGAGGACACAAAAACTTAGAGAAGTTTTTTGGTTTTTGTATTTTTAAAGGATAGATAGGACCTGGAGAATTTTCTAGGCAGCAGGAAAGTAAGTAGACAAAGACTCATTTTAGATTATAGTGAAATGATGATAGATTAAATGAGTTCCTCGATTTGATCCAAGGAGATAAACTCTAGGAAGAAAGCAAAAAGTTACCTCTGTCTCAGAGCCTAGAATAAAGAAATAGAGAATTGAGGATGATGTTGAGATTTTAAAATGGTTTATCATTTTTATTTTCAAGTAATAACTATGATGTAAAACATGTCACACATCCTGAGAGATGTGATGAATTTAAAATTCAAAAAAGTCATACATAGTTAATTTGTGATTTCTTTTACTAAACTATGTTTCCATACATGTAAAGGGGAAAAAAATGCTCTGTGATGATGGAGGAGGGCAGTAAGAGAAGTGGGGAGAATAAATTAATTTTTAAAATGATTTTTTTCTTGAGATGATTTTAAGTGTGAAATAGGGAGAAACAAGAACTCTTTCATGAGGGTCTCAATTTTATCATTACAGCATGAGGTGGAGTATTTCCTGAGATGGATGGGGAGGAAGAAAAGGTGGCTTGAAAAGAAGTGAAGATAAGATTTTACTAGCATTTATTTCTTTTTCCAACTTCATACAATGGTGGTTTGTACCAATTGGGTTTTTTTGCAAAGTTTTGAGTTTTACAATTTTTCTCCCTTCCTCTCTTTCCTCCCCCATCATCCTGACAAAAAGGAATCTTATATAGGCTCTACATTTATAACCATGCTAACAAAGATTAATATTGAACGTATTATAAGAGAAGAATAAGATCCAAATGGAAAAAACATTAGAGAGAGAAAAAAATGACATAATACATAAGACAGTTTTAAAAATTGAAGATAATCTTTGGTCTTCATTTAAAGTCCACAGTTCCTTCTCTGGATGTGGATATTTTCCATCACAAGTCTTTTAAAATTGTTTTTTGATTATTGTACTGTGGAAATGAGCAAGTCCATCATGGTTGATCATCTTCCCATGTTGTTAATGTGTATAATGTTCTTCTGGTTCTGGTCATCTAACTCAGCTTCAATTTATGCCAAGTCTTTCCAGGTTTTTCTGAAATCTTGTCCTTAATGATTTCTTATAGAAAAATAGTATTCTATTATGTTCATATACCACAATTCATTCAGCCAGTCCCCAATTGATGGACATCTACTCAGTTTCCAATTCTTTGCTGCTACAAAAAGAGCTGCTATGAATATTTTTTGCTCATATGGAAGTTTTACCCTTTTTCCTGATCTTTTAAGGATACAGACCCAGTAGTGGTATAGCTAAAGAGTATACACAGTTTTATTGAAAATTTTGGCAAAATACCAAATTACCCTCCCCAAAGGTTGGATCAGTTCACAACTCCACCAGCAATGTATTAGTGTCCCAGTTTTTCCCCTCATCTCCTCCAAAACCAATCATTTTTCTTTCTAGTCATATTGACCAATCTGAGAGGTATGAGGTGGTACTTTAGTGATGTTTTAATTTGCATTTCTCTAATCCATAATGATTTAGAGCAATTTTTCTATAGATAGCTTTGATTTCTCTGTCTGAAAATTACCTTTCCAAATCCTTTCACTATTGGGGAATGAATTAGTTTTTTATAAATTTGACTCTGTTCTCTATATATTTTAGAAATGAATCCTCTATCAGAAATACTAGTTGCAAAAATGTTTCCCCAACTTACTATATTCCTTTTAAACTTGATTGCAGTGGTTGGTATGTGTGTGTGTGTGTGTGTGTGTGTGTGTGTGCGCGCGCAAATTTTTAATTTAATGTAAACAAATTATCCAGTTTGTTTTTTATAATGTTCTCTATCTCTTCTTTGGCCATAAAATGCTCCCCTTTCCATAGATCTGACAGGTCAACCATTCCTTGTTCTCCTAATTGGCTTATAATATTCTTTTATGTCTAAACCTACACCTATTTCAATCTTATTTTGGTATAGGATGTGAGATGTTGGTCTTTGTGTAGTTTTTGCCTTACTGGAAAATAAGATTTTTAAATAAATTCTCTTTATTCTATATATTCCAGCTTAAATTTTTATTGAAGTTATTGATTTATTTATTTTTATATTATCTGACCAAGTCTACTTCTTCCAGGTATAATATCACTTACCCAGTAAGACATATGTGTATAGATCACTTAAAAATTGTTTCTGAGAAAATACATTCCTCTGCTCGTCACATTAACTGAATTCTGTTTTTTTTAAAGTCTTTAGCCATATGTTCATGGTCAGTGAGTTCAACCCCTTGGGTTTTTTGGTTAGTAAACAATTGTAAGAAATGCTTAGTGTGATTTGGTTTTTCAGATTACCTAAATAACTGAATGCCCTAATAAGTGGCTATTTTGTCTTTCTTAAAGACGAGATCACATAGGCCATTTACCAGCTGAGTAATTGATTTACAAATAGTTTTATTTTTCTCCATTGTTGACTCATCCTATAATTCTATGGCTGGTATGTAGTTGAATGGAGGGAAAAAAACAAACACAAAAAATGATCAGCAACAAAACCTAGAAAATACATTTTCAAACTGCAAATATTAAAGATATTTCTATTGTTCCAATTCTTAAATTCATCATGTTGTTATTCCTCCTTCCTGTGTGACCTTGAAGAGGAAGGCCTCCAGGGAGGAAACCTGAAACTAAAGGAATCTTGGCTTCACTTGTTAATACCTATATGACAATATAACCAAGGGATATAAAACTCTCTGGACTTTAATTTCTTCATCTGTAAGATGGAGGATGTGGAAAAACGATATGATCTTTAAGGTCTCTTTCAACTCTAAATGCATAGTTACTCCATCCTATAAATGACCAAACTAGAACACCAGTCCTAATCTTTCTCACCAACTCATGACTTTTATATCCAATTAGATTGCTATACCCATTGATTCTATTAGAACTTTAAATGAAAACATGATGAAAATTTAGTCCAAAATCTTCTTTCTTAACCTTCTTTTCTTTTGCCTTCTTTTTTGTCTACTCCTACCTTCATCTTTTCAGTCACTCTGCTTGGAAACGCCTTTTTTCTTCATTTCCCATAGTTAATAAATTCCTAGTTCCCCTTCTATTATACTCCCCACCACTACTATTTTCATTGTCTCTCATCTGGACTAAAAAAAAAAAAAGATTAGACTACTCTTCTCATCTTTCTCCCTCTAATCTCTCTCTCTATCCCAGTCCTTTATACTCACTCAGAATAGCCTTATAAAAGTGCATCTCTAATATTATCATTTTCTTATTCAAAAGAACTGTAATATTTCTGCAATGTATACAGAATAAATTTTGGTATTCAAGGTACTTCTTGATCTTTCCCACCTAACTATCTTTCTAATGTTATTTCCTATTATTCTCCTTAATATATTCTAAGCTTCATCATAGCATTCCCCACATCACCACCCTTCTTGTTTTCCTAATTCATTGCCATATTATTATGTTCCAATTTCTCTTAGGAATGCTCATATTTCCTTCTGTCAAAATCCTATGGTAACTTTTACTTGCAATTTTTTTATTTAATTGTTTTTCTTTCTCAGTTGAGGGGAGAAGAGACAGGAGGGATAGAATTCCATACTGAAAATTAAATAAAATTGAATTTTAAACAGCCTGTGATAAAACATTGCCTCATCAATAAAACTTTCTCTGTCCTCCTCAGACAAAAGTATTATCTCCTGTTTTTTTCCATAGCTGGGAACATCTAATTCAACCACTTCCTTTTATAGACTAAGAAACTTAGGCTCAAAGAGGACTTCCCTAAAGGTCTATGGAAGCAGAGCTCAATTCAAACTCAAAGCCTCTGAATCTAAATCCCTGTTTTTTTGTTTTTTTTTTTGAAAACTAATACTAGGCTTTGGTAATAGTTATAGGAGAAGGTTAGAGAATGCTAAATCAGTTTAATAGTCAAAATGGTGGAGAAGGGCAGTGGCTATTATGTTCTCTATGGTGTCTTTCAGTTTTAAATTCTTTCAAACAGGCTTAATGCACCTACCACATTCTATCTTGTGTTATAGATATCTACGTATATCTTCTATCTTACCTAATGATTATAAGCTTCTTAAGTATGTGGGCCATCCTTTGTTTTTCACTGCATTTCACAAACCCACTAGTATTGCATTTTTAACATGATGGAATCTTTTTTTTGAAATTTTATTTAGGGAAATATGGTTAAGTGACTTGCCCAAGGTCAGACAGTTGAACAGTTATTAAGTGTCTGAAGTTGGATTTGAACTCAGGTCCACCTGACTCCAGGGTTGGTGCTCTATCTACTATACCACCTAGCTGCCCCTATGATGGAATTTTAAAAGGCACTTGTCAGAATGAATTTTCACATCAGTTAGGTAATGGAAAGTTATTTCTAATTTTTAGTTAGTAAAAAGCACTCTTAAATTAGGGGCAATGGTCCAGATCTATAATCCTAGCTACCAGGAAGGCTAACTAGAAGATTTATTGCATTTTAGAGTTTAGGACTTCAGTGGACTAAGAGCAAATAGGAAAAGCAAAGGGAACTAGGCTACTTAATAAGGAGTCAATTGACTTAGGTATGAAATGGAATAGATCAAGGATTCTATGCTAATCAATAGTGGAATTGGGCTGTTGAATAGTACCTATATTTCCAATCAGGACAATATAGGGGGATTGTCTTTAAAAAAAAAGAAGAGAAAAGAAAAGAAAAGAAAAGCACACACACACACACACACACACACACACACACACATATATATATATATATATATATATATATATATATATATATATATATATAAACTAACCAGAAATTCATTCTAAGAATAGTTAAAAAGAGGTAATGTATTTTTTAATCAATGCTATAACAATCAGTGAGTATGTCTTATATATAATTCTTGAATCCTATTTTTCAACTGCACCTATTACACTTGAGCTGTACCTACCAAAGACATTCCACTATCTCAAATGATTTATGAGATTAGGGAAACTACTTTCATTATGGTATTTCCTTATTAATTCCATGTCTAGTAATAGGATGCAATCAGTAAAAACCAAGGCATGGTTATTAGTCTATTTAAACCTAAACCATTTTCATGGACCATGAAAGGCAAAAGTTGCTAGGTTTGTATAAAAATAACAATGCATGTATAAATATTATCATTTTCAATGAGGATGAGACCTGTTGAACAGAAATAGGAAAATCATTCCCAAATAGCATTTTTTCATATGTGAATCTCTTTATATGACTGTCAGCTTACAATAAAGCAATCTGATACAAATCTGCAGAAGCAAAAAAGGGATGGAAGTCACCCTGAGTTGTGATAGCAGGAAGATGTCAAAAATAACAGAGGAAAGTAGAAGAATGTCTGTCTTTTCTAGTGTGTGAACAGTTAAGTAAGAAACTCAAACGGACTAACAAAAGAGTCAGTGGAAATTCTTTCGTGGTCACTATTATTGTAAGATCTCTGTTCAGATTCTAACTGAGCTGAATTCATCATCAGAAATTAAATGTCAAATGAATATAATCCTATTGATTTGACATTAACTCACAAAATTATCTGCTAGCAGTCTTCAGTGCAGTACCCTAATAATGACTTTCTTTTCTTCACAATCCTCTAAAAATGAACTGTTTTCTCTGCAATAGAAATAATATTATATGAACCTCATATGAACTTGCATTGTCATTGCAGACTTCTTATAAGATGTGAGCTGGGCAAAGCAGTGGAAATATACAATTGCAATTCAGCCCCAGGATTTTTCCCCCCTAAAAATATATATATAACAGAATTTGGTGATGGGAAAGTGACAAAAAGGATAGACAATAATATTTCAAATTCCATCAGTTTAATATTTATTATTTAACAACATGTTTTAAGAACTAACAGTAGTTTAGTATCACTCTCCAGAACTGGAACAGCCATTTATTAATGTTCTGTAATGAGAAAGAATTAATATGCTCTCAAAGAAATAAGATATGACCATTATGTGATGAGATTGATTTGGTGAAATGCAGGAATCAGACTTAAAATATAGTATCAATGGAGGCAGAAAAAGCAATGATTTTGTCATTGATGTATACTTCAGACCATTGAGACAGAAAGAAAAAATAAGATATTCTGGAAACAAAATACAAACTCAGAATGTCATTGTATTGCTATGCCATTGTAGTGTTAAGGATAGGGCTTCATCCTGTAACACAACACTTTACTGAAAGCTCAGATGTCTTAATTTAAAATTCCAAAGTATAAACTAGGTATAAATAGCTCAAGACAATACTTTAATCATTAGATTACAAATAGATGATTCAACAAAGGTTCTGTCTTATTGGTTATAAAAGCAACACGTTATTTTGAAGCTGACTCCTTGAAAGAAAGAGTGCTCCAACTTTGGGAGCTAAGAATACCAGACTCCACAGAGGAAACTGATCTTGAAAGGAGAAAGTACATTATTCTCTCTTCACCCTTCCCATTCTCCCACCCCATAAGTGGAGAGTGGGAGTGGGAATGACCCTGTTCTAATGAGACACTAGGAGACCACACATCCAACCAGGGATAGCGAGATCTCCCAAGAAGAGGCAATAGAGTATGCAAAGACAGATTTACAGCCTTTTGAACTTGGAAAGGTCAGAAATCCCGAAGGTACCCAAAGGATCTAGTAGCATCATGCCTGGAACAGCTATCTCTGGTCACAATCTCTTCATCAGGAGCTGAGAGATAAAAACTAACTCCCAAAGAAAAGCAGCTTCAGAACATGCATTCTTGTAGTCACTGACGCTCAGAGCCCATTGAAGAGCTATCCCTAAGAAGAAATTTATGAAGATTCTAGGAAACAAGAAAACAGCAACAACAAAACAATTCTAAATAATGAGGAGCTGAGTTACCCCTTTGCCATATGTATTCTCTAAACACATGCATCTGTCTTTTTTTGTCTTAAGTTTGAATCCATTTCTAAAATTATATTAATTTCTCTACTTACAGAAATAAGATAAAAATGATCTCATTCACTTAAGTTAATATAAAGTGAGATGATGGGAAAGGGGCTAAGATCAATGAATATATGGCATCCATCAACAAATAAATTATTAGATTAGAAGTACTTCATCTCTAATTGCAGCAGAATAAAGACATGAAGATAAAAAAACTAAAATTATATTGGAAAAGAGGTTTCTTGATTAATAAATGATGCTCTTAGAGCAGAGAGCCTAAAGGCAGGTCAAGCAAAGGGACAAAATCCCTTCGCAGGGCAAGCCATAATTAGAAAACAGCTCCTCCTTTGCAGTTATGACCTCCCAATTATGGAAGCAAAGGATATGTATGTCACTAGCAGTATACCATTTGAACAGTCTCCTGAAGCTAATATTATTCATAAGAAAAATATCTACCAGACAATATAGATTGAATGAATCTTCCCTTTCAGAGAAAGATAACTAGAGTTTAATCAAAAGAAAGGGGACAAGAACCAAGATGGCAAAACCCAGAGACTTCCTTGAGCTCTCACAAATTTCTTTCCAAAAATGATATGAATAGACAAAATAATCAAAAATGTTCCAAATCATTATTGATTAAAGAAATGAAAATTAAAAACAACTCTGAGATACTACCCCCACCTCTTAAATTGGTTAATGTGGAAAAGCAAAATAACAAATGTTGATATGGATGAGAGAAAGTTGAGACACTAGAACACTATTGGTGAAGTTGTATACTGATTCACCCAATCTGTAGAGCAATCAGGAAATATGCTTAAAGGGCTATAAACCTATTCATATCCTTTGAGCAAGCAAAATCATTACTAGGTCTGTATCCCAAAGAGATTTTTAAAAAATAGAAGGATAAATTACTTATATGTATGAAAAGATTTATAGCAACTCTCTTAATAGTGGCAAAGAATTAAAATTTGTAGAAATGCCCATCAATTGAGGAATGGCTAGATAAATTGCTGCATATGGTCGTGATGGAATACTATTATGCTATAAGAAATGACAAACAGGATTCTCTCAGAAAATCTTGGAAAGACTTACATGAACTGATATAAAGTAAAATAAATAGAAGCAGGAGAGAACTATATACAGTATTGGCAATATTGTACTATGATTACCTGTGAATGATTCAGTAAGTCTCAGCAAAACAATGATCCAAGACAATTCTGAAGGACTTTTGATAAAAAATGATATCAATCATCAGAGAATTTATGGTGTATGAATGTAGATTGTTGTATTTTTTCTTTGTTTTCTCTATTTTTCTTGTCTTTCCTTTGCCCATTTTCATTCACAACATGACTAATGTACAAACATTTTGTATGACTGCATATATATATATATATATATATATATATATATATATATGTATACCTTATATTAAATTTCTTCTTATTGAGGAGGGGAGGGGAGGAAGAGAAAGAAGGAATTTGGAGCTAAAAATTAAATGAAAATATATGTTAAAGATTGTTTTTCCATGTAATTGGGAGAAAAATAAAATAGTAAATTAAAAAAAAATCAAAACAAAGAGACCTAGATCTCATCAAAGGGGAGATTTCCCTAGTTCTCTAGATTAGCAAGTTAGGAGTAGGAACATAATTTCAGTTTTCTATGTTAACTTCTTCTCAGACTACCTTGTCATCTCATGGATTTATAGAGATATTAGAATTATACCTCAAGCTAGAAAAGCAAGGATCTCTCTTCTCTCCCACTCTTCACAACTCCTCTCAAAACCTCAGGACATTAAGGACCAATGAAGAGTTCCACCAATGAGGAGAGAGGCTCATGCAGTTGATTTTTTGAGGTAAACCTTCACTAAGGACTGAACTTCTTTGCCTAGAAAGAAGAGAAATTAAGAGGCTATATGATCCCTGTCAATAATAAAAGCAGTGTTAAACTGAGACTCAGAAAGATATAGGTTCCATTAGTAACTCAGAAACTTTCCAGCTAGATTTCCAGTGATGATGGACAATTTACCATTTCTGAGCTTCAATTTCTAGACACTATTATTTTTCTCTTTTTTAAAAATTAAAAAAATCGAGACAAAGAGACTTTTTTGACTCTGTTGAAATAATTTGCTTAGTCATAAAACTAGTAAATCACAGAATTTGAACTCAGGTCTTCCTGATTCCAATACCAGCATTCTATCCATTACACCATCTAGCTGTCTATGAGAATAATATTAGTAATACTTGAACTCCTAATAATCTGAAGTGGTTGAGAAGGATACGGATATTAACAACAAAAGACATTTTTTAAAAAATTTATATTGTGGAAGAAATCTGTAGTCTGTGGAAATCATGGTGTTCAATCATGAGATATTTATTAACAAAAAAATATTTTTGCTATATTTCTTATGGTGTAGAACAATTTCCTTGTGATTCCACTCAGTTGAAAGGACTGTTATCTTTCCATAGAAAACAAGGAATCTGATCTTCAGTGTGCTTGTTGCTTTGATGAACTTTTCTGGAATCAAATCAAAATAAAATTACTACTTGTCCTAGGAACAAAATTTTGACCTGAATATCCTGTTCCAGGCTAAATTCAAGTACCTGGGCCAGTTGTTTAGATAGATAGATAGATAGATAGATAGATAGATAGATAGATAGATAGATAGATAGATAGATAGATAGATGATAGGTACACACACACATATATACATGTAATATTGATCAATTGATAGATATGTATAGCTATTTTTATGTGATATAGTTTTTTTAATGTTTATTTTTCCTAGGTTACTTTGAAGATGCAACAATTCAAAGCAAAAAGTGTTAATCAGAATTACAAAATAAGTGACACTTCCAGGGAAAGTGGATACATAATAAAGTATAAGAATGTACAAGAATGTTGGGCTGACATATGCAAGAAACACAGATGACTAGGGACTAAATATGCTGTATAACATATGGAAATAGAGTGAGAGATTTGTAGTTAGAGGACAGGGATTCAAGATCTGACTCTGCCATAGTCCTACTTCTGTGATTTTGGGTAAGTCATCTAACTTCTGTGAGTCTCATTTTCCTTTTCTGTAAAATTATTGGGGTTGGATGACCTCTAAGGTTACTTCTGTCTCTAAATCGCAGATCCTCTGTTAGTAATACTTTTGCTTTGAGCAACTTATGCCTCAGATGCTTTAGAGCTAGCAAGGGTATTTGAGGATCCATTTTTTTCCATTGAAGCTGGGCCTCTGTTGGTGTTTTCTTTTCTATGCTGCTCTTTGTTGATATCTCCATTGTGCTTTTCTTCCCTTTGGTATCTCCCATGTTGCTTTTGTTCTCTGCTATTGTATACTCCTCATTGGCTCCTCCCTGCTGTCATCTAATAGATAGATTACAGCTACTTAAAAGCTTCTTCTCCATATAGACAGAAGGTCTGCTAGTTCGTTAGTTATAGCCCTAGGAATATCTTTAGTTCTTTTGTGAATATAGACCTCTATGAGCTGCATGAGCCCAAGTGTCTAACTAGAAAAGCCTTTGTCTTTCCTTTGAAGAGCTCAGGAGCCCTCAACCTAAATTTATATCTGAACTATACTGAGAAATTCCTTTTAACTCCTACCCTAGACCTTGGTCAGGAGGCCACATTTCCGTTTGAATTCTATTGGGGACTCCATTTACCAAAATTGCAAAGTAACCTGCTTGAGAGCTAGGACTGTTTTTTACCTTAGTATCCCTTTCACTGGGCACAGAGCCAGACCCATATAGTAGACATTTATTAATGGTTTATTGACCAACTAAATTGAAATAATTTTATCCAGTTGAATTGAGAAGGTACATACAGATAAGCAATCCTGATCTCTAAGGAAACATTAGTAAAAATTGAAAAAAGTAAGAAAAAAATGGAAGTTCAAGGAAGAGGTAAGAAAATTGTGACCATTCTCACACTTTAGTAATGAGGCATCACAGTATAAAAAGAATGACAGTAAGCAGCTTGGGAGGTAGGCAATAAGTGATATTCTGTGTGTGTGTGTGTGTGTGTGTGTGTGTGTGTGTGCTTTTAGTGTTTTTACAACTACAGGAGAAGAGCAGGTTTATTTACCTCATTTGAAGTAGAAAATAGTCCTGGCAGGCATTTTATTGCTTCAAACATATGGTCCTCAAAATGTCTATGACACCTCTACTACTTTACTTTGGAAGGCAATCTATTGATAACATCTGACAACTGAAACAAAGACATATGCTACTTAACCTTGGCGTGACATTTTGGCACATCAGGATAAATTCAGAGATTATTCAGACAGGATCTGCAACCTTGTGTCTTAAGAAATTATTAGTGTTCAACAGAGTAATATATCTTATGAGGTCCAGTTAGAAAAGCCTCATACAGCCATATTAAGATTTAACATATTTCCCCTGAAGAGATGCATTATTAACAATTCTTTATGATACTGTATAAATAACTAGTCACTTGATTTTAACTTTCTAGATATAAGAAATCAGTTAACTCTCACCAGACTGAAGCCGAGATCAGATTAATCTAGGGGGAAAACCAGTCTCCAGAAAGAAAAGTAAACAATCTTCTCCCAGCTGTGGAGAAATGTTTTAGAAATAGAGAACATGAGTAATCAGGTAATATTTATAGCAACCAGGATCTTCTTTCTCTGGTTATGAAAAATAGAAGTGATTTTTTTCCTGAAAGGAAATCTAGTATATGTATTATATTTGCTGCTGCTGTTGTTGTTTTAATCTTTACTTTGTAATTTACCAGAATTTTTTTTTTACTAAAGCTTATCATAATGCACTTTAAAAGATGCTGGCCTAGGTACTCTAACCAATGACAGTGTTTTTAAAACGCTACTTAAATCACTTTAATTATTTTTTCTAGTCTTTAAAAGGCATGAGTGTTTCATTTTATATCATAGAATTACTAAGGTTATGTAACACTGATCATTTCTACTTATAAATATGTAAAAGTGGAATACCAATATGAAAATGTTAGCATTTAATGTGGCTCCCGCTCAAGTATAAATAAACAAATAAATGAATTAATGAATAAGTAACTAAAGAAATAATGAAAACTGAAAGTAAGATCATGCAAACAAATGCCAAGCAGCTTGTGCTAAATGGGCCAAAGTATTTATAGAGACAGGGATTAGGAAATTGAAAATAATTTTAAAACTTATCCTTTGAATTCCTTTTATCCTTCCACTTTTCATCATAAGGATTTTGTAAAGTGAAAGAGGCTCTGCCAGGGGAAAAAATAAAAAGAAATCATAGCACCAGACATATAGCACTAATTTTATTCCAATTTTAAGACTCTTGCTTCCTAGGATTTTTTTTAATCATCCATTTCTCCGAAGAGTGGAGATTTGGGTATTTCAAGTCACATAGTCCTGCTCCCAATGTTTGACTCTAAACTACAGAAATTTCAAATAATATTTCTAAACTCTATTATTTCTTATATTCAAAACTTCTAGTGGATAAAAACTACGATTCTCAAATGTCCCTATCTCCAAGCTCCTCCTACCATCCTTCCTAGTACTGAATATACCCTGAGTTTTAGTGATGGTACTGATTGAGACATTGCTGCACTAGCTGTACAACCCTAAGGTATGTAAGGATGGGAGAAAGAATACTGGATTTGGAATCAGCAACCTTGGGATTGAATCCTGGATGTTATTCATTCCCTGTTGAAATTTGATGAACTCACTTCCCTTCTCAATTTTCTAATCTGGAAGGTGAAAAGCTTGAGTTAGATGGTTCTAAGGTCTCTTTCAACTTCCAGGTCTATGTATAATAATGTTTCCTCTCTTAATTATTTCCTAATTAGCCCTTTGTAATTTATAGATACTTTTTACTAAAGCTTATCATAATCTACCTTAAACAGCTGACTAGGTACTCTAACCAATAACAGTGTTTTTAAATTGCATTACATATCCAAACTTGCTTAGTATGTGTTTATTTGCATGTTGTTTTCCCCATTAGACTGTGAGCTCCTTGAAGGCAGAATTGTTTTTGCCTCTTTTTGTTTTCCCCCAGCAATTAGAATAATGACCAACATATACCAGGCACTTAAGAAATGTATATTGATTGATTGATTGAAAGTAAAACAATCTTCCTCTGAGTCCCGCTTAAATTTATATATCTATAGATAGATATAGAGATATCTCTATCTATCTATATATATCTATATCTACATATCTATATATCTCTCTCTATATATATACATATACATCAATACAAGGAAGGGGGAAAATATTCTAAAATCACAATAAGGAGTGGCTGTAGTGGCTAGAAGAATTCTCTAAAATAATAATACTAGCTCATATTCTTAAAACATCTTAAGTTAGACAACTTCAAAGCTCCCTCTAAGTAGGTATAAGACTAAACTTGATTCCCTATTGATATAGGGAAGTTGAAGACGAAGAAACTTCTTTTTCTAATGCAGGTCAGCACCTCTGCAATTTACTGCTTTGGAGAATTAGCTAAAACACAGAAAAATTAACTTGTCTAAGGACACACAACCATTGTGTATCAGAGTCGGCCCTCTTGGCTCCTATTTCTATCTACTACACTATGGTGCCTCCCACCTGTAAGAGGAGAAAGTAAATTATTGCCTTTTTTGAACAGATGGAACACTAAAAACTGTGGGGGGGGGGGGCGGCGGGACTTGCTCAATGTTACACAGCCGATCAGCAAGCAGATTTCCAAGAGCTCCTGACTGTGAAGCCAGTGCCCTTTGCATTACATTGAATTCTAATCTTGCTAGCACCTCTGAGTTTTTTCATATTTCACAGAAGTGATTCTGTTCAGAGAGCTACCCAGCATTACTGTTTAATTGACCTATTTTTCCCCTTTACATTTGCATCTGATATACTCATGATTTTCTTTCTTCCTAAGGCTTACCACAAACTATTCCCTGAAAGTGATCTATTTGGGATTAGTAGAGTCCTATATTCTAAATTACTTAAATTGTGATAACAGAAGCAACATTCCTTAAAAAATACATACACATGTGTTTTCAAGGTTTTTACCTTCCAACTCAAATACACCATCCATTTTAATTTTTATATATTTACATATTAATGGATAAGCCAAACCACTTCTTTATATTTCATTCAGGTCTACTTTGGGAAAGTATATGTAGTAGGAGTGATACAAGCATTACACTGAAAATGATCATTCCTGAGTCATTTCAAAATTGAGGAAATGAATTAAGGAGTAAGGGGAACACCAATAGAAGAAAAAAATTATATGGAGGGAAATCAATATTTTTTTTCTTTAACATGCATAGACTAGAGAATTTACCACAGCAAAAGGCAAGACAAATTAGATTTTTAAGAGGGTTAAATGTGAACCCTAATAGCATTTTAGAGATTACTGTTATTTTTATTCTTTGACATTTCAGTTCCAACCTACTTTTCAACCTCATAAAATACCAAATGTACGAAGCCAGGAGTAAATGGAAAGCCCGCTAGGCAACAAGAAATTCCTCTTATGTACAACACTGAATGATCTCCAAGATTATAGGAGTCTGTGTTGACCTTTCCCTGCATCATTAGTTATTAGATACTGGCAGTTCTGTAGAGGTGATACACTTGATGCTTTTGAAAATGATAAAGAAAATTTTCAGAAAGAGAAGCGAAGATAGGTTGATAAATTGGGATAGCAACCTGAGAGGTGACATAACTCCCAAGAAGATATACATTTTCCCAGAAGGAAGGATAGGCCAAAAAAAAAGGACTTGCGAAAAGAGGGGAAAAGAAACCAGTCTTGATTAAGTGTCTGCAGATTTGGACCTCTCTGATCCAGCTGAGCTTTGTAGTCAGCTTATAAAGATGCAAAATCCCTCTTTGTGTGCTTTCCTATCTTTAGTCTTGAAGGAATCTGTAGTTTAAGACCACAATAATATTCCTATACCTACCCTGGTTTGGTTTGGGGTTTTTTAATTGCAAAAGAGGTGAGATTTGAAGATTTTTCTTTGAGTGGTAGGACTGGATTGAATTAAGCTATTCATTCTTTAAAGCCTAGACATACTTGTATCCAACAACATACATCTGAAAGATAGTTAGCTAGAAGTCAGGATGTAGTCTCTGATCTCAAAACAAAATGGCACTAGGTGACCTAAAACTATGAAATGAATAACATTGCCTTCACTGGCAATTAGTGCCATATGTTCACCTCAAATGAAATATTCAGATTTTGTTTCCAATGATTGCCTTTGAGATCTTGACTCTTTTTTGACTCCTTGGCCCTTAGTTTAATCAACTACAGAATTAGAGGATTTGATTAGATAGACTCTTCTAGATCTAGATCCATGATATGATTTCCAAGTCTGAAATTTTCTGCTCCAGTCTAATTCCTGTTCTTCCACCAAAGGGCCTTGATTCTTCCTCATTCCCCTAGTCTTTCAGCATTCTTCTACCTCAATTTGAGAGTCTTGATACTGTGGTCATCCACTGTGAGAATGGTCACAATTATACGCAATCTAGATTGTCTCATTTATCTCCTTTGTCCTTCTTCAAACCAATGCTGAGTCATGGGATTAAAATGAACCATCTATTTTCTCCATTTCTGTTTCTACCTTGCCAAGCAATGCTAAAGAATATCACAACACTATACAGATTGTGTTCACTATAAATTCAGCTATGTCACTTTAGGAAGGCTCTCAATGTTCCTTGGAAATACTTTAATATAAAATGCTCTAAATCACTATTGATTAGAGAAATACAAATTAAACCATCTCCCACCTATCAGAGTGACTAATATGACAGAAAAGGAAAATGATAAATGTTGGAGAAGATGTGGGAAAATTGGAATACCAATGCATTGTTGATGGAGTTGTGAACTGAATTAGTCATTATGAAGAGCATTTTAGAGCAATGCAAATTGCATGGACTCCCTAGGCCTCAGTTTCCTTAAATGAAAAATGAGACAGTTGGAATGAATGGCCTGAGATGCCTTTTAGTTGTAGATCTAGGGTTCTCTGAAAAGTAATTGTCCAATGTGCTACAGAATTCCTCTTACTCTCTTAATATTTCATAAATACTAATGGTAAAATTGAGTTGTCTAATAGTTATCCATAATTTTCATATATGACCAGATCACTTCCTTTTTCCAGCATACATTTTTCAAAGTAACACATAGGAAATATACCAAAGTCTTCTCATATACCTTACTTCTCCCCATTGCTCATTTGAGTGACCCATAGTATAATTTCTTAAGCTAGTCTCTTAGCTTCTGGATTCTTTCATTTTTCCTTTTCTTAGAGAGCAAGAATCACATAGGATGCATGTAAAGATTGTAGCTACTGCTTTGGAGGTTGTGTGCACATTGATGACCTTATAAAGACCTATGTCTTCTATCTTCTCTACCCTTTCAGAATAACTGGTATATCATTTTATATATAATGGACATTAGAGAATATCTACTTTTGTCAGGAGATGATCCTGTGGTAAAGGTGTTCTTTTCCTGCCTTTTCAGAAATGAGATGATTAAAAAACATGAACTACCAGTGGACAAAAAGATGAGCTTGTAGCTTTTCTGTCTATCTTGCTATTGCGATATCCAAATTACTTGATCTTATAAACTATCCTTATTCAGCCCAAAGCATATTAGACCTTTTTTCTTGCCCTACAGTTGGAATCCCTGGTTCACTGGGATTCCTGATTGTCATATGCCCTGAAGATAAATGATCTTACATACATTTTTCTCCCCTTGTTAAAATGTGAGCTCTGAACATTAGTATACTGTTAATGATTAAGTTAACTGGTATAAGCATTCTTTTTTTTTTAAGTTTTTGCAAGGCAATGAGGTTAAGTGGCTTGCCCAAGGCCACACAGCTAGGTAATTATTAAGTGTCTGAGGATGGATTTGAACTCAGATACTCCTGACTCCAGGGTCAGTGCTCTATCCACTGCACCACCCAGCTGCCCCAAGGTATAAGCATTCTTAAAAAAAATTTGGAATTATACTGAAAAAGTAATTAAATCAATAAATTCCCTTTGACCCTACTAGATAAGAGATAAGAAATGGAGAGAAGGAACTAATATTTACAAATATATTTTAGCAACATTCTTAAAAATTAGCTTAAAAAGTAAAACTTTTAAAAATAATCTAGCATTTTCTCCTCCTCATCTCATTTTCCCAATAAAAAATTAAAAAGAAAATGGTTGTAAAAAATATGAATATAGACAAGAAAAAAGAAATTCCCATATTGTCCATGTCCAAAAAATGTGTGCCCCATCCTGCATGTTACTTAATCACTTCTTTATCAGGAGTGAACATTTTTCATCATTAACCCTGTGGTTAAACATTTCAATGATCTGATTTCTTAAATCTCTAAAAATTGTTAACTTTTATGATATGACAATAAAAATTGTTCTTCTGGTTCTGCACACTTAACTGTACATCAATTCATGCAAGTCTTCCTAGGTTTCTATGAAATTATCTGTTTCTTCATTTGTCATAGTACAAATAGTACTCTATTACATTTATATACCATAGCTTGTCATCCATTTGCCAACTGATTAAATGCCCTTAATTTCCAATACTTGCCAAAATTTTTTAAAAAGCTGATATGAATACATTTTCCATATAGGACCTTTTCATTTTTCTTTGTTCTCTGTGAAGTATAGATTTTCATAGGAGTGACATTACTGGATGAAAACCTATGAATAGCTTACTATTGTTTTATGCATAGATCCAAATTGCTTTCCAGAATAGCTGAACCAATTCATTGCTCTAACAAAAGTGTATTAAAGTACTTGTTTTCTAGCCTTTAAAAAAATTAGAAGTAAAATTTGGTATTCAATAATAAATTATAGCATATGAATATACTAGAACATTGACAAGAGAATTGAATAAAGGGATGCATTCAGAGAAATCTGTAAAGATTTTTAGGAACTAAGGCAGAATAAAATAATCAGAAAAAGGATAGAGTTTATAATATGGTTGCAATATTGTAAAGGAAAATAACTTTGGGAAGATTCAAGAACTTTAATCAGTGTAATGAAAAAAATATGCAAGACTTTCAGGAGAATCACCATGATAAGCCATGTTTCCCATTAGAAGAAGACATAGATTTTCAGACACTGACAATAGGAAGATTTGTTTTCTTACTAAACTTATTACAAGGAAAGGCTTTTTTGAGAGAAGTGACATGGTGGATTCAACAGATAGGAATAGTGATATGAGAGAGAGAGAGAGAGAGAGAGAGAGAGAGAGAGAGAGAGAGAGAGAGAAGACAGAAAGGTTGTCAGGAAAGTACTTTAAAAATACATAGAGAATGAAATTTAGAATGGATAGACAAAAACATTTAAGTGTTGGTATTACTATATTAAATATAATGCTTTTAAAATAAACTATTCAGAAAAGGGGGCAGAGCCAAGATGTCGACAAGAAAGGATCGGGTCTTAGGCGCTCTCTGATAAAACTTATAAACTAAGGACTCTAACTAAACTTCAGAGAGACAGAACCCACAGAGGGACCCAGTGAGGCAGTTCTCCTACTCAAGGTAACCTGGAAAAGAGCAGAAAGGCTCTGCTCCCCAGGGTAAAATAAACTATTCATAACAGGTTCATGTTTTCATGTTTTTTCTCTTTTTTTCTATGTATAGAGGTTCATAGTTATTGATGTTATAGAATTTATGTGTGTTTGTATGTTGGTGGTTGTTCTCCTTTGTTATGGAAGAAGACTAAAATGACATCACTATGTTTGAGACAAATTACAGTGGGTACAACTGTGGCTGGTCAGACCATTATGAACTCAGAATGCTCTACCACAGGTCAGACAAAAATAGTCCATGTGACCACCTTGGTTATTTACTCTAAACTTATGGATGTCACATTTTCTTTGAGCTGCTTTAATTCTGACTTCCCCATAGAGTGCAGTACTCTCACTAATGAGGGCACACCATGCTGGATGGTCCTATGCCAGTGTCTCCCAAGTTGTACAATCAATTCTTAAGTTCTTCAATGAGACTTCAGGGTGTCCCAGTATCTGTGAGCACTTGCCCTGGGGGAGTTCTCCATAAAAGCCTTTTTTGTAAGCATACTTCTGGCATTCTAACAGTGTACTCAGCCCCTCATAGTTGTACTCTTTGTAGTAATGTTAGAATACTAGGCAGTTTAGCTCCAGAAAGGATCTCATTATGTGGTATTTTCTCCTCCCAGGTGATCTTCAGAATCTTCTTAAGACAATTTAAATGGAAACGATTCAGTTTCCTGACATGGAGCTGATAGACTGACCAAGTTTCACAGACATAAAGCAATGAGGTCAGCACAAGGGCTCTGAAGACCTTCAGTTTGGTAGCTGGTCTAATACCTTTTCTCTCTACGGTCTAATACCTTTTCAGAGTCTCCCAAAAACTGAGTTAGCTGTGGTCATGCATGTGTCCATTTCATTATTAATGTGTACCTCCCCAGTGCCAAGGTCAATGAAATTGTTCACAGTACTCAAAACTTCTCCATTTGTTGCAACTGCTGATTCCACATTTAGAGCTCCTAGGTTTTCTTAGTGTTAATTCTTTGGCCAAAATTAGCACAAGCAGCAGAGAATCGATCCATATTTTGTTTCATCTTAGTTTCAGAGGCTGCAGTGAGTTTACATTCATCTGCAAATATTAAACTATGTACTAATACTCCCTCTATTTTGGTCTTGGCTTGTAACCTTTTCAAGTTGAAGAATTTACCATCAGTGTAGTAAATGATCTTGATGCCATGTTCATCCTCAGTGAAGGCATCTGATAATATGACTGAAAACATGGGAGCAAGGACATGTCCTTGTTTCACCCCATTGGTGACCAGGAAATCTTGAGAACATTGTCCACCATCCAGACCTCAGCCAAGCATGCTGTCATGAAATTGATGTACAAAACTGTTGAACTTCTCTGGGCAATCAAATTTTGACATAATTTTCTATAAACCCTCACAATTGAGGATGTGAAAAGTCTTGATCAGATTTACCAACATTGTTCTGCTCCTGGCATTTTTCCTGGATTTGTCAGACAGAAAACACCATATTGACTGTTCCTCAACCCTTTCTGAAGCCACACTGGCTCTCAGGGAGGTGATTATCTTCCAGGTGAAGGCTCATTCTATTGAGAAGGACTCTGGCAAGAATTTTATCAGCAATCACTAAAAGAGAAACATGCCTGTGATTGTCATAGCACAATTTATTATTCCCTTTACCTTTATAGAGATGGATGATGGAGGCATCCTTGAACTGTTGGGGGGGGGGTAATCTCTTCATGCTATATAACCTGGAAAAATTTTATCAACTTTTGGATGAGCAAATGATCCCCCACCTTGTAGATCTCAGAATAGAATCAGCACCAGGTGTTTTTCCATTTGAAAGGAGCCTAATGTCATTCAAAACTTTTTCTTCAGTTGGAACTACAGCTAGGAACAGGTTGACTTCAACCTGTGGTAAATGATCTGCATTGATTAATGACAGTCTGTTAAGAACACCATGGAAGTATTCAGCCCATCTCTCTAGGGTCATGTCCCTATCATTAATCATCATGCCTTCATCATCACTTAGTAGTTGAAATGCACCATGGGTCTAATGAACATATATAGCCTTCAGGGCATCATAAAAACACTTGAATTGTTACTATCTACAAAAAAAAATGAATTTCTTCTATCTTCTTACTGAGCCAAGAGTCTTGCATCTCTCTAAGCTTCACTTATACTTTACTTTTGATGGAATTAAATGCAGTCTTCTTAGAAATGGATGAATTATCCTGCTGGTAAACTCTGTGAGTTCTCATTTTTTATTTAGCAGTTTCTGTATTTCCCTATCATTATCATCAAATCAGTCTTGATGTTTACACTGAACAAATGCAGTACTGTACATCAAATCTCTAAAAGTTGCCCTCTCTTTTCTGTTCCACTGTTGTCAACTCTGTGATGGCTCAGTTTTCCCTACAAATTAGCAATAAACCATACCTGCTCAGAAAGACTCTTTAATCTCTTGACATAAATTCTTTTGCTAGAATTTTGCCTTGGGGCCATCACTTTGGATGAATGTGAATATTTAGCTTGGAGAGGATGAGTCTGTGATCGTTCCAGCATTCTACAGCAGAGATTGCCTTTGTCACTCTCATCCTATTGGTCACTTTTTCTTACAATCATATAGTCAATAAAGATGCCAATGTTTGCTGTGAGGGTGCAACCAATAAATTTTATTGAATTTAGGTAAATGGAAGACAGTGTTTGCTATGAGAAGGTCATGAAATGCACAAGTACACCACTATTGCTATTGCTGTTTCCAACATCATTCCTCCCAAGGTCTCCCTGCCATGTCTGATGCCTACTATAGCATTAAAGTCACCCAGAATTATAAACTTGTCTTCTTTTGGTACATTGATAATAAGGGTCTCCCAGTTATCATAAAATTTTAGTTTGATTTCATCAGGATTTGTCTTGGTGGGAGCATAGGTACTGATGATGGTGCCATGGCATTTTCCTTCAAGTAGAAATCTCATTTTTCATGAGCCTATTATTTACTCCTTTTGGTAGGCATTCAAGTTTGTTGACTAGATTAGTTTTGAACTCAGGTCTCCTGACTCCAACACCAGTGCTCAATTCACTGAATCACCTTACCTAACTGCCCCTTAGATTAGTTTTGATTTCAAAACCTACACCAGTTTCATGGCATCCCCTTCACTGAGGCCATTTCAGAAAAATGTGTACCCGCCTCTGACTTTATAAACTGGCCTTCATTTGCCAGTCACGTTTCACTCAGGGCTGCTATTTAGATGTTATACCTGCTGAATTCTCTTGCAACAAGAGCTGTCCATTTTTTCAGGCCTATTGGATCTTGTGTTGTCTGTGCGCATGCACACATCCCATGCTCTAATGGTGAATGAAATCTTCTTTGAAGAAGTTTTTGTAGATATTTTTATGTCTCAGCTGCAAGGTGGGATCCCCACCAGCTAATCAGGCCAGGGTTGGGTAAGCAGACAATTTTTCGGGCACCTTTTCTATCCCCTTCCGCTTACTAGTGGGTGAGCAGCGTGATCTTTAAAAGGGCTGTTCAGACACCCAGAGGGCTGCCAAATCCCACTGCTACTTTTTCATAGGGAAACAACCCTGTGTCCTGGGTCACATGTGTGCAGGGTTATGACTAAAGCTCTTAGTGTATCTTCACTTGCTGCTTTGTCACGTGCCTGTTACCACTGGACTTTGAGATAGAAATGATAAGGAGGTTAGGGTACTGCCTTTTGATTTGTGTGTAAATTGGATTTAAGTGAGGCAGAGTTGCATTGTTGTCAGCCTCACTCTCTATTCCAGTCATCATGAACCAGGGGCAAGACAGAGTCAAGGAAGCAGTGATGGCTTTTGATACGATGGATGACCTTAGTGTCTTTGATGACAAACCAAGCCCTCAGTGCTCTACAGCACTTGCTTCAGCTGCCTTCATGGTCTTTAGAATGAAATGTTCTCATCCAACCATTCCTCACCAATGAGTTTGAGACTCCCTCAGTTACTCTCAACCTGGTTTAGCCCATCTGCTGAATCAATTTACAAGAGGAGAACTGGTTAAAGTTTAGAATGGGGGCAGCTAGGTGGCACAGTGGATAGAGCACTGGTCCTGGAGTCAGGAGTACCTGAGTTCAAATCCGGCTTCAGACACTTGAAAATTACATAGGTGTGTGGCCTTGGGCAAGCCACTTAACCCCGTTGCCTTGCAAAAACCTTAAAAAAAAGATTCCTGAAACTAGAGATAGACAGTTCATCAATGAAACGTCTTAATACCATGTTGATCTAGAATTACACATTCAAGCTGACTGCAGTAGAATCTTACCAGCTAGAAAAGATTCCATATGTTAAAGTTTAGAATGTTCACATCCTCTCTAACTTTAAAATCCTCCATGGTGTTCTACACAAAGTACTGAGAACTTTTTGAATTGCTTGACCTTGCTGAGATACTAATTAAGGATGCTAGGGATAGCTCCCTTCTCACTCTCATTTACACAATTATCCCTTCTTTTTTACTTAGGCCTCTATCTCTTTGAGGGTTTTTTAAAATGTCACTTCTCCATGGAAATTCTCCATTGGCTATATATTTTTACTTAATCATACCCTCCCTATGATTCTACATTATTTTTGAGCAAATCAAAATTTAATTCTTTGGACACTGATATTCCATGATTTATGAATATGCAGAAGAAGAATAATGATTTTTAAAATAGACTTTTGTTTCAGATAGAAACTTTGAGTCATTTTAAGCACTATACAATACACAGTACAACTGTTTCCAAGTGATCAGTTTATGCTCCTTTATCAGTTTAATTGTAATTGAGAACTTATCATTAATAATAGCAGAGACATCATCAATACACTTGAGAGGAAGAAATATGAAGTAAAAAGCAAACATGACTTAGAGAAAGTCAAAGAACCAAAGCAATGATGTAATACAAAGATTTTCTGAAAGGAGGCAGATAAGTCTTAGGTCCCCCCAAATACAAAATAAATAACTTTTATTCCATGGTCCTATATTAACTGCTTCATCTCTTTCCCTGCTAGATTCATTAAAATCACTGATTTTCATCCTTCTGATTGCCTGTATAATGATTTTTGATCTCACTACCTTAATAATAAATTCCAATGGATTTTTTCCTGTGCTCACTCATTTTTACTTTTCATAACATTTGATACTATGAACAACTGCTCTCCTTTGTATATTCTCTCTCTTTACTTGGCTCCTCTGGCATTGTACTTTCCTGGTTTCCTCCTAAATATTTAACTAATTCTTCCATCTCCTTATCTTCCTTAAATGTGAATAAAACACAAAATCTCATCCTTTTCTTTTCACAATCATTTCTTTGGTTTCAGTAAATACCTCCATATATAGATGATTACTAAGTCTACATTTCTACCTTCAGCTTTCTAGGCCTAGTTTCAAATTGTTTTCTAGAATGACTAGACCAATTCACCACTCCACCAATTCACTACTGCACCTGTTTTGGACATTCTTCTCACATTTATTTCATGGTTTTGTCCTCTTTGCCAGAATGACAGGTATGGGGTAAAACCTCAAAGTTTCTCTGATTGTGCACGAACTAATAAAATATAGTAAAAATTAGAAGCAAAACAGGTAACTGGGGAAAATCTTTGTAAAAATTTTTTTCTGATAAAAATTTCAGTTTCAAGATATTATAAAACACTGATTCAAATTCATAAGAATGATAGCCATTCTCCAATAGATAAATGTTCAAAGGAGATGAAAAGGTAATTTTCAAAGGAAGAAATTCAGATGATCAAAAATCATACGGGGGCAGCTAAGTGGCGCAGTAGATAGAGTACTCGCCCTGGAGTCAGGAGGACCTGAGTTCAAATCTAACCTCAGACACATAATAATTACCTAGCTGTGCGCCCTTGAGCAAGTCACTTAACCTCATTGCCTTGCAAAAACTAAAAATCATATGAAAAATTCTCTACATCACTGCCAATTAGACACCAAATATCTGCTCCATCTTTTTATCTCCAGTACTATTTCTATCTCCAGGATTTAGCACACAAAATCGTTATTTATATTTTATATGAATAGAATTGATTTAAATGAAAACCAAGGACACCAAAGAAAACCTATGCTCTTTCAGCATGAGATGGAGTACTTGCAGTTAGTTGATAAAATTTCACATAACTTAAATGTGGTTAATGAGACCAAGTAATGCCAATTGACCAAAGTAAGAGTCTAAATTTTTGATTGTAATATTATTTTCATAAAACTTGTCAAGATATAGTAAAAGAAGATTCTTTTGTTTTCTTTAAGCATTGCACATTTCCCTGTGGGTATGAGAACCAACATAGTAATGAGACATCTCAGTGGCATGAGGCCCAGGATATCCAGATTTCCTTTCCCTTTAATTCTATTTACATTTTCATAAAAATAAATCAAATGAGAAACATTTCCCTTCTCCATGGAAAAAAGTTGGAGGAGACAAATTTAGTGACCATGCATCATAATAAGTAATTATCCTTTCCTTTGTTTTATAAATATTTTTTTCCAATAGGACAATTTAAAGTAAGGTAAGCCTGTGTATATTTACTGAGTATTTGGAATGTTTAAGCATAACTTCAAAAGCAAGAAAAAGTACATTTATTTGACTTGGTAGAATAGTGATAAAAAAATAACGTATATAAATATTTCTGAGCTTAATTAGCAGTTGCAACAATTTAGACACAATTTAGGAGGCAAGATGTAGAAATGGATATAAAGTCTATTACATAATGATGTCTGAGTGACTATTACACATGAAAAAAACCCAACACTTTTTCTCTGCTTAGCGGAGAATAGAAAAATTGCAATAGTGATAATTAATTTTGATTGCTGAGAATTAAATTGAAAAAAGGAAAATAAATTTAAAATATTTAGCACTTTAAAATGCCTAAGTGAATGTCACAATCAAATGCCTTCAATCTTATTTGCTTTATAATAATAGTACCTAAAATATAGTTAGCAAGATACCTAACATAAAGTACCTAACATATAGTTAGACATAATCTCATTTTATCTTCATAATAACTCTCTGGGATAGGCAGTCCAAGTATTCTTATCCTTATTTTAAATATAAGGAAATTGGGCAGCTAGGTGGTGTAGTGGATAAAGCACTGGCCTTGGAGTCAGGAGTACCTGGGTTCAAATCTGATCTCAGACACTTAATAATTATCTAGCTGTGTGGCCTTGGACAAGCCACTTAACCCCATTTGCCTTGCAAAAACCTAAAACAAATAAACAAGCAAATAAATAAATATAAGGAAATTGAAGTGCAGAAAAGTTAAATGCCTTGCCTCAATCACATGGCTCCTAATTGGTAAAGCAGGATTAGATCCTTAGACCTCTTGATCTATGAATTTTCTACATTTGACACTTTTAATCCCTTTCTCTTTACCCTTCCCCTTTTAATTTCCTGATACTCTTCTCTTTTAGTTTATAGGATGCTTTCTTTCTCCTAGTGCTTCCCTGATTGTTCTTTGTTGGTTTTCTTTCCTGTTCTTTCCCCTGCTTCTTCTCCCCCTCAACTAGTGGATGTCTTTAAAGTCTCTGACTTTACTCAGTCTACTTGCCTTTATATACCCCTTTCCTTGGTGATATTAATCCACTTCAATGCTTACTTCTATACAAGTAAATCCTAAAATTTTCATTCCCAACCCCTCTTCAGAACATTTGTCTCTCTTGTCCAAACTCAATCAGTCTAAAACTAAACTCATGATAGGAGCCTTAAATCCATCCCTCTTTCCAATTTCCTATTTAATTTTAGGGACTTACCTTTCTTCCAATCATTTTAGCTTAAAGTGTTAGAATAATTTAAAAACTTTTTTTCCCTCCTTTTCCATTACAGTTCAAAACATAGTTTGTCAATCAGAATGCATTTTTGTGAAAGGTACAAATGGACAGTGGGTTGGGTCCAGAACTAAACAACAGGAAGAGCGCAGAATTGCTTTCTTTAAGGAGATTACAAAACTCCTTTAATAACTTGAAGCTTTCCCCAAAACGAAAGCCCCTTTTTTTTTAGTTCTAACATTCTACCAATATTATTATATACCTGGGAGTCATGAAACATAACAACCTCCAAAGAACTGAAAATGAATATCCTATAGAGGGCAATGGAGATTTTCATGGTGGGGGTGAGCAGATTGCCAGCATTTAACCAATGAAGAACTCTGAATATTAACAATAGTGAAAGACACCATTGGGATAGTGAGCTATTGTTACACTTATATCTTCATGATATCAAAAATAAAGTAAGACCTCTAGCTTTTAAAACTCATGGAAAAGTCTGGACAGCTATACAGGTTGTTGTGCTCTAAGTAGAAATAGTGAAAATCCAGATCATTGAGAGCACAATGCATTTGAGTCCTAAGCAATCAATTGTAGGTTCAGGATGGAGGAACTCATCAGTCAGTTTTAAAAGTTTTAAGACTATAATTTTAATCAGTAATTCAATAAACATCCTGCTGCTGTGCTAAGTGCTAGGAATAGAATGACCCAGAAAAGTCAGCCCCTGCTTTTAGGGATCTCTCCCAATAGGGGAGGCAATATTCAAACAACTTTGTGCAAACTAGAAATATACAAGTTATATTGAAGAAAATCAACAGAGATAAAGCACTAGAATTAAGGGGGATCAGGAAAGGCCTCTTGTAGAAAGTAGGATTTTGGCTGAGATTAGAAGGATGCCAAGGAAGCATAGATGAAGTAGGAGAATATTTCAGTCATGGATGCCAGTCAGTGAAAATACCTAGATCTGAGAAATGGAGCTTGTTGTGAAATGAATAGCAAGGAGGCCGGTGTCATTTGATCATAGAGGTGTAAGACTAGAAAGGTGAAGGAGACAGATGATGAAGAATGTCAAAAAAAAGATTTTATATTTGATTTTGGATATGAAACTACTGAAATGTATGAGAAGGGTGAGAGTAACTTGGTCACATCTGTATTTGAGGAAGAACATTTTGGCAACTGAATGGGGGAGGGACTGGAGGGGGGGAGAGACTGGTGGTAAGGCCCAGGTGTGGGATGCTGAAAGCCTATATAAAGATGGTAGTAGTTTCAGAGGAGAGAAATGGGCTTGGTTGAGAGAGGTCACTAAGTCAAAAATCAACAGATTTTGACAAAAGAATGAATATTGGATGTGACAGAGAGTGAGGAATCAAAGATAAAACCTAGGTTGTAAACCTGGGTAACTAGAAGGATGGTAGTACTACTGACAAATAATAGGGAAGTTTGGAAGAGGGAAGAGATTGGGGTAATGATAATGAATTTAGTTTTGAACATGCCAAGTTTAAGATAGCTATAGGACATCCAATTTGAGATGTCTAATAAGCAGTTGGAGATTTGAGTCTGGAGGTCAGGAGATAAGTTAGAGATGGATAATCATCAATATAGAGATGATACTGAATCCATGAGAACTGATGAGACTGCCAAATGAAATATTCCTTAATACAACATGCCAGATGAAACAATTTAACATTAAACTGAATTAAGGAACTGTGATTTCATTGGTCTGACAACTCTAGATATGGGGAACTATCTTCATGTAATCTCATAACCATAGCTAGCAGTGATCCTTTTGTTTCTGTTCAAATCATTTTTCAGTCATTTCCTATTCTTCATGACCCCTTGTGGAATTTTCTGGGCAAAGATACTGGAATAATTTGCCAATTCCTTCTCCCACTCATTTTACAAATGAAGGAAACTGAGGCATACTGGATAAAGTGACTAGCCCAGGGCCACATAGCTATAAGCATCTGAGGCTAGATTTGAACTTAGGGAAGATGAGTTTTTCTGACTCCAAGACAGGCACTCTATCCACTGAGCCTTCTTAGCTGCCCTAAACAGCTAATCTTCACACTAAGCCAATGATGTCAAACTCAAATGCAAAACACAGTTAATAAACTGGCCATAAGGATCGCTGTTAGCCACATATTGACTTAGAAAAACCATGTATTACCATTATCTAAGTGGCTTTGTGTTTGCTGTTTTTTTTTTGTTGTTGTTGTTAAATATTTCCCAATTGTAGTCATTGTATTTGACGTGTTTGATTGAAGGGGAAATTAAGATTCAGGGTGGGGGGTTGAAGGTTTTGTTTATAGTCACACAGTAAATTTGTGATGGAACCAACTCTAGAACCTTTATGTCATTGGCTGGAAGCCCAGACATCTTTCCACTACACCAAGGCTACTTCTTGGTAATAATGATATTTCTTGTTTTTCTCAAGAGTCCTGTAAGAACAGCTGAATCAAAAAGAACATTATATGCTGAAATGATTTCACAACTTGCTGTTAAGAACAACTGCTGTGACTTTCCTCATTCTGGCAACATATTCTTCACACTGTCTTTTATACCTAATACTGTCATTATCCTTTAATAAGGAAATTTACAATACATTTTAAGAGGCCAATAAAAAGCTGGTCCCCATGAGAGAAATCATGCATTTCCCATTTTGAGTTAATTTACTGAGAGTAACCTACTATTTACCACAATATTAATAATGGCCATTTCATTCATCTTCAGGTTTGTAATTTGCACATTATAACTAACAATTATAAAATATTTCATGATGACAAATCATCATAATTGCCTGCCTTTCTTTTGTTTATTAGATACCATTTAAGACATGTTATGATGAAATAAGAATTATATTTTCCAACTTCAGTGGATCAGTTCACAGGGTTTTATTAAGATCTGACTTGGTTCCGGGAAATGCATCAGGTTGAGCATTCCCAACATTCCTTGCTCTCAGAGAGCTTGCAATCTAGATGGATAAGGCAAAATGGACATAACCAAAGTAGAAATAAGATCATTTGTGGGCAAGACACCAGCAGTAACAGGGATCGGGAACTTTCATGTAGAAGATAAAACTTGTGTTAAGCTTTATAGGAAACTAGAGGTTCTAATCGAAAAGCAGGAAGTGTATATGGAAAAGCTAGGGTAAAGTTAGGCATTAGAAATAGTAAGAGGGCCTGGATTGTAGAGACTGTGAAAGGGAATAGTATGCATTAAGTTTGTAAGGAAGATTGGAGCCAGGTTGTGAAGGGCTTTAAAAGACAAGCTATGGAGTTTATATTTGATCTTAAAAGTAATAGGGAGTCAAGAAACTCCCAAAAGGGAGTTTATTACGTAAAGGAGTGACATAGTTGGACCTTTGACTTTAGTACAATTACCTTGGCAACAATTCTCTTAGCAGAGAATAGATTGTAATGGGATGAAATTTGAGGTAGGGAAACTAATTTAGAAGTAGTTACATAAAAAAAAAAAATAAAGGCCTCAAATAGGATGCTGTTTGCAATAGATGGGGACAAATGCAAGAAATATTAGCAAGGTTGAAATAACAGATGGGATGAAGGAGAGTAAAACATTGAAGAACATGGAAGCTGTGAACCTGGATGACTGGAACACTGGCAATTCACTGAAAAGAAATGGCTTAGAGTTGGGGAATTATAATTTCATTTTTGACATGCAAAAGGATGTAGGGCCACTGACATAAAAGGAACATGAGAGAGGAATAGATAATTAGTTCAGTTTGAGATCTGAATTTAAAATGTCTACAGATTTCTGATTGAAAATGTCTTGCACCTCAGGAGAGAAATTAGAGTTGCATAAGGAGATATTAGCCATCTGCATAGAAATTATATTTAAACTCTTGAGAACAAATGATATCACAAAGGAAGAGACTGAGGAAGAAGAGAAGAAGGTCTAGGACAAAATCTCAGAGTTGGAAGAAACTTCAATGATTGTAGACCCACAAGTATTTGAAAAAAAGAATTCCAGTTAAGACCCATGCAATAACAAAACCTAGCCCTGAGGCATAGGAAGTGACTCATATTAACTACCAAATCTACCACTTCCTACCTTTCACTTCCTCTCATCATACTCAGGTTCAGATTAGTGCAAGAATGTAGTCATCTGCATTGCACTCCCATATAATGTTCTCATTTAAATTTGCACTGAATATTTCCATTTAGCTGGAATCAAAGACCATATTTTATGTAGTTATAACTTCAAATACTGTAAATATGAATACTATTCATCATACTGTAGTGGATTCATTATTCAAATTAAAAGGGACCTAGATGTATTTGTCAGCATGTTAACACTATTCTATTTAGGTTGGTCTATATCAAGCTCATTTCAACTGTTATGCCTTTGCTGTTTTTCTTGCCTAGAGTTTCTGTCTCCCTTCATCTCACCCACAGAGAACCTACCCATTCAATTCCTCCCTCCTTCATGATTCTGACTTTGACCCTCTATCTCTCTTCCTTTTGATGTCTTACTTAAAGAAAGTTGATTATATTCTGCCTCAATCAAATGAGTTAACATATGTAAAGTGTTTTGCTTCCATAAATGCTGGCAAAATTAAACACTAAAAATGCTAGCTACACTGTGGTATACATTGTCAGATATGGTTCATTGTATTGGATATTTTTTTAGAAATTGTTTTTTCTTTATTTTTAAGTAGAGTTAAATGAGTAGGGGCTTAACTTTCCAGCTATAACTAATACACCCGCAAAAATCATCAATGAAGCAATAGAATGCTTTATATCATTCTCCAATCATTTTATGTCCATTCCTTTTAACTACTCCCCTTTATGGCAGGAGCAGCATTTTTTTTGTCTTTGTATTCTTGATTGTGCTAGGCACCATGAGATGTTGGGACAGGGATTTATATGCTCATACCAGGACTATATGATGTGCTGAACTGGGGGAGAAATTTTGCGTGTTTTAATTTTAAAAGTTTGTGTAATATATCTCTGAAAACTATTTGTCCCAACAGGAAACAACGTTGTCTTTAGTCACAAGTTAGGCATTCTGCATTTCCCCTGTGCTTGCTAAAGCATAATCCATGTCATGAAAAGTAATATTTCAGTGAGACATTTAATTAGAGTGGTGAGTTCTTCAGATCAGAATATTAGACCAGGAAAAGTCAGGTGTATTGATTTTGGGGCAATTTGTATGGTCTTTCTATAACTCTGGAGTCTATGCATTATAGGTATTTCAGCTTGGAAAAAATAGTATATATTTGGGAAGCAATTCCAAATTTATTTTGTGCTGCTATGAGCTTTAGATATATATGTATTTGTATGTATCAAATTAACCAGAAATGGAATGTGTATGGTATGTACAAAAGATTATATAGGAAATGTACTAGATGATGAACAAAAGAGATACCCTCACCCACCTGATAAATTTTTTTTAAAAGAGATAAAGGAAAAAAAAATCCTGATTCCTCTTAAGCAGTGGACTTCTTACATTCCTCTAAAGCTGGGGTGTCAGACACACTCAAATAGAAAAGGGGATGACTAGAAAGTATATAAGGATCTCAGAGGATCAAATATCGACAGTTTTGAAGTGTAATATTATCTTTCATTGATTGCATTTTCTTTATTATATTATTTTCTAATTACATTTTAATCTGGTTCACTCTTCATGGAATGTGAAGGAGTGGCCCCATAAGGGGTTGTTATGTTTGTCCTTCATCTCTGAAGAAGAGCACGACATCGGGGAGCTGATGCCATGACAAGCATGTAAATTGGATTTGAGTGAGTGGGGACTGAGCTAAGTCACAGCCTCACTTTCTCCTCCAGAACCAACTGGGTCCAGTGGTCAGATAGGAATCAGGATGACTGAAAATGGTCTTGGATGCAAGGCAATCAGGAATAAGTGACTTGTCTAAGGTCACCCAGCTAGTAAGGGACAAGTATCTGAGGCATTTGAACTCCTGTCCTTCTGATTCCAAAGACAATTCTCTATCCACTGTCTCACCTATATGGCAAGCAAGTGACCTGTTTTAAATTTCTGCCCTAAAGAATAGACCCTGATTGAGGATGTTGGATGAGAATGAAACCTATTTTTTAAATATCACTTTTAGGTTACAAATTGTTTTATATGTTCTCATACTTGAGTCTCAAGACAATCTTGTAGTGTACATTGTTGTATATTATATTTTATGTTTTTGTTAAATTATTTTTCTTTGTTACACCATAGAGTTCAATCAGTGGTACTATAATAATCTCCATTTTATAGATGAGAAAAGATTGAAAGAGATTAAATGATTTTCCCAGGTTCATACAGGTATTAGTATTATAGATAGAATTGGAACTCAGGTCTTCCTGAGCCAAGTCTGTCACTCCATTTCATTGAGTTACTTTGCTACTCTCAAAAGAAGGAAACCACAAATCATAGTAAAATTAAAAGGCATATTCTTTTCCATTGTTTTACTGGCTGCCCAGAAGATAACTAGACCAGTTAAGATACATTTCTAGAACTTGTGAGGTTGTTCCTCTTTGGTAAATTGATGCTCAAAGTACCCCATTTTAATGCACCTGCACAGAATTATACACCTTTCCCAGGATTCATATTCATATGAAGGCCAAGAGTTGCTATTCTTCCTGCTCTGGATCCTCCCTTGCTTCCTCTTTGGGCATTCTTCATATCTGGGATCTTACCCTCCCCCTTTTCCCCATTCTCAACACTCTTCTGATTGCTCTGGGCTCAGTAATCAAATCAACACTACTCCTGGAAAGAACCTTTCAAGTGATCTCCCCCATGGAACAGATGCCTCCTTTCCTGGTCACCACTTTCTTGCATGCTTATTCCTCTTGTTAGGATTAAAACTGTGTGAGGGCAGCTAATATATCACCTTTACTTTGGTATCTCCAACATTTAGTACATTGTTTATTAAGCCAGTACCTCATAAATGCTTATTCGTTCAGTTGCTACAGCTCAACCTTTTCCATCTCCTTGCTGATGTTGTCCAGGAGGATGTTCCCACACAATGAGCCAGGGAGACTGACCTCCTGCTTCTTTCTCCCACTCTAGTCATTGTCATTCAAAGTCCCTCATGGCCAAAATGGACCTCCAGGCTTCCTGGCTTCCTTCAAGTTCATATCACTTTCTGCAGGAAACCTTTTCTGAATATATGTGTGTGCATGCATATATGGATAAACATACATATACATACATATTTACATAGTTGTTTGCATATTTCCCTTTTTAGATTGTGAGCTCCTAAAAGGAGGAATAGCCTTTTTACCCTTTTTGTTTTTATATCACCAGAACCTAGCACAATGAAGGAGTATATAATATGTGCTTAATAAACATTTAATGACTGATTCTTCATTTCTTCCCCAGGGTCAACTCAGATAAAACATATTAATTTTAGGCTAAGAATAACTCATACTTTAATATGAATAAATTTAAATCTGGACTGTTTCAAAATGACCTCAGAGATCATAAAGTCCAGCTTCCTGTCTAATGAAGGAATCCCTTCTACAATATATCTGGCAAATGGTATTCCAGTCTTTGCCTTTAGTCATCTGATAATACTCAACTGCTTGTCAAATCAGTCTGTTCCATTTTTGGACAATTCTAATGGTTAGGAAGTCTTTTCTTTGCATTGAGCTGAAATCTGCCACCCTATAACTTTCACCCATTGATCTTAGTTCTGAAACTTTCATATGACAGCTCTCATGTCCCTTGCCTTTTAATGATGATATCAGCTGTGCTGTATGAGAATTTTGAAGGGAAGAAAAATTTGGAAATAAGGGCAATTTTAGAGTATGAGGGAGGTTTAGATGGATTTCAACTGCAGTAGTCTCCAAACTTTTTGATCATACATCTCTATGTATTAATAAAACTTTTTTGGATATCTACTCCAAATACTCCAAATATGGTTCCTTATTTATAAGTTATATACATGAACTACAACACTAATAATTATATGCATAATAAAATGAATAAGACATGGAAATTAAAAAGTATAAGATAAAAATGAAATAATTTTTGATTCTGGACCTAGGAGGAAGTCACTGGAGTTAACTCATTGAGTAGTGAGTGATACAGTTTTTTAGGAGTAAAATCTATCAGGCTCCCTGCTACACAGTCTGGACTAATTTATTTTTCCTTAAAAGTTATTTAATGTAACCTTGTTTTTTAATTATTTCAGGGCACTAATGCTTGAATAGTGACAGAATTTTCTGGTGGCCGAAGTACAAAAGCCAACATAGAGGAGTTAAGACCTCTAATTGATAATGGCATTTCACACAGCAAATCCAGAGCCATGGAATTTGCACCAAACTGAATCCTTAATACATTATTAACAAATATGTTTTTAATGCCATGCTTGAGTAAACTTTCTTTTGCTAACTGTTCCATGGTCTATGAGTCTCTCAATTTATTTCCAACCTGAGTCATAATTGGCCTATTATATATGGCATTAGTTGCCAAGATTGATGAAAATGAGTACCTGGTTCTCACTGTTGAAATAGGGGAAGATCAATACAAAAGAAAGGCTCCTTCCCATACCTAGACTGGTCCCAGACCTGGCATCCTACCTTTACTACAGGTAAGTACTCTCAGTGGGACATAAAAGGGAATTCTCTACTGACTTGAAGAAATTAGTTTTGTGGGTATAAGAACAAGGAAACTTGAAGGATAAAGATGGTCTCCAGGTGAGTATCCCTTGCTTTTTGTTCTAGAAAAAGAAGATAGAAAATTAAAAAACAAAACAAAAACAAGACCTCCTGTCTTCCTCTCATTCTCTTTTTAAAATGATTATACTCTAAAGACAGACCTGTATTTATGAGGGTAGAGACTAAAAGTGGTGGCAAGTATGGTCTTAGATGCAGAGGTCAGGAGGGAAAATATGTTGAATCTCACTAACATTATTATATAACATCATTAATAATATAATAATAACCTATATTATAAGACAAGATATTGGGAGTAGAACTGAGGACAAGCATGAAAATTTGCCTGAATGTAAGAAGGTCTCAGAAATTCCCTATTACTACCACTATGGGAGGCTTAGGATTTCACTACCAAAAAATTTAGGAGGCTAAATTGGAAATTTAAACAAAAACTTAGTAAGTCACTGGAATGATATGTGTTCAGGGTTTGGGTCAATAGAGCCAATGTGAAGACTGGCTAAGGCTTTGTAAAGCCCATAAAATCAATTGGAGTCCCTTGATAGAGAATATTCTATTTTAGGAGAATAAGATGAGGAATTGTGTCTTGCTGATCATATCGATGAGTTTTAGTGGCAACCAATTCTATGTTGAGGGACTGTAAAGGACAGGATGAAATAGAAATGTTTAGTACATTGGATATATGCTGTTCCCTTCAGCCCCCTCACCCCAACCCATGGGCTATATTGGAGACAATTTGGTTCTCCCCTTGGAAAGAGTCTCATCCTGCTTCCATAATGCCATGCAGGGGAGGATAGACCAATCTTTAAAATTTGAGTGGAATATCAGTTCCAATATAGGGACAAACATGGCTTCTTGTGCAGAACTAGACTAAACTAGACTACATACTAGATACTAGAACTAGACTTGATAAATAGAATATGAAGTTACCTTTTCCCAAATGTAGCTTTGGGTATTTCTTCTGAAACATGAAATTGATAAGGAAGCTATTTATTGCTAGTCTATTAGGGCTACTATCAATCCAGTCCTGAGATAGTAAGTGTCCTTCAAATTTTACAGAAACCTAAAATGTCCCCTAAACCCCAACCCCACTAAAGTGTAAGGGCTGCAAGATACTAGTAGTCAGGTTATTTTTATACATGGAGATCTTGAGCAGGTCGATTGGGACGTACAACTTTTCAAATAAGTTTTGGGCATCCTACTCCTCTTGGGAATTAGTTTCTGTATGGCTCTTTAAATCAGTCACTACTTCAGTTCTTGAGGGTAAATTGATATAGAAAACATTTGAGTTGCCTAAGACATATTATGGATATCAAAAGATTTCACATTTAAGGAGGACTGAAAGTAATTTTCTCTCTAATGATGGAAATAAAAGAGACCAACGTATACATGTACTACACTGTAAGTTCCTTATAATAACCTGTGTCACTGGTGATGAACACAGATGGCAGCTAATGATTTGAAGTCAAGTATAGGGAAGTGAAAAAAAAGTTGGCATAATGATTGATGAGGTTATTCTTGACCTTGTCAATTTAGTGAACCAGGTAGTCCAAGTCCAGGGCCAGAGCTTCAAACTTGGATTTATGGACCTCATTGATGACTTTTTTCAACATTGTTATAACAATTTGATTTTCCCTGAGAGGTAATTCAATATATATTTGCCCTCCTTTCCCAAACCTACCTGAATTCTCCCTTATACTTCCAGTCAAGTGGGCAGAAACCTGAAAGAGGACCCACTTTCTGAGAGTGCTGATGTCCGCCACTGTACTGATGACATTATATTGATTAAGCTGAAGGAGATCATGGTGTTAGGTTTCCTAACTCATATGGTAGTCTATAGAAGGAATAAGAAGTAAGGGGATCAACATTAAGACAATTCAAATTTCAGCCCATTCACTCAAGTTCAGTTCAATTATGTTCCTTACTAAGCACTTGGAATATAAATAAGGGAGCCCTCAAGGAGCTTTCAATCTAATGGGAAGACAATATATAAAAGTCTTTAACCCAGATGATTATGGACATAGCCTGGAATAAGTTACCAATATTCACTTCCTCACACTCTAAGTAGCAGAGTCATTGAATTCTGCATTTTGCAGAATCCACATTCCCACCTGATTATCGTTCTGGACCTTATTTATGGAGTCACTCACAAATCTGACTCTTTTCAAGTGAGTCCAAGAACAGGCTATCTCTGGAAGATCTAAAATGAGCCATCCTGGGGTAGCTAGATGATGCAATGAATAGAGCACCAGCCCTGGAGTCAGGAGGACCTGAGTTCAAATCCAATCTCAGATACTTAATAATTACCTAGCTGTGTGGCCTTGGGCAAGTCACTTAATCCCATTGCTTTGAAAAAATAAAAATAATAATTTAAAGTGAGCCATCCTACACAATCTTCCCCTGAGCCCTTATGACCCTAGGAATCCAAATTTTTTAGAGATCTCTCTCTCTCTCTCTGGCCAAAATAATCTTTGGCTGGTATTTGTGGCCTCACTAAAAGACTATTAGCTTTCTAGAGCCACAAGCTCCCCAAAGCATACATTCTCTACCTTATTTTAAAAAGCAGTTTTTACCTGTTACTGGACTATACTTGCTACTGAATAGGTGATACTGAGTCCTACCAACCATTATCTTTCATCCAGAATTGCTTATGAGTTGGTTAATGTAAGATTGTTCTTCTAATAAGATGACTAGAACACTGGAAATCTCTGTTGTTAAATGTAAATTCAAGACCTCATTTGTCCAGCTTCCTTAGGAGTTTGTGCCTTTCATGGACAAGCTGCAACTCTTGTCAGATGCTAAGGTTTCCAGTCTCATTTAAACCATCCTTGTCTTAACCTTTAATCCAAGGGTTCACCCTACTACACGGACCTAGCTTGTGAATAGCACCATTGTGCATAGTTTGTCACTGACTTCAGCTACTATAACAATGGAAGAAGTAACTAAACTTTCATAGCTATTAATCTAGTAATGGAAACTACTCTGAGGTATAGGAATTTTGTGCTTCCAGTGGTATGAGCTACAAATAATAGTTTGTATGAGAGAGCTTTGAAGAATGGAAAAATCAGGATTGGACAAATCAACTCTTCAAAGAAAAGAACAGTGGTTATCTTCCTGGCCCTTAGTGAATCTTTGGTTCAGAGTCTTGAAGTCCTTGCCCCTTCAGAATCTTTATGCACACTAGAAA
Source organism: Macrotis lagotis (assembly GCF_037893015.1). Classification (NCBI taxonomy): domain Eukaryota; kingdom Metazoa; phylum Chordata; class Mammalia; order Peramelemorphia; family Peramelidae; genus Macrotis; species Macrotis lagotis. The sequence goes on from NC_133658.1 coordinate 628,675,119, forward strand.
CAGCTCAGATCCATATGATTGACAGATTTCTTTTTCCCCAGGATATTTAATGACAAGACTTATTTGTACTCTACTCTGTATTCCTTGTAATTAGGACAATACATAATATATTAAAGTCAGGAATATTCTGATTTTGGATTTCAACTCGGGTCCAAGGTTCTATCCACAGTGCTACCTTGCAACCTTAAATACGTACAGATACATTATTAACTTTTTTCTTCATATTTTTATGTATCTGATAATTATTGAATGGGAAAATAAAATTGAGATTGACATTACCTATAGTGTAGTATAATATAGAGCTGAAAAGAAGTATCATAAGTAAACTAGTGTCTAATCCTTTTTTTTCCACAGTTGAGGAAACTAAAGCCAAGAGATGAATGATTTGTGCAGTAGCAGAATTAGTGTGTGAAGGAAGGCTTCTTCCTATATCAGGTTACCCAATTATAACTTTGATCATGTCACTCCCCTAATCAAAGACCCTTTAAAGGTTTACCATATATGGCAGGACAAAGACTGTACTAAGACTGAAATTTATGATGTCCACTTTCTGCTTCCAACTAACATTTTTGCCTTATTTTGCAAAATAACAGTATTATAAGCTTAGACTTTTTTTTTCCCTAGGAATTCCTAAGATCTTCCATTTAAAACAAAATGGAAAGTTGAGGTTACCATTCCCCAAATATACTTGTTTCCTCAGTTTTGAGAGGTAATGCTTGCAAAATGGATAGAACTGGTCTCTTACCTGATTCTTATTGAATGTATAATCCTAGTTAACTCTTGTTGTTCTAGGAAATTCTCTTGAGCTACAAGTTCCAGAGAAGGTAACATCCTGCAATGGTGAATGGAGTTTCATTAGTCAGTGTTTCCTTGTATCAATGAAATCTCCGGTGCTATTGTTAAACCAATCCCTATCCCAGTTTTATTGCTCTGATCTCCAATTGTAGCATATAAAGATTGTTTCCTATTCTTTTCTACAGAGCAGCTATGGATTTTTTTTTTTGTGTATATAAATTCTTTTTCCTTTTTATTACAAATTTAGGATAGAACCTAGCAGCTGCTTGAGGTGGGTGAATTGGTGCTTACCAGGAACAGAAAGAAATCATATCTGTCTCTCCATTTCTATTAAAATCATAACTGGAATAAATGCTCTAAATCACTAAAAATTACAGAAATTCAAGTTAAAGCAACTCTTGGATACCACCTCATAATTATCAGATTCACTAAGATGACAAAAAAAGAAAATGTCAAATGCTGGGGGGGGGGGATATAGGAAAATAGGTGTATAAAAGGAATTGTTATTTTTAACAGAATCATAGATTAAGAGCTGAAAGGAACCTTAGAGAGCATCCCATCTGATGCCCTGACTTTGCAAGTGAGGAAACTAAGCCTCCCCAAAGTTAAGTGACTTGCCTAAGATGATACATATAGTAAAATGAATAAAATCAGTGCATAACCCATCCACCTCTGAGACTTGCAGTGGAGAATAATGACTTTGTGTTTGTGTGTGCTGAGAGTGGTAATTTATGCAGGCAAACCAGAAAGCTCTTTCTCAACAAAGGACAATTGCATCTTGGTTTGCAAAGTATTGCTCTTGGGGGAATTGTCAGAATCAGTAGTCATTCTGAGTTGAGACCTGAGGGCAATGGCATGAAATTCAATTTAATCCAACAAACATTTATTAAGTATGTAGACTATGATGCTTATGTGCTAGGGTAGATACAAAGATTTTTAAACTGATCATAAACTTGATGACCATAATAAAAAACAAATAACTAATAAACATATTAAATGAGTAAAATCTTCCATAAAACCCTTGATATTTAACAAAGTAGAAATAAATAAATTATCACAAAATATGTTCTCTCTACACATCTGCCTTTGGCTTTTTCATTTTGATTTTTTTTATTACAGCTTTAGTCAATGTGTATACAGCTCTACTTTTCTAACCTTTTGTGTTATTTGATATAGTTCTTCTATATTACCTTATATTCTTCACAGTTTTAATAGCATGACAATATTTCATCTGTTATTTATATCATAAATGATTTGTTCATTTTCTGATTGTTGGACATATGGTTTATTTCCAATTTTTTTTAAATTAAAAATAAAGTATCTAGGCCCCCAAATTGAAAGTGTGGGGAAAAACTGTTGACTGAGTTCTAAGTAACTTCTCAGAGCTCTATCAAAATGTCAAACTACTGTGATCTGATCTGGTTTATTCTTGAGGGATTTTTGGGAACATGTTCAGAATGGAAATCTCTTCATTACCTACCATGTGGGTCTTGGCGGCTTCTTTTGATTGGACTCCTGGAGCTTTAAAATTGGCAAGAATGATCTGTTCAAACCCTTTTGGACTGAGTGACTGAGTTCTTTTCTTCACCCTCTTTCTTCCATGAACTTTCCATCTGCTGCTCCTGGGTTTTTTGGGTTTTTGTTCAGTCCATTTTTTTTTTTTACCTCTACAATCTGAGAAATGGGTTTGGGGGTTGTTAATTTTTATTCTGTGTTGCTCATCCTTAATTGAGGTGACCTCATGAGATCTGAATCTAAGCTGTTATCACCTAAAGCCAGGTCATACAGTTAGCCCAGCATGGAAATTTGGAGAAGTCAGAGTGCCCAGTGCTTTGGTCTGAAGGTAGAGTTTAAGAATTGGCACAGTGACTGAGCTCTATAGGAATCAAACTAGGCTATGAACCTTATTTATTTTTTCTTCCCTTGAGGCTAAAGTGGTAAAAGATTGTTGGTGGGATTATGCTTCCTATACATGAAGGGGAAGTAAATTTAAATATTATTTTTTGAAGTAAATATTCCTTTGGAAAAGTTATGTCATATGTGGGGTCTTATCCATGATAAAATTGGGCTTTTCACTTTTATGGGGGGGAACCCTAGAAAGATACTCTCACTAGGGTAAATTGGGCTAACTTGGACATATCCATTATGTAGTATGGAAGCTACCTGTAAAGCCATTAGAGTATGTCCACCTTGCCTACCATAGGAGTTTATTTGTTCTCAACCCTGTGGGTAGGGGCAACCTTCTTTGATACTTTTCTGTCTTTAAAACTAGTATCTACTGAAGCCCAAATGGATGCCATGAATTGAACCCATGAGAGGGCAGGATTATCCTTCTTCCCTTGTTCCCTCTTTTAGCCTAGTTCCAACATATATATATATATATATATATATATATATATATATATATATATATATATATACACACATATATATATTTCTACTATGTGTTGTTTGTCCTCAGTTTCAGTTCTCAGAGATGATCCTTGAGGTACCCAGGCATTCAAACCATAGGATGAATATCCCTGGACCCAAGGGTATATATTGACTAACAAAACCACAAATGAACATTATGTTATATTTTATATTTATTTTGTTAAATATTGTCCAATTACATTTTATTCTAGTTCTGTCACATTCTGGAGTTTTGCTGCTGCATATGGCCCATTGCCTCAAGAATGACACCCCTGAGAAACTAAAAATTACACATAAATTGGTAACTTGCATTGATAAAGAGGATTTTTTCATTAGGGAATTCCCTAAATAAGTGAAATCCCAACCTTGTTCCAACATCTCACACTTTTTTTTTAAAGATTTTATTTGAGTTTTGGGTTTCACAATTTTTCTCCCAATCTTACTCCCCCCCCCACTGAAAGCAATCTGTCAGTCTTTATTTTGTTTCCATGTTGTACATTGATCCAAATTGAGTGTGATGAAAGAAATCACATCCTTAAGGAAGAAACAAAAAGTATTAAGAGATAACAAGATCAGGCAATAAGATATCTGGGTTTTTTTCCTAAATTAAAGGGAATAGTCCTTGAAATCTGTTCAAACTCAATGGCTCTTTATCTGGATATAGATGATATTCTCCATTGCAGACAGCCCAAAATTGTCCCTGGTTGTTGCACTGATGGATCGAGCAAGTATATCAAGGTTGAACATCACCCCCATGTTGCTGATAGGGTGTACAGTGTTTTTCTGGTTCTGCTCATCTCACTCAGCATCAGTTAATGCAAATCCCCCCAGGCTTCCCTGAATTCCCATCCCTCCTGGTTTCTAATAGAACAACAATGTTCCATGACATAGTTTGTTTGCTAAGCCATTCCCCAATTGAAGGACAATTATTTGGATTTCCAATTCTTTGCCACCACAAAGAGGGCTGCTATGAATATTTTTGTACAAGTGATGATTTTACCCTTTTTCATCATCTCTTCGGGGTATAGACCCAGGTGGTATTGCTGGATCAAAGGGGATGCTCATTTTTGTTGCCCTTTGGGTATAGTTCCAAATTTCTCTCCAGAAAGGTTGGATGAGTTCACAGCTTCACCAACAGTCACACTGTTTTTATACTTGCTCTTTCCAGCTTATCAGTGAAGAAAATAAAAGAATCTAAATTTTATATATTAAAGGTTCTCTTATACTCCTCCCACCTTCAATTTTGCATGGTTTTGGGTTCTTAACAACTTTAATTATTGTTTTAAGCAACTGTTGAAGTTTTGTTTCCCCTCTGATTAAATGTTTTTACTTGATGATCAACAATATCATCACATGACATCATAGTAAAAATAACAACATATTTAAAATAGAAAATCAGTGTAAAATATGGAAAATTTTGTTGTTCAGTAATTTTAGTTGTGGTCAATTCTTTGTTATACTATTTGGGATTTCCTTCACAAAGATATTGGAGTGGTATGCCATTTCCTTCTCCAGAAGGAAACTGAGACAGGGTTAAGTGACCTACCCAGGGTCACAAAGCTAGTACATGTGTGCAATTGGTTTTGAAGTCCAAGGTCCCGCACTCTATCCACTGTACCACCTAGCTGCCCCCCATAGGAAAATTTAATTTACTTAAAAAATAGATTTACAATTTCTGTTTTCTTAAGCAAGCCACCTCAGATCCTGTAAGAACTAAAGTTTAGTTCATCCTGGTCACAGTTTCTGCTACTACAACAACAGCACTTAGGTGCAAAGGTTCTTAACTTTTTGTGTGTCATATATATATATATAAAAAAAAAAAACAAGAACAAAAAACTCAATGAATGGTTAAAACAGAAGAAGCCTGTTAATGTCCAAAAGGGACACCTAGAATGAACCAGTGTCTGATCATAGTTTACAAAGATTATAATGCCTTTCCTGCCTAAGAAGGAGCTTGTGAGCTGGAACAGTGAGGCAGTGCTCATATGTGTAAAGGGAAGATGGAAGAAGTGAAAGATTTATAATTCTTAAACAAAGGAAGGCAGGGAATTAGGGAGAAAGAGAGGAACTGGGAAGAAAGAAATGAGGCAGGGAGCCCCATTCCCGAGGGAGGTAGAGCCTTAGGAAGCAGCAAAAGTGAGCTGATCTAATTGTCCAAGTTATGACCTTTTGATACACAAATCTGTCTGACAGTTAAAGGCTTGAACACAAACAAGAAATAATTTTTTGCAGGGTTCTGAGTTTTCATTTTTCTCCCATTCTTTCCTTCCCCCAACAGAAAATAATCTGAATTAAACTGTCAATTTTTAACCATGTTAAATAACAGATCCATAGTGATCATGTTTTGAGAGAAGAATCAAATCCAAAAGAAAGAAAGAAAACATTGGAGAGGGAAAAAAAATATTTAATACATAAGGCAACCTTTAAAAATTGAAGGTAATAAGCTTTGGTCTTCATTTAAACTCCACAGTTCCTTCTCAGGACATGGATGGTATTTTCCATCATAAATCCTTTAAAATTGTCTTTGATTATTTTTCTTTTACTACTTCTGAGATCAGACCCATGCTTTTGAAATATAAATTTGGCAGTTGGGTGGATGATGTACTTGAGAAGGGGAGAGAGTGAATGCAGAGGCACCAATTTTATTATAATAGTCAAAGAGAGAGGTTCCAAGTTTTAGAACTAAGGTGGTAACCATATGAATAAAATGGATAAATTGAATAGGTATTGGTGAAGTAGAATAAGTAAGACTTAGCAAGTTTTGCTGCAAAGAAAGAGAGGCAAGAGGCAAATAAGAGTTAAATTGAATACTTCGATGACTACAAGTGAAGAAGTTTAAAAATTAAGTTAAAAATAGTAAGATTTAATAGGGGCAAAAAAATAGCAAGAGAAAAAAAATGATTAGGAATGGGATAAGTATGGGAGTCACAAAGGAGCATAGCCAGAAGTACTTACCTACATGAGGGACCTAGAAAAAATATCAGAGCAGAGAAACATGGAGGGGGGAAATCATACTCCATGATCACAACAAAGATTGGGACATATTAATGCATCTAAGTCATATCATGTAGTATATTTTTTCATATATAGGGGAACATTAGCAGGACATGATATGTTTGCACCCTTGTCTCCTATTGACTACCTTCTCTGATTATGCAGATGTGCCATAAAGGGAAAAAAATGAATTATAACATCATCAAAATAGTCTTTGATGACTTAACACATATACTGCAGGATCAAAACATCTTTAATTTTTATTTGTTTAACTTCAGGTAAGAGCCACAGTTGACATCTAGAGTAACAATTCTATTTTATGGTCAGACTCAGAAATAAGCCAGTGGGAAACATTCCTTTTCAGAAGAGCATAATAGGGAAACTGAGTCAGAAGTGACCAGACTTGGGCTGAGGCCAAAATCAACCCTTTGGTTTTTCCCAGACTTCAACCTCCATCTGTATCATATTCCATTTGAATGGTTTATGATATCTCTCCCAAATGGTGGATTACCGATTTAATGATCCATCAGATAACTTATAGTTGAATTCAAATCACAGAACAAAATCAGTTATAGTCTAAAAGTTTCTACCTCAAATAGAAAATTTCATCAATCATAACTTAGGGTTAAATACAGTTATTTTTCATCTCATGAAGTTGCTATAAGAGAAAAAGTTCATCAGGTCAAACATACATAAGAGATTTCACAAAAAAAAATTTTCTTGCCTTTTCAAGTTTAAATTTGTCCTGATGTAAAGACTAAATCATTAATCAATGACCAATTTTAGATTTTGACACTATGACAATAACTTCAAATAATTTATACTTCTATAAATGATAACCAAGTAGTTATAGTTATAATTTTCTCTTAACTTCAGACAAAGAAGTAAAATTTTAGTTCTCTAAATGCCAGTTACAAAACACTTATAAAACAGGATTAGTAAGGCTGATAAAATGGCATAGCTGATTTTAAAATATTTTCCATATGTTTTATGTTTCTTTCAGTTCATACACTAATAACATCCAAGTTGTAAAAAATTGCTCAACTTTTATAAAAGTTTACCAATTTGTGATAATAAAAAAACTTGAAAGTTGAAACAAATCAATGATTTATAAAATGACTACAATTTAGTTGAAGACATTCCCTAAATTTCCTTGCCCAGAGAATTAGGTTTCTTGTCACCTAGGCTTAATATAAAATTCGTATTTTAAAAAAACTCATACTATACACCTAGAATAAAGCTTCCAAAAGAATATTCAAAGTCCCAGAATCTCAAAAAGGAAGAAATTTGGGGATACCCTAAAGCAAGATTCATTCATTCAATTGATAATTTATTATGATTACCTGGAAAATTCCTCCCCACTTTTTTTTGGTAAATGATAGTCACCCATACCTGTCATAGAGGCAGAGAAATAGGTCTTGTCTTTAAGTATCTATCAGAGAAAGACTCAAATAAAATCTACAACATAATAGCAAATAAAACAAAGAAAACTTCAAAAATATGTGGGGCCAACGAGCATTATATTCAACAGGGAGAGGCTAGAGGCATTTCCAATAAGATTAGAGGTGAAACAAAGATGCCCATTATCACCACTTCTATTCAATATCATATTAGAACTATTAGCTTCAGCAATAAGAGAAGAAAAAGAAATTGAATTGGGAAGGAAGAAACAAAACTCTCACTCTTTTGCAGATGACATGATCGTATACCTAGAGAATCCCAAGAAATCATCCAAAAAACTACTGGAAACAATTAGCAACTTTAGTAAAGTTGCAGGATATAAAACAAGCCCTCATAAATCCTCAACTTTTCTATATATGACTAGCAAGATGCAGCAGGAAGAGCTAGAAAGAGAAATCCCATTCAAAGTAATCTCAGATAATATAAAATAACTGGGAGTCTATTTGCCAAGGCAGACTCAGAAACTTTTTGAAAACAATTACAAAATACTTCTCACACAAATAAAATCAGATTTAAATACATGGGCAAACATCAACTGCTCATGGATAGGTCAAGTTCATATAATAAAAATGACAATTCTACCAAAACTGAACTACCTGTTTACTGCCCTAGCAATCAAAATTCCAAAAAATTACTTTAATGAGTTAGAAAAAGTGTTAAGTAAATTCATATGGAGATATAAAAAGTCAAGAATTTCCAGGGATTCAATGAAAAGAAGTGCAAAAGAAGGTGGCTTAGCCTTACCAGATCTAAAATTATATTATAAAGCATCAGTCATCAAATCTATCTGGTATTGGCTAAGAAAGAGTGGTGGACCAGTGGAATAGACTAGGTGCAATAGCAGGAAATGATTATAGTAATCTGCTGTTTGATAAACCCAAAGAGTCCAGCTATTGGGATAAAAACTCTGATCAAGGGCAGCTAGGTGGCACAGTGGATAAAGCACACTTAATAATTACCTATCCCTGTGGCCTTGGGCAAGCCACTTAACCCCATTGCCTTGCAAAAAACCTTAAAAAAAAAAGAAGAAAAAAAAAGAAAAAAGAGGCACCATTTTAAAAAAACTCTGATAAAAATTGCTGGGAAAATTGGAAGTTAGTATGGAAGAAGCTTAGATTAGACCTACATCTCACACCCTATACTAAGATAAGATGCAAATGGATATAGGATTTAGACATAAAAAATATTATAAGCAAACCAGAAGATCAAGGAGCAGTTTACCTGCCAGATCTATGGAAAGGGAAACAGTTTATGACCTAGGAAGAAATGCAGAACATCACTAAAGACAAACTAGATGATTTTGATTACATTGAATTAAAAAGGTTTTGTACAGACAAAACCACTGTAATCAAGATCAAAAGAAATGTAGCAAACTGGAAAACAATCTTTACAATTTGTATCTCTGACAAAGGACTCATTTCTATAATATACAGAGAACTGAGTCAAATTTAAAATAAAAGAGCCATTCCCCAATTGACAAATGGTCAAAGGATATGCAAAAGCAATTTACAGATGAGGAGATCAAAGTGATCCACAGTCATATGAAAAATTGCTCTAAATCATTATTTATTAGAGAAATGCAAATTAAAACATCTCTGATGTACCACCTTACATCTCTCAGACTGGCCAATGTGACCAGAAAGGACAATGATCATTGTTGGAAGGGTTGTGGGAAATCTGGGACACTAATACATTGTTGGTGGAGCTGTGAACTCATCCAACCTTTCTGGAGAGCAGTCTGGAACTATGCCCAAAGGGCAACAAAAATGTGTATACCCTTTGATCTAGCAATACCACTACTGGGCCTATACACTGAAGAGATGATGAAAAAGGATAAAAACATCACTTGTACAAAAATATTCATAGTAGCCCTGTTTGTGGTGGCAAAAAATTGGAAATTGGGTAAATGTCCTTCAATTGGGGAATGGCTTAACAAACTGTGGTATATGTATGCCATGGAACACTGTTGTTCTATTAGAAACCAGTTGGGATGGGAATTCAGGGAAGCCTGGAGGGATTTGCATGAACTGATGCTGAGTGAGATGAGAAGAACCAGAAAAACACTGTATACCCTAACAGCAACATGGGAGTGATGTTCAACCTTGAAGGAATCGCTCATTCCATCAGTGCAACAATCAGGGACAATTTGGGATTGTCTGTGATGGAAAATACCATCTGTATCCAGAGAAAGAACTGTGGAGTTTGAACAAAGACCAAGGACTATTACTTTTAATTTAGAAAAAAAACTGCTATTTTATTTTCTGATCTTGCTCTCTCTTTTACTTTATGTTTCTTCCTTAAGGATATGATTTCTCTCTCATCACATTCAATTTAGATGATCAATGTATAGCATGGAAACAATGTAAAGACTGACAAATTGCCTTCTGTGGGGGGTGGGGGGAGGAAAGTAAGATTGGAGAAAAATTATAACTCAAAATAAATAAAAATCTTTAAGGAAAATAAAAACATATATGGGGCCCCAAAATCTCATTAAAAAATAGATTGAACATGGGGCAGCTAGGTGGCACAGTAGATAGAGCACTGGCCTTTAAGTCCAGAGTACCTGAATTCAAACAAATTTGACCTCAGACACTAAATAATTACCTAGCTGTGTGGCCTTGGGCAAGCCACTTAACCCCATTGCCTTGAAAAAAGCCTAAAAAAAAATAAATTAAACATAATCGTGATGAAGTCAAGTTAACATTACAATACATTACAATGAATTAGCTTACAGAGGAAAAATTCACAGAAAGGAACTTTTACAGATTTTTCCTTGAATTTAAACATTTTTAAAATTTCCCTTTCTTAAATTCAAAAAACAGGTAAATCTCTTTCATACTGAGACTTAGTTTTAAGTATCATAAATGAAATGCAAAGATGTTAGCAAAAATTAATCACTATTATAAGAAAATTTTAGCAGACCTTTAAAAATTAGCATAATATATATATCTTTATTACCCTAGAAATTTCCAAATTAACATTGATTAATATATCCTTAGATATTGCATATATAGGTATATATATATATATATATAAAATAAAAACAAACTGGTGACCTATACCCTATTTTGTAGACCTATTTCTGCAAGAACTCTTGCACGAGGTCAAAATAAGATTTTCTATTGCAATACCTAAATAAAGCCTCAAAAATTACAATAAATCAGAGAATTACAATTTGTTTTTAAAATCTTAACTATCTACACTGTAAGAGAAATTACCTTTATTCATATGCTTAGTAGTGAGAATTTTAGAGGTGTTACAATATGATAAATAATATTATGTAGTTTAGAACTTGTATTTTACTCACTAAATAATAATCAGATGCCTTAAATTTTGTTAAATGAACTTCCAGACTTCCTTACATCAAAAACATTGGATATTCAAAAAAAAGAAGCAAATTATGAAGTAATTACATTAATTAAAAATATTATAAAAATCAGTCAGTTGACCTTCACTGTGACTCAGCGGAATAAGTCCTCTTATTTCGTTTTACAAATCACAAATCACTTGGTTTAAAAACAATTCAACAAATTTCAAGGATTGAACACATTGTGACCTGCATTACTTTAACTCTCCCCATTTTTTTAAACTTACAAAACAAGGTTTCTTCCATCTAGATTAAAGCTGAATACAAACTGATTCACCTGCCACCTGAAATCAAAATACAAATTCTCCTCAATTCTTTCTACTTAAAACAAAGTCAAGCTTCCTCATACCCTCTCAACATACATAGAACTATCTGAAATTGTCACAAGGTCACCCATCCAAGGATGGGAAAGCTTTGGAGCACATGTGATAACTTCTGCCCACCTAATTCTTTCCTTCCTTCTATATTTTTTCAAGCTTTTTTTTCTTTCCTAAATATTTCCAACCCATTATTCAACCAATTCTATTTTCTTTTACCTTCCAACCTTAACTCAGATTGCAACACTCTATTTTCAAAGGTATTTTGATTTGCCTCTCAAAGAACAAAATTACAAAAATACTTGACTGACAATTAATACAAAGTAGATTCATACTATCCTTTTACTTCTGATCATGTGGTAGTGGGGGAAGGTCAGAGAAGCAGGTAATTATGTGCAGTGTGTAACGGGGGAGAGAGAGATGAGGCCACTCCAATCAGTTGGACAGAACAGCAAGGGAGGTGTGGGGAAGCTTTGGGAGAACATAAAACACAAGTTTTTGTGTTTTTGATTGGAATTTCTTTGTAATTAAGTCAATTAAGACCAGTCAACAAGACTCAATAGAGGCCATAATTTAGGGCCATTTTTGGTTTTCCAGTCCTGGTAATATTGACTTTTTTCAGGGGTACCCCTTATTCTCTCTTTTAATTTTAATACATATTATGGTTAGATACCTGCAATAACTTAAAAAAACTTATTCTTAGCAAAAAAAAAAACAGTTTTCACCAACACATATTGGCAAAAAAATATCTCAAGAATAATTGCCTTTTTTTCCCTACAACTTTTCAATTTACAAGACTCAAAACTATACCTTAAGAACTCTAAGAGGCAGGAAGGGAGGGGAGGGAATTATAGAGGTGCCTGGAAGAGCGGGGTTTAACCTGTTGAGAAAAGATAAAGGAGGTGCTCTCTCAGAGGGGAAGGTACAAGGAATAAGGGGATTAGGAGAAACAAAACACAGATAAAGACTATTCAACAGCAAAACCACAGCAATCTTGTGGTCCTGTACAATCTAGTAGCTAGGGAAAAGGACTTTAGGCTATCCCTTTTCTTAAGGTCTTAAAGGCCAAGTATTAGATTGGTTCATCTTTTTACACAAAGCAATTGTGTAAGCCTTATAAACAGAAAAATATGCCTGTAGTTTAGATACGAGTAGTCAAGTCCTCATATTCTAGCACCCATAGGGAAGCAGGCTTGATCACAAATGGGGACCCTAGACTAGGACAGCACAGGTTCCTCTCAAAATCATTAAAGACTAAATGTACCCCCGGAGTCTCTGAGAGACTTCATTAAAATAATGTCCCCTCTGGCCAGGAAGGGGTGAAGTTCTATTGGGCAACAGAGGGTACCTTACAAAAAGTGATGATTCACAAATAAAGCAACAAGAAATGACTTACTTGAAAAGCAGGTTATCCAGGACCAAAGCTGGGTCAACCAATCAGGAAACCCCAATCAGGGAAACCAATTGAAGAAATTTTAAAATGAAGTTAAAAGTGCTTGAAAATATTTCAGTGTGGTCTACTTTGAGTTTGAATGTGTGAGGAATTCATGAAATGATTAGCTCTGACCTAGAAGTAATTAGGGACAAAAAGGTTTAATAACTTATTATTGTAATTAGCAGAAGCTAAAGGAGAGAGAAAAAAGGCAGTGAGCTGATCACCTGGGAGGATGAGCAAAAGGATAGTAATCAACTGCCATAAGTAAAGAGGGAGAGCAATATAAGAAAGAAAAATTAGGAACAACTGCAAGATGCTTGCAACTGGGATGACAGCAGCAGCATTGAGGTTTTTATAAGGGAGTAGTATATAGATAGTATGTGCCGGGAAAAGGGTGAGGGAGGACTTGAGAGGATAAAGGAAATTCCCACTATTTCAATGGGTTTGATTCAGGGAATTATGGACATATGAGGTGATGTTTTTTGCCGCTGATTTGTTTCTTGGGTTCAGCTCTACCCTGAGAGGAATTTCATCTCAGACTTGGGAATGCAGGTTTTGGCAACAAAATAGATGTATTAAAGGAAGTTACAGCATATTAAGAAAGGGATAGAAAAGTTAGAATTTTAAGATAAGACCCCGTGGATTGCTACCTGAGCAACATTCAGCAGGAGACTGGAAGGTCAAGCAGAGAGAGCTCCTTTCCAACCCCTTAAGTTCTCTCCCAGAGTCCATGGGAGGGGGTGGTGACCTGGGAGTGACCCAAGTCACTCAGTGGAGATTTTGCCTTTACCTGTTCTTCCTGGCTGCCCAGAAAAAGCAATGCAATCTAAATTGAAGGTTGGGTCCTGAGGTGTGCCTAAATTAGAAGATAAAGAAGGAAGATTTTCTTTACAATGCAAACAAAAGATTTACAAAGTTTGTCTCCAATTTATCTCTTCATACCCTATGCCTATGTTTCTTTGCATCATATTTCCCTCTCAAATTATTAAGTAGCCTATGGCTACTTAGATGTGATTCTGCCTATGAGGAAACATTATTCAGACTGGGAAATCATGGGGGGAAATAAAACAAAAATTTATTACAAGGTTACAAGACATAGGAAGGACTAGAGAGAGAGAGAGAGAGAGAGAGAGAGAGAGAGAGAGAGAGAAGAACAGCTAAGTTGACTGAAGAATGAACTAGCCTAGAACTTCTGGCCAACCCAGGGTTTTATGTCTTGCCTAGCATCCAGAGGGCAAAAGGTGAACTCCCTTTCTTTTTCTAGACCAGGAATTGGGTAAAGGGTAAAGCCTAAGGAGATCAGCATACAAATTTTACATTAAATAATGGTAATTTAAGAATGGGGAGGGACCCCACCCAAGATTACAATCATAATTCTCTACTTCAAGTTAATTTACATCTCAAGAGTCAATTTACATCTCCACCCAAATTCTTTGTTACATTCAAATTCTCTTCATCTTTCCCAGCATTGATGTGATTAGAAACAAATTTTTGTAGAAGAAAGTATCTGTGCCTGTGCCTGTACATTGACTCCTATTATTCCATAGTTAAATTCAAATTTGTCACCTCACTTCATTTCCACCCCTCCCCACCCTGTCACCCCCTTCAGACCTGGTTTCAGTCCTAGAATAGGGAGGGATTTCCCCTTTGTCTATCATCTCTGACATTCTAGACCCAGAGAGTGAGCAAGACTATAAAGTCTAACCTGGACTCCCCTGGAGTCTCAGCCCAGTTAGTTCTTCTGACTGTGTCTCTCTGCCTCTCTGTTTCTTTCTAACTCTCTCTCTCTCTCTCTCTCTCTCTCTCTCTCTCTCTCTCTCTCTCTCTCTCTCTCTCACACACACACACACACACACACACACACAAAAACACTCGGACCTCCCACCCAAACCTGACTGTCCTTTTGTTCACTCCTATCCTCAAGTTACTTGCTGCTTCTCCAGAAGGAGAAAAGCTTTAAATCCATAAACTTTGTAGACTTGTATAATAAAACCTGACTGGTTTTAAGACTTCAGAGCTATATATGAATTCTTTCACTTTCAAGACCTCTCAATCTTAGATTGGAGACACCAATCCCCTGGGCAACAGGTTTACATCTTAAAAGAACTGATCTATCTCAGTAATCATAGGGAGCCTTTTCTATGGGATAGCCCTTGGGGTGAGTTTGTGAAAGAAGTCAAAGCATTTACATTGAGAGTTGAGGCATGAAAACAAAGTGATGGAAATCATCATATTTCTCTCAATATTTCCTCTACTTCACAAGGATGGTGGTGATCATGAGGACAGAAAAGTTAAGAAGAAGGAAGAATCTGTAAAAAAAAAAGATAATGAGTTCTATTTTGGGTTTGTTGAATTTGAGATGCCTCTAGGACATCTAGTTGGAAATGTTCAATAGGCAGTTAGTAACTTTAGCAAATAGTATTATGTCCATTAATCATAGGAATAAGCATACTTATAGAAAGAAATCAAGACAATAAATTATACTTTTTAAAGAAAATTTTTTTTGGGACCTTGCCCGAAATAATGACACAAATTCAGAAAGATAAAATTTAAAGGAGTTTGTTGTGTCATCCAAGGCAAAAGCCCAGTATGTGTGGTCAGGCAATGGTTTCAAATCATCTGCTGCTTTTTTATAGAACACTTTTATAACATAAGACAATCCTGATAAGTATGTGTTTCTATAAGAGGATGAGCTAGTGCCCCATGTAGCCCCTCCTTTAGGTACTGATTGATTGATTCCTACTCAAAGAACAATCCCTACAACCTATCTGGGCACACACAGAAAAGGAAAAGAAGATGGGAAACAATGGGGTCACTTGGATGTACTTTACAGTAGTGACTGATTCTACCCAGGTATGCAGGAAAGAAATCAACCAAGGAGAAGAAGCTAGTTGAGAAATCTGGAATGGATGGAACCTTAGGCTCAAAAACTAGGGTTATATCTAATCATAAGAGTGGATCTAATTTTTTTTCCAATAATTGAAAACAAATATATTTTCCCCCTCTTCCCTCCCCATAATAAGCATTAAGGCTTGGACTTTACAAAGCAGGCCAGATATATGCTTTCATTATTACGGGGAACAGGCCCCTGCCATTTTTCTTTTTTCCTTTGAAAAAAATGAAAGGTCAACCAATAGGCTACTGAAAAAATATCAAATTGCCCAACTGAGGTCCTTCAAGGGCAGAGGATGGAGGTTCCCCCTATCTAACACTGTGTAGAGCTGGAGCTGGTAAGTTAGCTTGGCAGCTTCATTTACATAGTTCTGTGCTTTCAATCCACAATGCTAATGTTCTTTTAATGCAGATTTTATCTGTAAATTCTATTTATTGTGTTTGGTCATTAACATTAAATAGCTAATGTATTTATTCATCTTAGGAAATAGAAATGCAGCCCATAGTCTGTCTGTCTCATTCTCTGATTTGCAGCCAAGAGCTCAATCACTCGAATAGAATAATGTTGTCCATTAACTTTTAAATTGATACTAGACTGTGGGTTTGCAAAACATGTGGTTTCTCCTTTTGTGGGTATCAGTTTCCTCTCAGATAGTACTCTGGCTCTTAGGTTATAGCTGTAAAGAAAAACATTTGGGTTTGATATGAAGAACAAACTATCTAACAATCAGACCTATGCCATGCTAGATTGTGGTCCTGGATGTGCACAGAGCCTGGACTGACTCTACCAGCCCACCTGTGTTGCTGCTGGGATTTTGGGAGTTACTAATTAAAGATAGAATTTGGGGTAACCTAGAAATTGGGGGCCACTGAAAGGATGAAATAATTCAAGCTCTCTGGGATGTTAAAACTGCTCAGAATTTTATTATGAAATATAGCAAAGTAAACTGGTTAAAAACATTTTCTCCTGAAGGGTCAAGAAGTACTTTGTATAGGATGAATAACAAAAGGCTAGGTATGCTTGCTTGGTAGAGACTGAGACAGAGAGAGGGAGATGGGTAAAGAGAGAGACAGAGATAAGGAATAGTCAAGTGGAGCTGACTAGGCCAGGTGGGTAGACTGGCCCCAGAGGAGGTCCAGATCAGATTTTATAGCTTTGCCCCTTCTCTGGGCACTGAGGACAAAATCCCTCCCCGTTTATGTGACTCAAATCATGTGGAAGGTTGAAAGTTGGGGGTAGGGAATGAGGAGACAAGGTACAAATTTTACATTAAGCAATGAAACAATAGGAGTCAATTTATATCTCAAAAGCAAAAATCCTCCACCCATTTAACAGCATTTAAGATTATAGAATTTGTTTCTGCTTCATTCATAGTTCTCTACATCAGTAATATTCCTCCCACACTCAGCTCCAGGTATGCAAGTCTGAGATTGGGGTAACTTGGGAGTCTGTAAGGAGTTTTCCCTCTTTGGAGATGGCTAAGTAATCACTTATTGGTTTGTGTTATGAGTGAGATTCCTTTCTGGAAGAGATTGGGCTCTAGTCACTAAGGTCTCTTCCAAATCTGAAATTTTGTAATTTTGTCCAAAGGAAGATAAAAAGTATTGCATTACCTCTAGTTCAATAGGTTGTTAGGGAATAGGAAAAGGATTATGGACTGGACTTATTTATCCTTTGTTCTCCAAGAGGACTAATGACTTCAGGAGAATGATGACTTACAAGTGAATTGGATGTTAAGTTAGGCAGAGCTGTGCAAAGATATCACCCCCACTGACTCCTCCTGAGTCATTGGTCCAGTGGCAACATATAGGTTTGGACAACTGGTGATGACCCAGGATACAATGGGACATCTTGACTTTTTTAAGCTAAAGTCTTTCCTAGGTCTCAGCTGATTTCTTTAGGATAGGAAAATTCCAAAGTAACCCATCAAATGACTCCCAAGGTATCTTATTTGAAGAAGGGAGTTCTGGGCAGAGAGAGAGAGATAGCATGATCTTTTTTTTTCCCTTTTTCTGTATTATTATTATTATAATACTTACCCTTTTGTATCAACCTTGTATTTACAGGCAAAATCCCTATTATCTAACAAAGTCCCCTACTCAATTAACAAATCCTATTCCAAATAGGCACTCTGTTAAGATATTTAATCTTTAAAACTGTTAAACCTGCCCTATTCTTTATATTGACTCTGTACTAGTCTCTTAGGTAATCCTACCTAAGCTGATGTTTCCAAGTTATCTCACCAGGTCCATCTAGTTATTCATCATAAATTCCTCTTGGCTAGCTTGAGTAAAGAAAGATGCTGAAACTAGAATCTCTAGTCGGGAGCCATAAACCTTATGTCATACTGTAAGCCTCTCCTTAGGTCCTCCTGGTACTTCCCCAACCTTGCCCCTAATTCCTCCCTGCACAGGAGGTGGGCTACACCCCCTTTAAATGTTCTGTTCACCCTCTTCAAAGGATTGAACTTAGAAGACCTTATCTAATCAGTTCTGCTATTTGCAGCTGTATTCTTCTTTCCCCTCCTATTTCCCTCTTCTTAATTGTCCTTGATGATCTCATTGAATTTTACTATCTTCTAAAAAAGTCATTCTTGGAACAGCTAGGTGATGAGTGGATATAGAGCACAGGCCCTGGAGTCAGGAGGACTCAAGTCAAATTTGACCTCAGAGGCTTCTTAATTGCCCAGCTGTGTGACCTTGGGCATGTCATTTACCCCCTTTGCATTAAATAAAATTAAATAAATTTAAAAAGTCATTTTCTTTATATGACTGCCTCCCTAAAGGACTCTGTGAATTAACTTGTTACTTTTCACAGTAACCTGTGAGTTAAACATCTATGGCTTTTTCTTACCCTCCCGAATCAGAGAGTCTTGTGATTTCTTCACTGGTAAATGAACCCCACCTTCAATCCCTCCTCCAAGCATTTCTCCTGCCTAAAAAAATATTATCTCTAAAATTTCTTCCAGTTCCAAACTCTGTCTTACTATTTAGTTCTATTATTATTTTGCTGCTTAAAGCAGAAGGGTTCCTGGCCCTTGGTAGTTTCCTTCTACTATAATGGATATCAAAGAAGCCTTAAAACCAGGAAAAAATGGGTACAAATCCTACTTCTGACATATACTGGAAATGTGACCCTGAATAATTCCCAATGCTCTAGAAAGCCTCCCTATGATTATAAAATGCAGGAAAAACCACAAATCTATTCTCTTTTCTCTTCAAATCTAAAGTATTGATTCTCAAATGTTTTGATCTCAGAATACCTTTACACTGTAAATATTATCAAAGAACTTTTGTTTATGCATACTATAGCAATTGATATTTACCATATCAGAAATTGAAATGGATAAATTTTCAAAACATGTATTCATGAAAAATATCAATAATAAATCCATTATATGACAAATTATACATTTTTATGAAAAACAACTATATTTTCAAAATGAAAAACATTTAGTGAAAAGTGACATTGTTTTACATATATTTGCAAATCTCTTTAGTGTCTGGCTTAATAGAAGACAGCTGCATTCTCATATCTGCTTCTGCATTCAATCTGTTGTGATAATGTTGTTTTGGTTGGAGTACAGGAAGAAAATCTGGCTTCACAGAGATGTGTGGTTGGAAAAGTATTTTAATAGGAAAATAACATCTTTGTATTATTATGAAAATTGTTATGTGCTCACAAAGCACCTGAAAGATTTCAGGGACCCTCAGAGATCTCAAGAACTGTTACTTTAAAGGAAGAGGGGAGAAGTCTCCTAGAAAGAATCAAAGAAAAGTATCCTTTTCCCTAATTCTTTCATCTTTTCTTTTCTCAAAGGTCATCCTACCAAAGGTCCCAAGATACATACCTGCAGCCCATAGGTCAGAATGCACCTGTTACCCATAATAAAATAGTTTGTGAATTGTAGGTAAGGTCAGTTACTTGTGCTGAGTCAGTTGAGTGACTACATTTTAAAAACTGGTTTAGACTTTTGAGTTCAGGAAGATGATGATAGCAAGCTCACTAATCCTATTTTCCTATGAAACTTTAATGAGGCACCTCTAATCTCAACTCTTCCTAATTATGTGCATCAATTATGGGAGGGACCCAAACTGAGATTTGCTTTTAACAACAGTTTTAGGGTAGAAACTATGCATATATTTCATTAGATAAATTACAGGATCATAGTCTCAGTACTTATCATAAGAAATTTATGCAGTATAATTCCTTTATGGATGTATGG
Source organism: Macrotis lagotis (assembly GCF_037893015.1). Lineage (NCBI taxonomy): Eukaryota > Metazoa > Chordata > Mammalia > Peramelemorphia > Peramelidae > Macrotis > Macrotis lagotis. The sequence goes on from NC_133658.1 coordinate 628,695,018, forward strand.
ATCATAAAATATTGGAAATGTAGGAGAACTGAGAGATTATCTAGCTCTTTAAATTTTACTCTTGAGATAGATGAAGACTAAAATAATGATGACCTCTAGTCCTATTAACTGGGTGGCACCTGACATCCTTGAAAGGGAAGATTCACATTGCTTAGGAGTGGTTTTAGCATAATTGATGAGATACAAAAATTCTATAAGGATTTGACTCTCCTGGCTATCCTCCTGGAAGGTATGTCTGATATTCAGATTAATTCTGAGTTGAGGGCCACTCCCTTGTGGAACAAAACTAAGAGCAATTTTTTTTTAGATTCTACTGAAAAGAATAAGCACTCTTTTATTTCTTTTTTTCTTCCCCCATAGCAGTTTTTAAATTTTTTTTATTTTCATTGATATGCACTTATATATTTTTAAGTTACAAAATTTCCTTCTATTCTGCCTCCCCCCCAGCATGAAATAAGTAAATAACGTATATGCTCATTTATGTTTAACATGTTTACAGATTAATTATTTTTGATATGAAGAATTAGGATTAAGGGAAGGAGAGACAAGATAATTTTTATAAAATGTTCATCAGATTCTGAAGGGTTGTTTATCCTTTTATGTGTGTGTTTTGTTTTGTTTTTCCTCCTCTGGATGGGGATAGCATTGTCCATAGCCAGTCTAATGCAGTTGTCCTAACTCTCTGGACTGCTTCCATCATGGTTATTCATCTCACAATTTTGTTATTAATGTGTACGTTGTTCTCTTGGTTCTACTCCCTCTCCTCAGCATCAGATCCTGTGAATTATTCCATGCTTCTCTAGAGTCTGACCATATATGATTTCTTTTTTTATTTTTTTTAGGTTTTTGCAAGGCAAATGGGGTTAAGTGGCTCGCCCAAGCCCTCACAGCTAGGTAATTACTCAGTGTCTGAGGTCATATTCAAACTCAGGTTTTCCTGACTCCAGGACCGGTGCTTTATCCACTGCGCCACCTAGCCAACTTCTCATTTGTGATTTCTTGTAGAAAATTAGTATTCCAAAATATTCATATACCATAACCTGTTTAGCCATTCTCCAATTGATGGGCATCCCCTCAATTTCCAATTCTTTGCCCCTACAAAAAGAGCTGCCATGAATATTATGGAACCTGTGGGACTTTTCCTTTTCCTTTTTATTTTTATAATTTCTTCTGGATATAGACCTAGACTTGGAATTGTTGGGTCAAAGTATATGGACAGTTGTATTGCTCTTAGGGCATAGTTTCATATTGCTTTCCAGAAAGGTTGGATCCATTCACAACTCTATCACCAATGTATCAATGTCCCAATCTTCCCACATCCTCTCCAGCATTTCCCCTTTTCTCATCTTGTCCAATATGATAGATGTGAGATGATACCTCATTGTTGTTTTAATTTGCATTTCTCTAATCAATATTGATTTGGAGCATTTTTTCATATGATTATATATAGCTTTAATTTCTTCATTTGGTAACTGTCCTTTCAAATCCTTTGACCATTTATCAAATGGGAAATGACTTGTGACATTGTAAATTTGATGCAATTCTCTATATATTTTAGAAATGAGAGCTTTATTAGGACTCCTAGTTGTGAAGATTGTTTCCTAGCTTTCTGCTTTCCTTCTAATTTTGGCAGCATTGATTTTATTAGTGCAAACTATTTTTAATTTAATCCAGTCAAAATCATTCATTTTGCAGTTTATAATGTGCTCTAATTCTTGTTCAGTCATGAATTTATCCCCTTTCCATAGATCTGATAGAGTATTTCTTGGTCTATTAATTTATCTATGGTATTGCTCTTCATGTCTGAATCCTGTACCCATTTTGACTTTATTTTGGTATTAGGTATGTCATGTGGATCTATGCCTAGTTTTTGCCATACTATTATTCAGTTTTCCCAAAAGAACCCTTTTCCAAGGGTTACAAGAACTCCATTTGGGATGTCTGGTTTTCTATCCCTCCTACCCTCCCCCCTCCCAATACATGCCTATGTAATAAGAAAACTTAGAAACTTATTAATAAACATGTATGTAAGCTTAATTTGTCCTTTTTTGAGTTGTTTGTCCCTTATTAGGACAACTCTGGAGGTTAACCCATATTTAATTTAATTACATTTTTTAAGGCCAAACTCACAGACATTGTCAATAATTAAAGTAAATTCATTAATCAGTTTGTTAAAGTAGATTAGCCTTTATTGGGTTAAAATCTGCCCAATATAAAAATCCGAGAGTCAAATTGGTAAGAACAAAAATATTAATCTGTTTCTTTCTTCTCTTCCCAGCTTTGAATTTTTCTAGGAAACTCAAGTCTTCTGATGTCCAAATCAAAGAATCTTTCTTGCTCCCAGTCACCCTGCTACTTCTTAAAACTTTGCATCTTCTTCTAGTGCAAAGTATAACTTATCTGCAGCAGGGTAGTAACTTAATAAGTTTGCTGAATTTGTTGTTGAATTGAATAGTTGCCATAAATAGTTCTAAGTGTAATTTCTACTCACTGTTTAGAAGACCAGTTTTCCTTATTTGGCTACTCTGTGGTTGGAGTCATTCTAATCAGCTTAATCCTGCCAAATGTAAGAATCCCAGGGTCAAGGGTTGGTAGCCAAGTGCTCTAGTGATTTGAATGAAAACAGGTGAAGCAGAAAATATTTCCTGTTCTTTTCCACTCTTTGGACCAATGAATTCAGCCACTGTTAGTGGTAAAGCTCAGTTGTAAACCCTTTCTCTTGACTCCTGAGCTTAAGAGTTTTTCCATTATATATACTTCCTGGCCAGGTACTTATCCCAGGGCTTTCCACATAGTAGAAATTTAATATATTGCTGGTATAGAATATTGAATTATTATTGTTGAATTGAATAGCTCCCCTCTGAGTTTCTCCCAGGGGTGTGCTGGAACTAGCTTGAACAGGGAATTGGTTGTTAAAATTTTCATTATGGGAATTTAGAATCCTGAAATTGGAAAACACTACAAATCAGAGTTTGATTTATTCTTTTGTTGATTGTCTAGACTTAATAAAATGATGGATAAAATATTAGTAATGCAGATTAAATTTATTCCCCCCCAGAAGGCCAGTAGTTAAATATTTGCCAGTACATCCCTGATATTTCTTTTTTTTAAACACAGACTTTGCCTTATGTATCTATTTTTCAATAGATAATATCTTTCTTGAACAAAAGGATGATCATTTTACTGCCAATGTTCCACCAGTTTATTGTATAGCTGTGAATCATGGGATACTAAACACTTAGAATGAGAGTGCTCTTTCATAGCATTATCATTGTGATCACTAGCACTCAGGATAATGTTTGTCCTCCAGTCCCAGAAAAGACCACAGCATCAGAGGGTGATGCCATGATAAACACATGAATTGGAATTGAGAGAGGGGGATGCTCAAAAGAATAAAAACCAAACCAAGCCAAACAATATCCTAGAAAGGACAATGGCAAAAATCACAGTAAGGGTGACCATATTGAACTATATGACTACAAGATATTTTAAGAAGAATTAGTGTATAGGATTGTTACTAGAGAAATGAATTGTGGGGATGGGAGAAAGGGAAGAGAATAGGCAATTATTATGTGCCTCCCTTGAGCTCAACATAGGCCAAGGACTTTAGAAATACCTCGCTTGAACCTCATGACCATTCTGGGAATTAGGAGTTATTATTTCTGTCTTTTCATTGAGAAAACTGAAGAAGACAGGTTAAATGACTTGCTCAAGATTACCCATTTAGTAAGTGTTAGAGTTGTCATAAGAACCTAGGTTCTCCTAAGAGGAGCTAGATGGTGCAGTGGATAGAACACTGGCTTTGGAGTCAAGAGGAAGGAGTTAGAATCCAACCTCAGACATTTACTAGCTGGGTGACCTTGGGCAGGTCACTTAACCTTGATTGTCTGGTTGCCAGGGCCATCCCCAGGTGTCCTGATTCATATTTGGCTACTGGACCTAGATGGCTCTGGAGGAGAAAGTAAGACTGATGACCTAGCATAGTACTCCCTCTCTTAAATCCAATTCATGTAATTTTCATGGCATCACCTCCCTGATGTTGTGGTCTTCTTTGGGAATGAAAGACAAACCTTAACCTGAATGCTAGTGATCACAGTGATCATGCTATGAAAGAGGACTCTCATCCTAAGCAGCATCCAACCAGGTTTGAAGTCAGGAAATGGGTATTATTGTTGTTCTTTAGGCATTTCAGCTATTTCTGACTCTTCATCACTCCATTCTAAGGTTTTCTTGGCACAGATCCTGAGTGGTTTACCATTTCCTTCTCCAGTTCATTTTATAAATGACAAATTAAGGTTAAACAAGTGACTTTCCCAAGGTCACACAGTGAGTCTTCCTGATTCTGAACCCAGAGCTCTCTATCTACTGTACTACCTAACTACCCTTAGGAATCCAAAAAGATTTGAGTCCAAATGTGGCCCCAGACACTTATGAGTTATGCGACATTCTCTGACTCAGTTTCTCAAGTGTTTCCTCTCAGTGTTCTTTTTTAAATTTTTAAAATTTTTTTTCCTCTCAGTGTTCTTGTGCAGATGAAATTAGATAATATTTTTAAAGCATTTTCCATAGATGATCCTTCCTTCTCTTTTCTCCCTCTCTTCTCCCCCCCTTCTAGGTCTTCCTTTAGGAAAAGAAGATAGGTTAGTCATCTGGTCAGAACAAGAAATAGCTGCTCTGCTTTTATTATTCTTCTACTTCCAGAAACACATGGACAGGAATGACACAGGAGGGGCAGGGGTGGATGAGCTGAAAGATACACAGCTGTTGGAAGAAACATCAGCATCACTGAGATCACTGATCCTTTGAGTATGAGTATTTAAGTGTTGAAATCTCTCTGAGAGGTTAAAGAGACTGTCTTCAAGAATTTCAGCATCATTAATTTGACCGGAGGTAAAAAAGAAAATGTTAATGTTCTCTAACCTACCCTCCTAAACAATGAAGTCAATACTGTTTGTCATTTCAGAGTGACCCATTTTAAAAAATACCTTTTTTAATGTTACAGTTATGTTAATTACTTCCTGACTATTCATGGAAAGATAGAAATTCCTCTTCATAATAGTGCTGTCTTCCAATACCTCTTGACCTGCTTGATTTTGCCACTATCATTATGTATTAGGCTATAGTCCCTTCTCTCCTTTTTCCTTTTCTTCCATTGCCATTTGCAGTTTACTCACATTTTCTATTCTTAATAACTTTTCTTTACTGCATTCTTTCTATTTCTCCCTTCAAGCTGTGAGATTGAACTTCCTCAATTCCCCCTTTTGGTAGCTATAGCTCACAAACAAGTGGGATGTGTTCATTATCATCCCATATGGCACCTGGCTAACTGAGAATGAAGTACAGAATTACCCAATGAGTAGGGTGCAGATACGGGCAAGAGAATTCACAAAGCAACTCATAGAAAAAAGGCCAGCTCTGAAATGTGCAAGGCAAAAAGGAGTTAGGCTTGAGATTGATTGTTACTTGTATTGTGAACATTACAATAGGAGGTCTGCAGTCATTGGAGACCTCCTACTCTTTAAAAGGAAACTACACAACAGCATAGAAAAATCAGGACAGAAACAGAAAAGACAATACAAACCAATGAAACACTGTGAAATCAGGAATTTCACTGACAGTGGGAGAAAGCAATGACAGGAAGGGGGTAAACTCATTAATGAGTAAAGAGGGAGGTTGAGCAAAATCTCCTACAATTGCTAGGATGCTGGAGAAGTGTTACAAATTTCTCCAGGAAGAAAAATAAATAAGAGAGCTGTATATAATTAGGAAGTAATGAAGTGCATGTAAATACTAACATTGCTACAAAATCAAGGGGAGCAATAGTGGGGAAAATGAAAGAGACCATATTGCTGAACTGACTGGCTAATCAAGTCCCTAACTATTTTTGGAAAAGGAAGAAAAAATAAGAAGCAGAGTGGTAGAAGAAGAATGATATAACTGGAAGAAACTTGAAAAACAATTAGTTGTAGAATTTTTGAATATTAAATACTGAAGGAATCTTAGAAGCTCCTTGGAACAACCCTTTTTTTTAACATGTGAGGAAGCCAATTTGACCATCAACTCCAAGTATCAAATAGAAGAACATATGGAGTAGAAAGGCCACAAGGTCAGACTGGTCCTTTAGAGAAATTCCCAAGGTGGCTATAAGGAGAGTAGGAGGGATTTTAAGCAGGAAAATCAATTAGGAGGCTAGTTTGTTAGTTAGAGATGAGGAAAGTTTGAACTAGGGTGGCAAAGGCAGGGCAATGATGATGATGATGATGATAATGATGATAGCTATATATATGCCAGACCACCAGAATGGGCAGATGAGGATACTATATTTCAACAGCCATGAAAGCAGTTTGTGTAGCCACTGTGGAGAACCTAGAACTTGGTCAGACATTGAAAACACCAAGGTCTCCTGGGCCATGCCCAGTTGTCTTGACTTTTGTTTTGCCCCTGGTCTTTGATGACTCTGAATGAGAGAGCAAGGCTGATGATACTGTCCAACTCTAATCACTTAAATTCAATTACAGGCCAGTTACGATATCACCACTAGTTCTTTTAATACCTGAAACAAATGTTATTATGCCTGTTTTACAAATGACCAAACTGAGGCAAACAAAGTTTGAATAACTTGCCCAGGGATTACACAAAGTGATATCTGAGGCAGAATTTGAACTCAAATCTTCTTGACTTTCAAGTTTGGTATTCTAAGAAGCATCAGCTAACCTTCCTTGTGATTAGAACCTCTACAAACATTAACCAGTTATTAACAAAATCATGCAATTACTGACATCTGCCTATAAGAAAGATGACATACATTTGCTAGAATAGCATCAGTCTTAGTGGCATCCTTGCAATACTTAATGGCAAATATACAGAACTGGCAGTAGAACAGAAAAGCTTGCAGATTCTACTAGAGAGGCAAATAAAAGAGGTGTATAATTACTTTGTAGGGCACAGATCATTTCACTGTGTTGTGCTATTAATGAATTTGAGGAGAGTAGCATGGAAATTATTGCAATTTAAGATTCAACATCTATTGCTGAGAATGAAGTAGAGAAATTCTTTTTAGAACTTGACAAAATCCTCCAAAGTTACTTGATATTTTGTTAACTTTGATACAGGAGCTGTTGGCAAAAGCTCTGATATAAAGAATAATTGAGGCTCAAGAAAGACCAAAGATTTCTAGGTAATTTACATAATTTATACCTGTATATTATTAGAATATTTTTCTCTGAAACATTCAAATGTTCTCTTCCTTAAGTTGAAATTTGCTGATGCAAATTTATTTATAGAAGAGTATTTAAAAGACTCATTTACTGACAGTCAATCACTAATATCAGACTTTAAAATCAGATTCTGTAAGGTATGAGAAATTCCCTTTGAATTTCTTCTCTTGTAGTCATTTAATTTCACAGAGAGTAGCAACATTTTATACATTTAGGGTCATATGAACAGCAGTGTGGTAGACTAGATAGTCTCAAGTCTCAATTAACTTTCCAAAAAAACTCAAAAGAAAAATTATATGCTAGATAAAGAACAATCACAGTTGAACCCACAGAAAAGGAATTTATCTCCTACTGAAAGACTTTGTTGACATACTCCACTCCCTGCTCATCCCTGACCCTGGAAAAACAAGTAGCTGGTATTGATTCACTCATATGAAAAGGAAGAGAAAGGAAAGGAAATTTGGCCTTCTTCTGTTAGATCTAAGTTTAGGGACTTTGGTGCAAAACAACATAGATACCCTCCCATAATCTGCCAAAATGAATAAAATTTGATTCAACTCAACCAAAGGAAAAAGATGTGAGCCAAGTGGAAGAACTTATGTTGGTGATCAGTTTGAATAACTGTTCATGACGTATTTCAGGACAAGTGAGGACAGTTCTTTAACTACACAAATTACTTTGGGCAGTAACTGAGTCTAATAAAAAAATAAATCTGTCAATATGGGAGGAAGCTTTGCAGTTTAGTCTAGAAAATACTTTTACCATCAAAGGAGGAGGAGTCAGAAAGTAAGTGAAAAGAATTGTAATGAAGAAAGGGGGGTCTTCTAGGAGAGGAAACATTCAGTTAAAAATCTAGAGAACAAGCAGAAAAATTTTTACCTAAAAAAGAATGATAAATCCTCAAAGGTTAAAAAGATCTCTTAATTGTTATAATAAAAAGGAAATTGAAGCGATGTCTGTTGAAACACCGAAACTAGTAGAATCTCAAGAGATAATGAAACAACATGGGACTACAAGAAACTCCAGAATGGTTCAAAAGAGAAATAAGAAAACTACCATCACCACCATCATAAATCAAACTATCATTAGGCAATTACTATAATTCAGGCACTGTGCTAAGCACTGACAATACAAAGAAAGACACAATAGAGATCCCACCCTCAAGAAGTTTATATTCTAGGGAGAGATAACATGCAAACAGTAATGTACATACTGTATATACAATTATTTTGGAGTTTTGGTTGGTCTGGGGAATTAGAAACTCAGGTTGATGACACTTTATGATCACCTGAGTATTAAGCAGCCAGGGGGTGTTCCAGTTGCCCTTTGGTGACTGACTGTGAGAAAGCAGACAAGGAAATAAAGAGGAAAGCAGACAGAACAAACCAGCAGAACTGAAGCATCATAGAATAAATACCACAACCTTTCTACAGATAAAGCAGCATATCTTTTGAGACAAATTTTCAGAGTGTGCGTATGTGTACAGGTAGAGAGTTGGAAAGAACATGGTAGAGGGGAATATGTGATGTGCTTTCATTTTTACCATTGGTCATTGATTCTATTTACATTACTTTTCTAATGAATTGCTATTTCTAAGAAGGAGCCAAAATAAAAAAAAAAAACAAGTTTGGGGAACAACACAAGATCTATACGGTAGATTTTTGATACAAAGTATAAAAATTAGCTAGAAGTTGTTACTTCTGAAACTTCAATTTCATGAGGAACATAATGAAATTTAAGAAGGAATATATAAAGACATAGAACATGAATCAGAGATTATAATTTAGAATGGAAAGATAGAAAAGAATATGGCAAAGAAATCCTTTTAAAAAGGCATAAAACTAAATTCTAATAAATAAAAGAAGTTAGAAGGGAGAAAATGAGGAGGAATGTTAAATTAGCTGCTTAAAAGAGAAAAAGAGAAGAAAGGGAACAAAAGAGGAAGACTTAGGTATATAAAGAAAAGAAAGAAGACAAATAATTCAATAACTTAAGAAAACCCATCAAGGTAAAGGATTGACAAGCAGGAGGGATATGGAGTACAAATGCCCTAAAAATTGGAGTTCTTTAGGTGAACTCATGATTCTGACCCTGGTGGTCAAAAGCTCAGATTTTTTACAAGCTTGTAAATTTCAAATATATTACAGACTGAAAATAGTTCACATATTTATTTTATCTGAAGAGACAATAAGTTACTTGACGACAGACTGAATGACAAATGTCAAGACAAGAATACCTGAGGGGAAGGAGAGGAAAACAACCATAAGAAATGACTAGCCAGCTCCAGAGCTGGGTCCATATTGTTAGTGATGGGCCCCCAAGAGTAGAATTTCATTGAAACAGAGAGAGAGAAAGAGAGACAGAGAGAACTTAGCTGAGCCCATATTGTGGGCTCAAAAAGAAACAGTATCATTGAAAGAGAGAGAGAAGTTTAGATTAACATAGGTCCAGGAAAGAAATGTAGAGGAAAGAAGGGAGACAGAAATGGTAGGGAGCTTAGTAGAGGAGAGAAGAAAAGCTTAGATAAACATAAATCTGGCCACATGGATCTGTGGTCGTATTGTTCCAGTGGCAGAAGCTGGAACACATGGTTCTAGCTTAGAGAGAGAGAAAAAGAGTAGCAGCCCTGCCAGGAATCCAGAGAAGAATAAGACCTCCCCCAGGAGGATCTTGCTTAATGTATTTCCATGGTGAGTGGAGCAAAGGTGGTACTTGGGGAGTGATTTAGCACCTGGCTCCAGGTATTCTCCAATGCTTTTGTCACATGGGTGGTCCCCAGGGGGTGGCTTAGACAGAACTTACTGCACGTGGGTGGTATTCTATGTACTAGTCTTTCCTGTCCCAAAGGGCATAACTTTCAAGTCCAGGACATGGCAAAAAATAACATCATTTTTCTGTGCCCTGCTTCAAGAGTAAAGAATAAGTATCAGAATAGGGTTGCAATAAAGAATTTTAAGCAAAACTAATTGTAGAGATGATTGTCGTTGTTCAGTCATTTTCAGATATGTTCAATGTTTTGTACCCCCATTTGGAGTTTTCTTGGCAAAGATACTGACATCGTTTGCTATTTCCATCTTCAGCTCATTTTACAGATGAGTAAATCGAGGCAGACAGAATTAAGTGAATTGTCCAGGATAACATAGCTAGTATTTTAGGCTAGATTTAAACTCAGAATGAGTCTCCCTGACTCCACTCAGGATACTTTATCTACTGTGTTACCTAGCTACCCTGTAAGGACAAAGTACTAAAAAGAGGAATGGAAACAAATAATAACATCTTTTAAAAATTCCAAACTGTAGAGATAAGTTCATGAAAACATGAACTCTTTTTCACTTGTTTTTGCAGCACAGTTGGGTAAAGCGACTTGACCAAGGTCACACAGCTAGGTAATTACTAAGTGTTTCAGGCTGGATTTGAACTCAGGTTCTCCTTACTCTAGGGGTGGTGCTCTATCAGTTGCACCACCTAGCTGACCCTAAACATAAACTCTTAACTTTAAACATGAATGGATCAAACAAACCAATTAAATGAAATATAAGAATAAGACAAAACCCTTTTTTATTATTTAAGTAAACTACATATAAAAAGTAAAGACATATAGATTCAACATAAGAGACTGAAATAAAAGTTACTATGCTTCAGATGAAGCTAAAAGAACTGCAGTTGCAATCATCCTAAGATAAATAAAAAATAAGAATATACAATAATATAGTAGACAAAGTAATTGCATTTTGTTTAAAAGATGCTAGACATTGAATCAATCAGAATATTAAATATTTATTTACCAAATAATTCACCAACTAAATATATAAAGGAAAAGTTAATTGAATTGCAAAAAAAGACATAACAATAGTAGACTTTAATGTTTCTCTTTGAATGTTGGACAACTAAAAAATAAATCAAATTGAAAATATAAGATTAAACAATTTTTATGAATTTAAAATTAAAGATTTATATCTCTAAAGAATATATATTTTTTTCAGACCCACATGGATAATTTGAAAAAAAAATCATTTATTAAATGTGAAGAAGAAATATTAAATGAATTAGTTCCTGACAAGTGAAATAAAATGGTATTCATTTGAGTGAGCACATGTAAAAGACTTAAAGGAAAGGAAATAAATAAGCCTTTTATCAAGCATTTATTAATTGCCAAGATTTTTTATTGTGCTAAACATTTTACAAGTGTTATCTCATTAGATCCTCACAAAAACCTTGGGATATAAGTACTATCATTATTTTTATTTTACAGTTAAAGAAGGAAACAGAGATTGTGATTTTTTTCATGATCATACAGCCAATAAGTATCTGAGGTTGGATTTGAACTTGTTTTTCTTGACTCCAGGAACAGCACTTTCTCCATTGTGCTGACTAGCTACCTTAGGAACTTAAGAATGAAATTCTAAATAAGGAATGTGTCAAAGAACACATCATAAAAAAATAATTATATGAAGGAAAATAATAATTATGATACAACATAGCAAAATTTAATAATCATAAATTTAGAGGCATATGTATAAGTGACTTTATTGGTTATATAGTTCAATATCCCCAATCCCTCTTTTTACAAATGAACAAACTAAGGTTGAGAGAGTTTAAGCGATATTTTCCTGAATGCAGGTAAATTAAAAATCAGAAAAATATGAATCCATATCCATTACAATTAACAAATTGTTTATCAATTTAGTGATATGAGATTTTGCATGTGTTTACATACATACACACACATATACATGTCTCCCTCCGCATACTCCATAGAGTGGTTTCAGTCTATTTTTCAGCACAAATACAGGACACTTCAACTCTTGCCTCCAGGCATTTTCTCAGTAAGTCTCTTTACTTTTACTGGATTCCCAGATAAAAGTCTATCTTCTACAGGAAACCTTTCCTATGCTCTCTTAATTCTAGTGATTTTATTTTCTGTTTATCCTGCATATGCAGCTTGCTCATTCATATTTGTTTGCTTGTTGCCTCTCCATTAGGTTGTAAATTGCTTGATGGCAGAGACTGTCTTATCTTTTGTGACTTGTGCATAGTAGGCACTTTATTAAATGTTTAATGAAAGACTGAGAAGAGTAGAGTAATTTCTAATGACACCAGATAAGTGATCATTAGTTTTCTTCAAATATTCTTTTCTTGCTCCATCTCCTTAAAGATTGAGAGCTATACTTTAACTATGTGACAATTTGTTTTCCTATGAAAGTATAAGAAATATTTAACTGTCTGAGGTGTTAATGATTCATAGTGTGACTAGTGAACCACACAGATGAAGGTGGGTTATATTGTTCCCTCCCCAAGCTTTGTCAGTTTCATCTTATTTTAGCATTTTCCAGGTCACTGATTAAGAAAACCAAGACTTAATAGAAGGAAATTATTCACCAAAATGCAGTTATAGCTCATACATTTAAACACCCTTTTGTTTTTATTTCCCTCAGCTTGTCATATTCCACTGTGCTTTACTGATGTAACTGGGTAGGATGTATTATCTTATGATTTGTCTTTTCCAAGCCAAATTACTTTTCTAGACTTAGAATACACACACACACACACACACACACACACACACACACACACACACACACAATATACATGCATGCATAAAATTATTGAACTGTTTCAGAATTTTTATTCCCTTTGTATTCCAATGAATATGTCCAATGTTATTCTCCCACCAAATGGATGCATAATATATGCTTACCCACATATATAGGTATAGCTATAGGCATAGATTCTGATTTAAATATACATTCATCGATACAAACCTCAATATTTACCTAATTATGTAGTGGAGAACGCTCTGTTTTTAATGTTGTGGTTCAGATTTGTAGCTTCATTGTTTTAAATAATTTCCAATGTGGAAAGTTCTTCTACTAATATAACTGGACAACTAATTTATAGTCTTAGGGGGTTGCCTGGGGACTCTCCATCTGATGTAAGAAACATATTTCTCAAGAGAAGTATTGCAAATTGCTTACATAAAAGGAAAATTTATTCTAAATCACACAAAATAACTATGAGATTTCAACTTGCACTAGCAAAGATGAAAAAAGATAGTAGTGGGATTAATGGGATTTCAGAAAAATGGGCATGATAATACACAGTTGGTGAACTTATGTCTTGATCCAACCATTTTGGAAAACAATTTCAAATTTTGTGTGTGTGTGTGTGTGTGTGTGTGTGTGTGTGTGTGTGTGTGTGTGTGTTTGAATGAGAGAGAGAGAGAGAGAGAGAGAGAGAGAGAGAGAGAGAGAGAGAAAAGCTTTTTATAGATGAAGAAGGTAAGAATCATAAAGATTAGGTGACTTGGACATAATCGCTTAGTATTTGTCAAGAGGCTATTCCACTACTTTACCACTGCTATGGCTAGATCAACAAATATTCATGTTTATCAATAAAATTATTGTGCTGGTAAAACTGATGAAGTAATAATATTGATTGATTTTGAAGGGTTATTTTACTTGCTAAAATACAATAAAATATCTGAGATTTGAATTTCAGGCTTATTAAAACTATAATATTTTATTTTCATTAGTCATCTTTTAATTTTGTTCAAAATTTGTAAGTCAAACATCTTGTAAATATAGCATCTAAGGATGTTATCTAATTTTGTTATCTAATTTTTCTCTTTCTTTGCTGTAAAGTATCATTGTTCAATTATAATTTTTCAGATTCTCCGAATTCCCATTTAATTATATTCTTTTTCTTTCACAGTCTTGTACATGCACAGAATATAAAAGATCATAGATTATAGATGGAGATGAAGAAAAAGTCCTCCAATGTATAGAACTTTAAGTAGCTGTTAAGATTGTTACAACCTGGCTCAAATTCCCTCTTGCCAAATAAAATTACTTTATGGCAACTTATTCCAATCTACCCAAAAATTTTAAACATCAATTAATGCAAATTTGGAATATCTTTTTAAAAACAATCAGTATCTATTCCATCTCTTTCATTTGTCATGCAACCTTTGATGAACTAATATTGTATGTAGCATTACAACAGTTACATCAGCTGGAGGAAATGAATGAACTCATCTCTATGTACTTTTATGTATTTAGGTTGGGTCTTTATGTCAGCCATTAGTGATTTTTAATTGGGGAAAATAGTTGAATTGTTGATTCTATTGTTTTAAAGAAAAGTATTCCATTTATCTTTTGACTATATCCTTAGATTTATCTTTCATTTTTTACCAAAATTGAAGTTTTCAATTTTAATATAATTAAAGCAGTTTGATCTTTTTCTTTAACCTCTAGATTGTACTCTCATGTGAGCTATTTAGTTTTCTCCTAGATGAAAATTGTTGACACCCACAGTGATGTCAATGTAAAGAAAATAGTGGTGGGGAAAAGATCATTTTGCTTTAATGAGATTGAAGAATCTATTAATTCTGCTGGGATTCATAGAAACATTTTAAGAAAAATAAGGTCTTTGGGAAATTTAATTCAATTTCAATTCAATTCAATTCAGTTCAATTAAATTCAAATTCAAAAATTCATTGGTTAATGATGGTGCTGGTTTCTAAGACAGTAAGAACAAATGTGTGAGTTATTAGCCAAAATATGAGATAACTTCTCTTTCTACTGTTGATTCTTTTGTTTCTTATCTGATGTGAAAACAGAGGATGGCAGAGTTGTGAGATTCAGTCATAAGTAGCCCACTGACTAGTGTAATTAATATAAATGACACTTGACCTGTACTTCAGAAATGCTTTCCTGAGGAAAACAACTGCTAAGGAAACAGACAAGCACTAAGAATTTACTATATTTGAGACTTTGCTTAGGGTTAGGGAAACAATACAAGCAAAAAAGACGGTCCCTACCTTCAAGGAGTTAACATTCTAGTGGGATACTCTGAATTTTGGCCTAAAATATCCATGGAAATGAAGCACTGATTCTAGAGCGTTACAGAACCTTAAAGATCATTTAATCTAAAGTTATTATATAGGTGGGGAAACTAAGGCCCCCAAATATTAAGTGATATATTTAACATCATTATATTAAGTAACAGAGTTCAGATTCTAATTTAGGTCTTCTTATTATATATTTGCTGCTTTTCCCTCTCCCCTTTAGTTACTATTGAAAAAGCACCCCAGAGAACACAGTAAATAGAGTGGATAGATCTGCAGTGGGTATTTTGGGGTAGGGTTAAGGGGAATAGGAACAAGTAGTTGGGGGTGGAGATGGGAGTTGTTCACTAGAGTCCTGGGATTCAGAATCACTGGGATGGGGAGAACATGAAGGGTGGGAATGTGGGAAGGAATATCATATCGGTAGAATCTCAGTGGGAGGAGAGATGTTTGTGGAAGGAAGTCCTGCCTTTTAGAAGTGATGATGATGTGTCCTGCCAGGATCAGGAATATGGTCTCAGTAGACCAGGGTAGCCTAAGACATGATCTGGAGGAATCAGGAGACCAGAAGTGGCAGTTTAAGTTGGGTTGGGTCTTGGAAAGACCTGTGGAGAAGCCTGGCTCCCTAGGAAGACCAGGGGCAAATAGTGGTCAAGAGATGGGTAGCTCAGATTTGAGCTGACAGATTCCTGAGAAGCAACCGTGTCTAACCATCCTTAAATTCTGGGCATAAATGAATGCTTTCTTTCCATTCAACTTAATGCTGATGGATTTTACACTATTTTTCTATGGCATTTTTTCTCTAATTATATTCCTTTTTGGAATATCAGGACCACATCTCTCATGAAGATAACTAAGTGAAGTGATGTCTTCTTACATTTTGGAAAATAACATTCTACTGTATTTCCCCATGTATAAAATTCACCTTAATTTGGGGGCCTGAAATTTGAATAAAAATGTGTTACATAAAGTTATTGAACTCAAGTTTTATTCATCATGAAATTCAAGGAGCTTCTGCTCATGGCTTTCAGGAATCTTTGAGTGAGTCTGGTGCATGGACACATGCTTAGTCCATTCTGTTTCATGAACCTGAAGCACCAATTATGTCCTTTGAAATCAATCACTTTTTTTCATCAACAATTCTTCTTACCTCATGCTGAATAATCTTTGTGGACACAGGGATTCCACTGGCCTTCAATCCATCTCTTCAATTCCCTTTCTAAACCAGGCCATTTGGCTGACTTACTTCTCATGGCCTTCTGCTGCCCAGGCATTTTCAGTACAGTTTCTTCTTCCTGTAGTCAGTCTTGGATTGTTATCTCAGTTGGAGGAGGACCAGACTGACCTTCAGCAGAGCAATTTCCATTCAGTTTTGTAAACAGGATCATCTTAAACTTGAATTCAGCACTGTACAAAAATCTTTTCTGAGCCATTTCTAGGCAGAACATGGCAAAAAGTAACCAGTAAGAAATGTGAAACAATGAGTACAAAGACAAGAATTGTGAAAAAGCAAGAAATGCAAGTAAAACAATCTACAACCACTATATACGAGGCTTCCAGTTTTTAGATCCCAATTTTTTTGAAAAAGGGTACATCTTATACATGGGGAAATACAGTGTATTTGCTGTTTATTGTCCAGTCATGTAATCTTTGTGATCCCATATGCAATTTTCTTGGCAAAGATATAAAGTGGTTTCCATTTTTTCCTCAGTGAATTAAAGCAAACAGAAGATACATGATTTGCTCGGAGTCACAAATCTAGTATGTGTCTGAACTGGATTTGAACTCAGGTCTTTTTGACTTCAGATCTAGTATTCTTTTCATTAAGTCACCTAACCTCTTCCAATATATTACATAGGAAATATTTATTCTTTAAATGTTTTATATAATTAGCTTGTGCATCAGATCCTAGAAGTTTTATTTAAGATGTCTAGGTGATGCAGTGGATATTTCTGGATCTAGAGTTAGGAAGATCTGGCTTCATGTCTAGTCATAGATACTTTACTAGTGGATAACTTTGGGTAAGTCATTTCTATCTGCTTCAGGTCTTTTGTTTGTAAAATAAAGATAATAACAACTAGAATGCTGAGAGGATCAAATGGGATAACACTTGTGAATTGCATTTCAAGGTATTATATAAATAAATAATATTATTAAATATTATATAAAAGTATTATATAAATAAATAACTATATAAGCAATTATTAAAGTATTATATAAATAAATAAGATAAATGTAAATATACTATTAGTAATAATATTATCATCATTATTCACTAATTCATATTTGTTCAGTTTCTCTTCTAGAAGTTGATTTATTTATTAAATACAGTTTTTCAACTTGAATAGTTTATGTTATTTTAGATATTTATCCATTTCCTTTAATTTTCAGTTTTGTTTATGATAATTTTCTTTATTCAGCATTTGTTATGATTCTTCATTTTTTAAAATATTTCTTTTTCTTCTCTATTTTTATTAAAATAGCTAATTAATTTTTTCATCTTCAAAAAGGCCTTTCCTTTTACTAAATCATTTATTGTTTTACTTTTTAATGCCATACCTTTCTTTGCTTTCAATTATGCTCATTATGCTTTGTGTATGTTTATATTATTAATTTGTTGGTTTTCTTTTTAAAACTGCATTCTTAACTACATTTTCATCTTATTAATCTCTTTTTTAGGAATATAAATTCACCTCTTATTAGCCTACATATAATAATATTCTATTCTATATTGCCATTGTCATTCTAATATAATATTTACTCTTCATATAATTTATTCTTTAACCTGAACATGATTTAGCCAATAATTCTTTTTTTTAATTAGGTTTTTGCAAGGCAATGGGGTTAAGTTAAGTGGCTTGCCCAAGACCACACAGCTAGGTAATTATTAAGTGTCTGAGGCTACATTTGAACTCAGGCACTCCTGAATCCAGGGCTGGTGCTCTATCCACGGTGCCACCTAACCACCCCCCCAAATAATACTTTTAGTTTCTAATTGTCTTCATTTTTAAATCTAATTTTCACTTATTATTTGTAATTTCTTTGTTTTGTTACAGATTGTAAACTATGTGTTTAAGTTTTCTTCCATCCATTTATTTATTAGATCCTTATGTCATAGAATAGGGCTTTTGTATGTGTCTTGGATCTCTTTGGCAATCTGGTAAAGACTAAATACCCTTTATCAACTAAAGTTTTAAAATGTGTCAAATAGAGTCATAAAGGAGAAAAAAAAGGTTGGTGAAAATAAATATGCATTTTTTTCTTATTCAAGTTCATGAACCCTTCTGAAATCTATGATGGGGTCATGGGTTTCAGTTTAAGAACCCTTGCTCTGGATAGTGATTAATTTTTGGAAAAGTATTTCAATAAAAGTTAACTTCTCAAATAATCTTATTCATTTTTCACTATATATATATATCTCCAGAAAATACTTTTCCTAGTATTTTGTTGAAGTTTATGGTATCTTTTTTGGTTATTGACTTTCCATGGTCTATTAATAGACAATGGGAATTGTTCACTATTACTTTTTTCTGTTTGAATTTCTGTTTTTTGCATTTCAGTCAACTTTTTTTTAAAGAAAATTTTGTTCAAATGTTTTAGATGTGTATATATATATATTTAATACTGACATGATTTAAGGCATTGAACACTAAATAGTTTATCTATTTAAGCTTTCTTTATGTTTTCTACATTGGATTCTGCTTTGTGTGAAATGTTTTCTGTAGTCCGCTGATTTATCAAATTTTTCCCTCCAAACACATCATTCTAAAGTTATTTGTCCATATTTCTTAAAGATAATGTATATCCATTATATTCTGGAAGTTATTTTTAATTAATTCGGGAACACTTTCTATTAAAAATTGATCTATTTATAGCCAACTTCATAATTGCTAAATTTTTTTTGCCATAGGCATACACCCACATCCTTGTATATATACTTGAAATATATTTCTTATGCATTATTATTAGTGTTATAATATTTAATAATGATTATTTATATTATAATAGTTATAATAGAATTGATTGGAGTCAAGAAGATCCAAGTAAAACTCTGATCTCAGATACCTACTACTTCCAGCCCTGGATAAAGTCACTTAAATTTTGCCTCCAGTACCACAGTTGTAAAATGAGATCATAATGGCAGCTTCTATGCAGGTTCAAATGAGATCATATTTGTAGAAATGTTTAGCACTATTCTTGGCATTCAAGTGCTATATAAACGATAATTCCTTGCCTTCTCTCCTCTTCTGCTCTACTGCTGCTACTAGTACCACTACTACTACCACCACCACTATTAATCCTACTATTACTACTACTACCACCACTACTACCACCATTGCCACCACTATCACCACTACTACCACTATAACTACTACCACCACTACCACTATCACTACTACTACTACTACTACTACTACTACTACGACAACTACGACTATGACTATGACTACGACTACGACTATTACTACTAGTATTAAGACTATATTTCCAAAATATTTTGAACTTTTCATCATCGCCTTAGAGAGCTGTCTTTTAGAGGTACTCTGCTATATTCTTTTTTTTTAGGTTTCTTTTTTTTTTTGCAAGGCAAATGGGGTTAAGTGGTTGCCCAAGGTCACACAGCTAGGTAATTATTAAGTGTCTGAGACTGGATTTGAACCCAGGTACTCCTGACTCCAGGGTCAGTGCTTTATCTACTACGCCACCTAGCTGCCTCTGCTCTATTCTTCTTAACCACATATTCACTCCTATATTTGGTTATGTCTAATGATCACATCCAAAGTCCTTAATTTAAAGACCTCACTACATTTTTTTTTTGCTTTTAAAAAATTATTTTTATTTTTATTGAAGTTTGCAATTTTTCCTCTAATCTTGCTTCCCTAACCCCCCCATTATGCTATACATTCATCAATATTGAATGTGTTGAGAGAGAGATCATATCCTATAGGAAAAAAATAAAATATAAGGGATAGCAAAATTACATAATAAGATACTTTTTTAAAAATTAAAGGTAATAGTCTTTTGATCTTTGTTTAAATTCTACAATTCTTTCTTTGGATACAGATGGTATTTGTCATGGCAGATACCCTAAAATTGTCTGTGATTGTTGCACTGATGAAATGGACCTCACTAATTCTTTACATCCATACCAATTTTTTTTTATTTTCTTTGCCCCTCTTCTATTTTATATTTCTAATAGAATGGAAGGTTCTTTCATTTTGAAAAAAAATTTTTGCAAGGCAATGAGTTAAGACTTGCTCAAGGTCTTATAGCTAAGCAAGTATTAAGTTTCTGAGGCTGAATTTGAACTCAGGTCTTCCTGACTTCCAGGGCCAGTGCTAAATCCACTATTTCATTTAGCTACCCCTGAATAGAAGCTTCTTGAATATAGTTGTCTATTTTTTTTTCATTTTGGCTTTTTGTTATCATTGCTTATATTTTGTTGAACATACTAGGGACTTAATACATTCTTATCTCTATTACATGGAACTCTGTCATTTATTATATCTTTATATATTATATATGTATATTATATATATCCTGTTTATATGTAGACATGTACATACACACATATAAATATAGTCTTATCTCTCTCATTTCCTTTGTGTTTCATCTGAATAATGGGACATAATAATAATTACTGACTTATAAATAGTGCTTTATACTTTTTAAAGTACTTAATAATTCTCATTACATTTTCTCATGAGAGATATTGAGAAGCCAGAGTGAAAATTCAAAGCAAAGAGATGCAAAATAAATTTTACATCTTTTCTGCAAAACCAGGAATTTTTAACCTTTGTGTGTGTGTGTGTGTGTGTGTGTGTGTGTGTGTGTGTGTGTGTGTGATAGTAGAGTTGATACTTAATAAATGTTGATTAATTGTTATGGATCCCTTTGATAATTTATTAATGCTTATGAATCTTTTCTCAGAAACATAGTTTTAAATACATAAAATATATCTTTACTGCAATGGAGACAAATTTTATTAAAATATTAAATTATTATTAAAATATTAAAAAATATTATTAAACTATTAAAATAAAATTATTCATTAAAAATTTTAAAATAAAATGTTCATACCTTTCAGGTGAAGTATTCTGGTAATATATTAAGGCCCTCACATCAGTTTGTAGATGTTTTGATTAAATGTTCATTCTTTGATAGTTTTAAATTTGCTTTAACTTTGTAGTTTGTTAATTAATTTTCATTAAATATCTTAGTCAAGATTGACTTCTTTTTTAGCAATTTCTTTTGTAAGTACTCATTTTGCAAATACTCATTTTTTGCTATAAAAGTTGTTTAGTATTGCTGGACAAGTAATTTGGGAATGAATTTCAATTTTTCTTGATTTCTGATATTTAATATTACTTTTCTTATGTTCTTTCCTTCCTGACTGATAAAACTTTGTGTTTCTGGTTGGAATTTTGGGATATAGAAAGTGTATCCCTTGGGATTTTGCAATATCATCTCCTTGTTACTGAAATTTTGGATGAATTTTCACATTATGTGTAATTGAGTTAATTCTGATATTCATCTTTTTTTTTGGTAGCCCATAGATTCTGATGTTATTCTAATCCTAGCTTTCTATAGTTGCAGGGTATTTTTTTGTGTGCTATTGTTTCCTTAAATGTATCTTTCAGAAACTTTCTAGCTTGTGGGAGGAAGGACTAATAATTCTCAGGTTATATTTTTGAGCAGTATTCTTTAGGTATATTGCTTTTGTATAATTCTTAGCTCTTTCCAGTTGTGTTGGTTTTTTAAACTTTATTTTAGTATCTATTCTGGTGGTTCTGTTGATTTTTTCTATTGGAGAGACTTTACTGAATATGATTTAAATTAAGATTCTTCACCAGTTGTTTTAAGGTGCTGAGATTCCCATTTATCTTTTTATTTTTTCTGTCATTTTTCCCACCATATGATTTCAGGTTTATCTTTACTGATGCTACATCTTGCTTTATTTAGCTTAGTGAGCTTATTAACTGTGTTGAATTATCTTGCAATATGTCTAGCTTTATGTCTAGAAACCTTGGTGCTGTGATTTCCTTTTTTTCCCTTCCTTCTGATGTCCTGATGTCTCCTCTTTAATTTATTTTATACTATAATATTTATTCATAGCATGATAGCTTTTCCCCCCTCTTCTTTTCTTGTTTTTTTAATCAACTTTTTCCTTGGCTTCTTTCCATTCACATCTAAAATTCCACCTTCTACATGAAATCTTTCCCCACCTTTCTCAATGCTAGTGTCTTCTATATGAGATTATCTCTAATTTATCATATCTATATATAATCTATATCTTCATATATATACATATATATACATATATATACATATATATACATATATATATATATATATATATATATATATATATATATATATATATATATATCTTGTTTGTACATAATGGTTTCATTCTTTGTCTCTAATTAGCTGTGAGCTGTTTGAGAAGAAAGTCTTGTATTTCTTTTTATCCACACTGAATAACACTGTTTGGTATGCAGTAGATTCTTTTTTTTTCAGGTTTTTGCAAGGCAAATGGGGTTAAGTGGCTTGCCCAAGGCCACACAGCTAGGTAATTATTAAGTGTCTGAGACCTGATTTGAACCCAGGTACTCCTGACTCCAGGGCCGGTGCTTTATCCACTGCGCCACCTAGCTGCCCTTATGTAGTAGATTCTTAAAAAATGTTTATTGACTTGACAGATTTTCCTTTTTTAAAACTTTTGGAATTCTTAGTCCTTTAATTCTACTTTATCTATTTGTTTCTATTTTCATGAAATAGAAAAGCAATCTCTAATGACTTTTCATTCCACCATCTTATCAGAGATATCCAGAGATAATTAACCAAAAATGAATCAATAAAAAGATTATAAGCATAGGGTAAACACATGAGCTAGGGATGCCTTTGGGAGATAGTGAAATAAAGAAAGATCTGAGTCCTAAGGTCTATGGGATCACAAAGACTCAGAGTGATTAAACAACTGAATAACAGCATGCATAGAGTAACATGAAAAGTGGTCATATAAATGGATGAAATGTAGAAATATGTAAAGACCAAGGAATCTAGGTTTTTTTTTAAGTTGTGTCACTTGTCTACTTGACAGTGATTGCAGTAATTTTCAGGTTTGGAAAGTGTTCTCTACGAGACCTGTATTATTGCATCATAGACTCAAAGGATCTAATAGTTGGAAAGAAACTCCTAGGTCATTAACATGACATACCAAAAAAAACCCATTACATACAAAATGAGAACACATTCTGTTATATCCCGAACAAATGCTCACATTCTATAGCTCCAGTGCTATGATCTCCAGCATCGAATGAGACAAAATATTAGTTCTTATTTTAATAGTTTTTTTTTTTTGCATTACATAAAGTTGAAATTTGTTTCTTTGTGTCTTCTTCCTATTTATTCAGTTTCTGCCTTCTGGGAATAAACAATATATATAAAAGAACATATTAACAGTCCAAATATTTGATGATAACTATTGTGTCTCCCTATCTTGTCTTCTTCTTGCTACATAGTTTGGTCCACTGAAGTTTATGTGGTTATATTGTTGTTTTAATAAAGCAATTGATGTACCTCAAACTTTAATTTTTGCCCAAAATTCCAACATCATCAGTTGACACAATCTTTCCTAAACTCTGAGTAAAGCATTAACAGAGAGGTTTGAGCTTTTATCTCCATCTTCATTCCCCATTCCCCATTTCATATTGGATCTAATAAAATATCCAAAGTAAATGATTAGGAAGAGAAACTTTAAGGAACCTCAATAATCCACAAAATTTATAAACAATCACTTAGTAATTGAGAGGTAAGAACTTGCAGTTTATGTAACGTTAGAGAGATGGGAGATAATCAAAGGTAGGATGTTTTTCTATATTAGTGTAAGGAACTGGTAATTAGACTGGGAATCAACAAGAATTGAATTCAAAATTTACTTTTGAAACTGTTTGACAAAGGACATGCCAGATAACTTTTACATAACACAGTTTCCTCATCTGTAAAATGAGTATAATATCATCTCCTACCTCAAAGAATGGTTGAGATAATATTTGTAAAGGATTTCCAAACCCTGAGATTATTTTTTTTTTTGGAGTTAGGTGAGTTGTAAATGCCTTATTTGGTTAACTCAATTAGAACTGTTCATGGACAAAATAAATCCCTTCACTTTAAATGATTCATTAATTTTATTGCAAAATTAACCTAACACCATGGGAACAGATCTAGTGCTATGTAAATATCAGTTATACAGCCAAATGGGAGGAATTTCAAGACAGGAAGCTTGCCTTTCAAATAATGTAATTTTCATTAGCGTTGTCTCAATATTAATATCATTATTGAGTATGATAAGCCATGGTACATAATTCCAGTTTTTCACCACTTTGATTTCCTATTTTTAAAATATATTTCATGGCCAGGATAGAAGCTTTATTATCATCAGATGAGCTATTGCATACTTAGAAATAAATACAGAGATTTACCTCACAACACTACTAAGCAACTTGCCTTTTATTAAAATTATTTCATTGATAGAATGAAATCTATTTCTTAAGTGTAATGAAATGGACTTTTACATAATGAAGATAATAGAATTTTTTAAGTATCAAATCAGAATTATATGCATTATCATAAACCTGATCACAGTCCACACAGGGACATTAAAATCACTGTATAAGTTCTATCCCAAATAGAAATGGTTAAATTTCAAATTAGTGATAAATCAATACTTGCAGAAATAACCATGTATAAAAAAAAAGAAACTCATATTGCTACAACAATCCAAACCCTGACTATTTCTTTCTAATTTTCTGATTTTATAAGCAGAATTTACACATGAAAGGACAGGGAAAGGTTTTTAAAAAGTCATCTTCTAATTTTCTTGAATTTTGATTAGTTCTAATGTAAAATCAATATTTCTTTCTCCTATCTGCTAAGAATAGATTTGGTGGAAGCCTATATGATCATAAACTGAGAGTGCCCTTTTCATTTTCCAAATTCTTTAAACCTTGAACTAAGATGTGTTCCCTGAAGATTGAAAGAGGTAAGGAATTTTAGTTCATATTCACCTAAGTAGTCTGCATATACTATCAATTTATGATTCTGATGCTTCATTGTTTCTTGGAAGTGGTTCTATAGTGCTCTATCAATGGACCCAGAAACTCTGTTAACGTCTTTCAAGGTGGAAAAAATAGGTTCTATACACTTTGAGAATTAGCCAAGTTAACTTGGAAATAATTTTATTAGAAGGTTGGTCATGAGTTGATGAATTTTGAATGCCAATAGACACCCATGAAAATATCTATGAAGGCATGGCATAGTTTTAATTTGCATGGGTGAAAAAAATATACCACTAGAAATAGTTATAAAATGAAGGACTGAGGGACAGCTAGGTGGCATAGTGGATAAAGCACTGGCCCTGGAGTTAGGAGCACCGGGGTTCAAATCTGGTCTCAGACACTTAATAATTACCTAGCTGTGTGGCCTTGGGCAAGCCACTTAACCCCGTTTGCCTTGCAAAAAAAAAAAAAAAAACAAACCTTAAAAAAAAAAGGACTGAGGAAGTTTTTCTGAAGAATAGGTATAAACATATTAAATTTTTTATTCTATGGACCCATAGTTGATTTGCCCCAATAGGCATGTTTGTTTCTTTATTCATTCATGCATTTTTATTTTTTAAATTTCTTTTGGAATGTTATTTTTTCGGTTACCATGCAAAGATAATTTTCAACATTCATCTTTTGCAAAATTTTGAGCTCCACATTTTTATACCACCTTTCCTTCCTTCCTTCCTTCCCATGATATCCAGTAATATGATAAAGGTTCTACCTGTATAATCCTATTTATCATATTTCCATAATATTCATATTTTAAAAGAAAAAATCAGAACTAAAGAGAAAAATGATAAAAAAATATGTTTTAAAAAGTGAAAATAGTATATTTGGTCTGCTTTCAGACTCCATAGTCTTTTCTCTGAATGTGGTTGGCATTTTCCATCACAAATCTTTTAAAATTCTCCTTGATCATTGAACTCCTGAGAGAAGCTGAGTCTGTCATGGTTGATCTGTTAATGTGTGTGCATTGTCCTCCTGGTTCTACTCACGTCACTCAGCATCAGTTCATGCAAGTTTTCCTAGGTTTTTCTGAAGTCCACCCACTCATGATAATTTCTTTTTTGGGGGGGGCAGGCAATGTGGCAAAGTGACTTGCCCAAGGTCACACAGCTAGGCAATTATTAAGTGTCTGAGGTTGGATTTGAACTCAGGTCTTCCTGACTCTAGGGTTGGTGTTCTATCCACTGCACCATCTAGCTGCCCCCTCATGATGGTTTCTTACAGAACAATAGTACTCTATCACATTCATATACCATATGCTCAGTCATTTCTCAATTAATGGGCATCCCTCATTTTCAAATTCTTTGCCATTACATCAAGAGCTGTTATAAATAGTTTTGTACATGTGGGTCTTCTTCCCCTTTTTATGATTTTTTTTGGGGGGTGCAGATCTAGTAGTGGTATTGCTGGATCAAAGGGTATGCAAAGCTTTATTGCCTTTGGGCATAGTTCAAATTGCTCTTCAGAATGTTTGGATCACTTCCCAGTTCCACCAACAGTGTCTTACTCTTCCCATATTCCCTCTATCATTGATCACTTTCTTTTTTGTTATTTTAACCAAAATGATAAGTGTGAGGTGGTACCTTATTGTTGTTTTAACTTGCATTTCTCAATTCAATAATGATTTAGAGCATTTTTTCATATGACTAAAAATAGTTTTAATTTTTTCATTCTTAGACCATTTATCAACTGGGGAATGACTTGTATTCTTATTTGACTCAGTTCTCTATGTATTTTAGAAATGAGTCCTTTATCAGAAATGGTAACTGTGAAAATTGTTTCCCAGTTTTCTGCATTCCTATAATTTTAGTTGCATTGGTTTTTATTTGTGCAAAATTTTTAATGAAATCAAAATGATTCATTTTGCATTTTATAATGTTCTCTATTTCTTGTTTGATCATAAACACCTCCCCTCTCCAAAGATTGGACAAATAAACTATTCCTTGTACTTCTAATTGGTTTATGGTTATCACTATATCTAAATCCTATACCTATTTTAACCTTATGGCATAGGGTGTGAGATATTTGTCTATGCCTACTTTATGCCATACTATTTTCAAGTTTTAGTAGCAGTTTTTAAAATATCAAATATTGAGTTTTTATCCCAGAAATTGGGGTCTTAGGGTTTATCAAACAGAAGATTATTATAATCATTTGCTACTATTTCTTTTGTACAGAATAGATTCCACCAATGCATTTCTCTATTTCTTAGCCAGTACTGGACAATTTTGACATGATATAGTTAGGCCACCTTCCTTTGCGATTTTTTTCATTAATTCTCTGGAGATTCTTGACCTTTCCCCCCCTCCACATGAATTTTGTTACTATTTTTTCTAGTTCTATAAAATAATTTTTTGATAATCTCTTTGATATAGCTCATTTTTATTTTATTTGCTCAGCCTACCCATGAGCAATTGACATTTCTTCAGTTGTTTAGATCTGACTTTCTTTGAAAAATTTGTAATTGTGTTCATATAATTTGTGGGTTTGTCTTGGCAAGTAGACTCCCCAGTATTTTATTGTTGTCTACAGTTTCTTTTGATTGAATTTCTCTTTCTATCTCTTGCTGATGGACTTTGTTGGTAATATATAAAAATGCTGATGATTAATGTGGGATCATTTTATATCCTGCAACATTACTAAAGTTGCTCATTGTTTCAAGTAGTTTTTCTACTAAGTATACCATCATATCATCTATGAAGAGTGAGAGTTTTGTTTCCTTATTGTATAATATAATTCCTTCAATTTCATTTTCTTCTCAATACTAAAGCTGACAAATTCTAATAAAATATCAACACAAATAGTGTTGATAATGGGACATCCTTATTTCACCCTTATCTTTTTGGAAATGTTTCTAACTTATTCCCATTGCATATGTTTCTTGCTGATGGTTTTAGGAGGATACTGCTTATCATTTTAAAGAAAACTACATTTATTCCCATGCTCTCTAGTGTTTTTAATAAGAACCAGTGTTGCCTTTTGTCAAAAGGTTTTTCAGCACCTGCTGAGTCAATCTTATAATTTCTGTTAATTTTTTTATTGCTATGGTCAATTATGCTGATTGTTTTCCTAATACTGAAGCAACCCTGGTATTACTGGTATAAACTGGTATAAACCCTACCTGATCATGGCATCGTATTCTAGGCATAACATATTATAATGAATTTACTAATATTTCATATATAGTATTTGCATCTATATTCATTAGGGGAATTAGTCTATAATTTTCTTTCTCTGTTTTAGCTCTTTCTGGTTTAGGTATAAGCACTATATTGGTGTCATAAAAGAAATTTGGCGGAATTCCTTTTTCACCTATTTTTCAAATAGTTTATATAGAATTGGAATTAATTATTCTTTAGGTGTTTGGTAGAATTCACTTTAAATCCATCTGGTTCTGGAGATTTTATTAGGGAATTCATTGACCTAATAGATTTCAAAAAAGAATTTGGACACAAGATCATTTTATTTAGAATATTTCTACCTTTGGGAATTATTCTTAAGGAAAGTTCCTGACATACTCTCTATGAGCCCTCCCTTATATTTTCAAAACAAACTGGGGTTCAAAGTATCATGGAGCAAATCTCAGGTGACAATTATAATGTTCCACAAGTACTGGCAATATCATTCTCAAAGTAGATAATTGTTAGGCAAAAAGGAAACAAAAACAATAAAAACAATTTTGTTTGCCAAATTGAAAAAAAATGAGCAGAGTACTTTTCATTAGATTTATATGACCTAGGGAGTACTTACAAAGATAAAAGTAATTTTCAGATCATCTCTGAATATAAAATTTACTCAGATAAGAGATAGGAAAAATGTAGTAGCTTTGTAATGGACAGTCCACAGAAATCTCTGCCTAGTCTAAGTGGTGCATCCTGTGGAATTAGAATGAATCTGGAGTTTTTCATTCTTTATCCATTTGAAAAAGAGCAAAGATGTATAACCTTTCTGTCTTTTTCTGATGTTTAAAAAAATTCTATGGTAATTTGCCAGTCATTCCTATTTTCTTTCTTTTACAATCTAAGCTATCTTTAACAAAGCAATGAAATATGAAGTCAGTCAAAATTTACACCAAGAAAAATGTGTGAGATGACATTTTTCTGCTCTGCATTGTGTACTGGCTAGAGCTCTTGCTACATCCCATCCTCTAAAATACTTTAATGAGAAACCAGCACATTCTGAATCGATTCTCATTACAATGGCTTTGTAAAAGAAAAAAGTGACCTCTACTTAGTCACTCCTTGTTGTAATTTTTAGTTTTGTCATATCTCTCTGTTTTAGATACAACCATAGCAAGCAACATAGCAAGGGTCTGTTATTTATAAGAATAACCAAATGAAACTCTAAGCATTTCTTACTTAATGCCTCTTTAAAGAATGCTTCACTTCATTAAAATTTTAAGTCAATTTTATGGAAAGAAATTAAATACACATACTTTATAAAGAAAACCATAGTAAGTCAAAAGACTTATCCAATGTATAAATAACTGCTTTGCAAGGGTCTCAGAGACCTTCCTCAAGGGCTCACTTAAGAAAACAAACTAATTTAGAAGTTAGAGTGAAAATAATTTTGATGGAAATGAAATAATTATTTGAACAATATAATGTGGCTGAATTTAGGCAAAAAGAAGGGGGAAAAAAGTCGGATTTCAGTATCTTATTAATCATTCTTTCCTTAAGCTGTGTGAGTTGTAGTTGCCTGATTGGGTTAACTCAATTAGAACTGTTCATGGACATAATAAATCTCTTCATCTTAAGGGAGTCATTAATTTTATTGCAAAATTAACCCAACATCATGGGAGCAGATCTAGTGCTTGACAGATTTCCTTACACCAATCTACTTGATATTTTGATAGGACCCTTGTAAAATGTTCACAGTCCAATGAGTTTTAACCTTGAGCACACTAAAACTAATAGCCTGTCATGATAATCTCAGTGTTATTACCCTGGTAATCTAGTTTAGGGTATATCACAATTTGCGGCATTATCTGAACCTCTCCTTTCACCTACCATCCTCTCTCTACTGTCTCATTTTAATAAGGGAGGACGGCATTCAGCACCATGCTTGCTATGTTCTGATAACCTTACATATTTAACTGTAATTGAGAGTCAAGTGACTTGTGCAGGGCATGCATTTTAATTAGCCTTCAACTGAGTAGTGAGGCCATTTGTCTAGATTTTCTTTCATTAAATTAATTAATTGGGAGCCATGGGTCAGGTTTGAGACTTGCATCATCTGGGGAAGACATTCATTTTGTATATATATATATATATATATATATATATATATATATATATATATATATACATATATATATATATATATATAATATTTTCCACTTATATTTGTAGGATTTAGTACTTGATTAACAGTTTATTTCTAAGACCAAATGAATGATCTACATGGTATGTAGGTGTAGTGTTGCAGGTTAATATAACAAACTAATTATCCCAAGTAAAATATAAACCTTGTGAAGATGGAACAAAGGGGTTTTCTCTTTCAAATTGATAAGCAGGCAAAAGAGTTCTAATCATAAAGATTATATCTTAATTACAACTGAATAGAAAGTCAAACTATTAAGGATTGGAGAGCTTTATAGACACTAAATAAGTGAGATAATAGGGATAAAAAAATTCTGAATAGACAATTTGAATCAACCAAAATCTTTTACTTTGATCATATATGCACATCTTATCAAACTGTTTGGGTCCCATTTATACAGCTAAATTGCTTCAGTTGTGCACTTAGATTTTTGTCTGTAGATGCAGCTCTGTTTAATACCTGGCTACAAATAAGCCTCAAAATTTATTCCAAAAGCAATTAGCCTATGGACCAGTCTTAGTTCCAGAAGTTTAATTTTGGATCACATGGCTTTCCTATTGGTATGGAGACAGTAGATAATCCCTACAGAATATTGTCCATTAGTTTCACTTAAATTTTTCATTCATTCATTCATTCACTAATTTACTTTATTTATTTTAATGAAGCAGAGTACTACAGGAGAATTATTGGGACAAGATTGTGGTGTAAAAGTATATCTCAGTAATACATTAAAATGGACATACTATGTGATCTTTGTGATTTTTCACCACACTAATAGCTTTCATACTTTCACCCTCTCCATTTTGAAAAAAGTGGGCTAAACAAGCATAAATTTTAGCCTTTTAAAAATGGTAGCAGAGGCAGGGAGTATTTATATTCCAGGAGAATTCAGATAATTCTCTAGAAAATAATTCAGATTAATATCATCAAGAAAATAATGAGGAATGACACATTTTGTCAAAATACTATGGGACAACAGACAGAATTTAAATGTAAATCTTAAAATACTACACTTCTTAATATTCTGATTCTTATAACTGAACCCTTATTGTAATTAGGTCCTAGATATACAAGTCAATGGCTATTTTCAAGGTTACACTAGGAAGTATATAATTTCTTGTTCATGCAGTCAGCTTAAAGTATCTAAAATGGGGGACAGTTAGGTGGCACAGTGGATAGAGCACCAGCCCTGGAGTCAGGAGTACCTGGGTTCAAATCTGGGCTCAGACTTAATAATTACCTAGCTATGTGGCCTTGGGCAAGCCATTTAACCCTATTTGCCTTGCAAAAACTAAAAAACTAAAACTAAAAAATAAAGTATCTAAAATGGTACCAACAATTTTAACCAAAAAATGGCAACCTTAAAGTTAATGATAGCTCCTTGGAAAGGATGTTTTAGAAGGCATCTTTTTTTTTTTTTTTTTTTAGTTTTTGCAAGGCAATGGGGTTAAGTGGCTTGCCCAAGGCCACACAGCTAGGTAATTATTATGTTGTCTGAGGCCGGATTTGAACTCAGGTACTCCTGACTCCAGGGCGGGTGCTCTATCCACTGTGCCACCTGGCAGCCCCCATTTAGAAGGCATCTTAAAAGATACTGTGATAGACAAAACCACTGTAACCAAGATCAAAAGAAATGTAGTAAATTAGGAAACAATTTTTGCACCTAGTAATTCTGGTGAAGGACTTATTTCTAAAGTACACAGAGAACTGAGTCAAATTTTCAAAAAAACAAGCCATTTCCCAATTGACAAATGATCAAAGGATATGCAAAGGCAATTTACAGATGAGGAAATCAAAGCAATCCATTGTCATATGAAAAATTGCTCCAAATCATTACTTATTAGAGAAATGCAAATTAAAGTATCTCTGAGATACCACCTTACACCCCTCAGACTGGCCAATATGACCAGAAAGGACAATGATCAATGTTGGATGCGATGTGAGAAATCTGGGACACTAATACATTGTTGGTGGAGCTGTGAATTCATCCAATGGAGAGCAATTTGGGATTATGCCCAAAGGGCAACAAATATGTGCATACTCTTTGATCCAGCAATACCACTACTGGGTCTATACCCTGAAGAGATTATGAAAAAAAGGGTAAAAAAATCACTTGTACAAAAATATTTATAGCAGCCCTGTTTGTGGTGGCAAAAAAATTGAAATTAAATGAATGTCCTTCAATTGGGGAACGGTTTCACAAACCGTGGTATATGAATGTCATGGAACACTATTGTTCTGTTAGAAACCAGGAAGGATGGGAATTCAGGGAAGCCTGGAAGATTTGCATGAACTGATGCTGAACGAGATGAGCAGAATCAGAAAAACATTGTTCACCCTAACAGAAACATGGGGTGATGATCAACCTTGATGGTCTTGCTCATCCCTTCAGTGCAACAACCAGGGACAATTTTGGGCTGTCTGCAATGGAGAATACCATCTGTATCCAGAGAAAGAATTAAGGACTCTGAACAAAGACCAAAGACTATTACCATCAAATTAGAAAAAAAACCACATTATATTATTATGTAATTTTACTATCTCATACTTTATTTTTCTTCCTTAAGTATATGATTTCTCTGTCATCACATTCAACTGAGATCAATGTATAACATGGAACAAATGTAAAGACTAACAGAATGCCTTCTGTGGGGGGTGTGGTAGGGAAGCAAGAATGGGGGGAAAAATTGTAAAATTCAAAATAAATAAAATCTTTCTTAAAAAATACTGTGATACCAGGAGAACATAAAAATTCCTTTCAGAAACAATAATATAGAACATAAATAAGCATGGAATAAACACAGAATCTAAACTGGTCATTGGGGAAATATAGGCACTGATCTTTTCTGGAGAAACCCAATAAGCTGCTGTAGAAATGGTGATTATAACTTTAGTTTTCTACTCTTTGTCATTGATTTGTAGCTTAACAGTTTCATATGTTGCAAAGGAGTATCCACAGAAAACAATATTCAAGAGAACTTAGAATAAGTTATCTTGTCAACCTCTTTAGGATAGGTCAGTTCTGCTTTTAAGTAGATATTCAACTTTGGGCAAATCACTTTACTTTTCTGGAAATGAGTTTCTGTATTTTAATAATGAAAGCAATCCCCTAAATCAAGTCCCTTCCAGTCCTAACATTCAATTCTAGATTAAAGATTAGGGATAGAGGTTTAAGATGACATTGTTTTCAGGGATTGGAAGCCTGTTGTTATTATAGTAATGAAGAAATGATTGAAAAAAAGTTTTAGGTTTCAGAGTTAAGGTCAATGTCTTGCGTTTTGAAGCATAGATGGAAAAGAGAATAAATTTCAGTAAAATTGGGAAGAAAAGTTACTTCCCATGGCAAGGAGTGGAATATAGTATTCATTTGCAAATTCCTGCATTTATAAAAGGTACTTCTGGATAGTCAATGAGGAGGACAAATTGAATCTTTACTGTTTGTTATAGTTCAACTCTTTTCAAAATTATTTTTTCTTGTTAAAAACACATAATGATGCTTTCATTGTTGGAAGGTATATGAATCAGTAACAATCTGGAAAAAATTGGAATTATGCAGGAAAATTTATTTAGAAATGCATACCCTCTCACCAAATTATACCCCTCCTAAGTCTATATCTGAGAGGGATGTAAGAAAAGGTTTTATATGTACAAAAGTAGCAATAGCAGTTTTTTTATTGTAGAAAAAATAGTTGTAGAAGAAAGTAAAGGGATATACAGTGAGGAACAGTGAATAAGTTGTGGCATACCACTATAATGGATTATTATTGTTATAATAAATAAGGAAATAGATATTTCAAAAAGTATGCAACCAGAATTAGAATGACTTATACAATCTATAACATCAATAGAGAAGATTGAAGACTTTTAGAAAATAATGAAGAATGAAATAACCAGGACCAAAACAACAGTTTATGTAACAGCAAATACATAAAAATAAACAATTTTGAAAGCTGTAAGAACTATGATCAATATTATTACTATCCATGTATTTGTGTACATATCTAGTTTTATTTTTATTTGACTATTTGCGCTTGTAAGAAGGAATTTTTTTTCCTTCAGGGGAGTGGGAGGCAGAGAAATTATATTTCTGATAATTTTTTTAAAAATTTAGGAAGAGGAGGCAGGGCTACAAATGTGGATGCTATATAAAATTTTAGTTAAGTTCACTCTATTGGTGTTACCCTTGGATCAAAGGCCAATAGTATGACTATCTCCTCAGCAGTGGAAATTGATTATTCAAAGTTCCTTTCTGTGAGAGGTAGACTTGACCAAAATAAAAAAAAAAGGAAACAAAGAAACAAATAACATTCATCCATCAATTAAAAATTAATGAATAAGTTGTGGTATATAAATGTGTTTATGCTGAAGGAATGAAGAAATAGATGATTTCAAAAATATTTGGAAGCTCTTGTGAAAGAAGAGAGTTTAGTCTTCTGACTTCCTGCTTTGATGGAGTAGAAATGTAATCCTATATTCTCTTCAGGAATAGAAAATTCTCTTCAGAAATTCTCTGAAGAAAGAAAAAGATAAGAGCAGCTAGTTGGCATAGTATTTTGAGCCCTAATCCTGGAGTCAGGAGGATCCATGTTCAAATTTGGTCTCAGACTCTTAATACTTACTTAGCTGTGTGACCTTGGGTAAGTCACATAACACCATTGCCTCACAAAAAAAAAGAAAGGGGAGGGAATTAACAGACAGAAGAGACGGCACTTTATAATTTTAGACAACTTTCCTTTAGGGTGAAATTTGGGACTCTTTCTCATTTGAGCTGAAATACCTATTTTCCAATGGGACAGCTCATTCACTCTGAGTCATTTGGTACATTTTCTTCTATATATTTTCTATTTTTTATTTGCTCTTTATTTGGATAAATGGATTTATGTGCTATTTGTTAGGTGTGTTCATTATGGAGATAATATTTTTCAAAGGAGAGAAACCATTGTGTGTGTGTGTGTGTGTGTGTGTGTGTGTGTGTGTGTGTGTATCCCATTAAGGGAGTTCAAGAATTCAACTTGAACTTAAAAATTATTTTCCGTAGAATAATCATGTTTATGGGGTCACATTGATATAATTTGAGACCACTATCCTTTCTTTAAGGAGAACATTTGACTGATTGGATAGAGTGATCACCCTTTGGCTTCAACCTCCTGATTCCTCTCTGGGGCAGGAAACATTCTTTTTTTTGGGGGGGGGGGAGAAAAGTGGGTAGAGGTATCACTCTATGCGTACATGCAAGTCACATATAGACAGATGCATATAGACACATATAACCTATACAGGTAACACACAATGCAATTTTATATATTAGTTAAACTTATTTTACTTTGCCAAAGGAGAATGCTAACAGAGTAGGTATAATTCAATAGCATTCAAGTAGTTTTTTTAAAATTTGAAAAGCACAGCTAGTCACTCCTTTTATCCTCACAAAAACCTTAGGAGATAGGACTATTATCGCTATTTTATAGTCGAGGAAACTGAGACAAATAGAAGCTAAGTGACTTGCCCAAGTATCTGTGGCTAGATTTGAACTCAGGTTTTCCAAACTCTCCAGTGCTCTGTCCACTGTATTATCTAGTCAATGTTTGTATTTTCCTTTTCATTTGATAGAGTGGATAGAGCTATTCTCTGAGTTAGAAAATCCTAGGTTCAAGAATTGCTGCTTATACATATTATCTGTGTGGGCAGTCACTTAATGTTTAATGCCCCAAGTGAACTCTGAAATTTGAAATTGCAGAATAGTAGCAAATTTAATAATGATAAGGTTAGTGATAAATGATAATGATAAAACACAGATACCTGGACGAATCAGAGTTTATTATGTCTCATTATATGTTTTAAAAATATCATACTTAGGCTTTTCAGCAGCCAAGATGGTGGAATAAGATGAAAATTGCCATAAGTCTTCTGTATTCATCTCCAAACAACCATAAAATAGCACCCTAAACAAATCCTGGAACAGTAAAACTAGCAAAAAGACAAGCTGAAACAATCTTTGGCCCAAGAAACTTAGAAGGTTGACAGAAAAGACCATAATTACCAAGGTAAAAGAGGAGCAAAGTCTAGGACTGGAAACATTCCAAGCTTCCTCAGTAGCAAGCCCCATCTCAGAAAACCAGTGGAAGAGCCTGAGCTCCACTGCAATGAAGCAAATAGCATTGCCAGCATAGCAGGGGAATGGGTAGATCCTGCTCTGAGAACCATTATTTGCTTCCATATATCCATAGGCAAACAGGTTAGATGAGAATAGGTATCTGTAAAAAATTAAAGCTATTCTCTTTGAGAATACATGGATATGTGTTTGCTTGGTTTAGTTTGTCACAAGAGAACTCTAATAGAGTGGAGGTAATTAAGTAACTAGTATTGATATAGTGCTTTAAAATTTTCACTTTAAAATTTAAAATTTAACTTCTTTTATTCTGGGATGTGTGTATGATGTTAGGGTAT
Organism: Macrotis lagotis; assembly: GCF_037893015.1. Lineage (NCBI taxonomy): Eukaryota > Metazoa > Chordata > Mammalia > Peramelemorphia > Peramelidae > Macrotis > Macrotis lagotis. Next base: position 628,731,962 of record NC_133658.1, read on the forward strand.
GATTATGAAACACACACATCCCAGAATAAAAGAAGTTAAATTTTAGTGATAGAGCTACATGATGCAGGGAAAAAGAGCTTTACTTAAAGCAAAGAATGGAATAATCTCAGTGGATAGTTTGGACAATTTTGAATTTTTTCCCTCTTTAATTTTTGATTACTAGGGATAATTTACTGAGTTAGGGAGGGGATAAGCAATACATTGGAAAATGAAAATTTAAAATGGAAAATCTAAACAAGAAATATCAATAAAATTAAAAATAAAAAAGAAATGATCCAATGAGAAATGTCATTCATCAGTCAATTTACTTTCAAAGGTAAGCATTCAGTATACTTTTTTAAACCATATCTATTCACTTTAAACTCCTAGCTCTAATTCTCAACTATATTTACAATTTATTCTTGTGGGAAATTATTTCCTCACTTATGAACTTTTAGTATACTGGTGTCAATAAGATGCATGTGGTATATCAACATTACATTTAAAATGGCCAGAATAGTTAAGCTACCAGGTCTGAAAGCAACCAGTGCATTAATAAACTTGAAATCAACTTAGAAGCCTTGTAATTTATGTATTTAACTGCAGAAGAAACAGCAGCTAAAAAATTACATGGTAGTGAACAAATGACTAAAGCAATAGCACTGCATCACTTACCTTAACAAATATCTTGTAGACATGTCCTGAAGGAACAGATCATCCATTAGAGGGAATGGCAAAAATTTTAGCAGAGAATTTATCAGTTGGATAATCTTACTATTTAGTAGCATTTTTTTTCTCAGGATTTTTGATCTCTCTTGGTACAAAAAAATAGGATTGTATAGAAGTTGTCCATTTTTCAAAGTGAATTACAGTTATAAAGGGATAATATTCATTATAAGGAATGACTGAATCAGAGAACACAGTTCCATGCTTTGCCCCCTGCAAATAGATGTGTATAAATCTATAACATGAGATTGACAAGTAGGTTGAGTATTAAGAATTCATCTTAAGATATTTAGATATCATCATTTGAATAACTACCCCAAAACAAACTTTACCAAGTATAAATGGCATATCTTTTAAAAATATTCTTCCAAACCTATTTCTATCAATACATAAAAAAGAAAGCAGATCCATTGGGAAAAGGAGGAAGAAGTGAATGAACATAATGATCTTAGAGAATTCTTGAGTCTCTTCACATCATAACACATTAAATGCCAAATGATCATCTTTGATTAAGGACTCCATGGCATAATTCATTAATAGTATAGTATTAAGAATGTGGAGAATCAGTGTGGTACAGTGGATAGGAGGCCAGTCAGAATTGAAAATAATTGGATCTATGTCTTATTTCTGATATATTCTACCTGTATGACTTTGTGCAATTAACTTTTCAGTATCCCAAATGGATAAATTATAGAAGAGTTCAACATTTATATATGGAGATCTCCATTCTAATGGACCCATATTACCCTACTACACATACACACACACACACACACACACACACACACACACACACATATATATATATATATATACTAAGTTTTTAAAAAGTTAGTTGATCTTTAAGTGAACTGAAGTCCAGAATATAAAAAACTCTATCCAAAAGCTACAATATGAGATTCTCACACATTTTTGCTTTAATTGGACAAAGTAATGACAAAGAAACATGTGTATCCCTATTTTTTGGATTTTTAAAAATATCAAATAAGGAAAATAATGTAATTCACTTAAATTATTGTAAGGGTGAGATGGAGAAGGAAAGAGACATCAGGTAATTCTCTTAGTTTCTGGCATCACATAATACATTAAAATATACACACGTATATTTATGTGTATACACATACATATTTCTGAAAACTGAGTGATCTTTTGAAATTCATTGTTCTGAGGGATATTTTCCTTTCAGCCCTGAGAACGATTTGCTTCCTTGTTATCTCTGAGCCAAATGCAGACTGAAGTCATGCCAAGGAATTTTTAGAGATTCCCATTGAGTTTTGGAGAGAGTGGACTGAGAGGAAGAAATAGGGACAAGAGTCGAGAAGCATCAGCACTGGAAAAAATCCCTATGCAGGTTATCGTAAACCAACCTGGAAAGAACCAGTGACATACAAGCAACAGGCAAAAGGATAAACACAAAGGATAGAGTTGCAGTGGGGAAAAGATTGATCGACATGGGCTTTAGGCAACTATAGCCAAAAGTATTTTTGAAATCAACTTTTGTACTAGTTGACGAGAGATTGCCAAATTTTCAGGGTCTGCAGCTATATTTTGGAAATGAGCAAATACCAAATGATAACTTGCTTTACTAGTTTGTCTATGTTTATGAAACTGAGGGGGGGAAATGGTAATAATGAAGATGAAACCTTGCCTACAGCCATCTTGAAACATAGAATTTGCTCTAAAGTTGCTATTTATAAGTTGCCTCTTTAATGACTGAGAGAAGTTGCAAGGGATCCGCTTTTACCTCAATTTTCACTTCTCATGTCTACCCAATAACAGACATTATAATTTACACTGCTTGATCCTTTTGTCTGAGCATTTTATATGTTCTATTGTTTCCTAAAACAAAGAATCTAGATGTTTTCTAGCAATGTACAAAATGTAAATTAGGACAAAGAACTAAGTCTTTATCCAAATGTCAGTATTTTTTTTTAACCTGGGGGATCTGAACCATTGTGATGGTGTTAATGAATTAGTAATACTTTATTCTGTTACAGGCTCAATAAAATAGCAGAGAAATGAACCACCTGAGGCTATGATATTTTCCCTAGGCTAAAACTTGAGTTGATTATTGTAAAGGGTTAAAATTAATTAACTCTGCAGAGAAGGGGTAAAAGGGAAGCAAGAGTGATGAGCAGTGAAAAGAACACATTTTAACTCAATATCCATTGAAAGTTAGGCAAAACTGGAAAAGGACTAAGTTCCCAGTTTTCTAGAAGAGAACTTCTCAATAATAGCATTTGTCAGTATTACATAATTTTAGGAATTTGGAAAATGGGACACATTTCAATTTCAATATGTGCAGTGGTAGTATATAATTTGCAAGTTTTGTTAATATCTAAACTTTTGAGGACTAAGCCAAACCCCACAAAAATTGAAACTTTAATGGAAGAAAAAGAATGGAGTTTCATATTTAATGATCTGACATTAATTTTTTTCAAAATGTCAATAAATGCAGAATTTTTGTAAGAAAACATGACTTTTGAGAAAAATCTCAATAAAGCTATTTCATGATCCTACCTTTAAATTTATTTGTGTGTATTCTACATCAGCATACATATATTATTTTATATCATTTTGTAGAAACTATCTTTGCATGTTGGCATCTCATCTAGTTATATACTTAATAGATTTGTCTGAGAGAGTTTGAGTTACTTGCTCATGGTAACACAACCAATCTGTAATTGAAGCATGACTTTACCTATCTCCAAGATTAGCTTCTACTCTCTATGACACATGTATGCATTTATCTTTCTATTTATCTATTTTCTTTTTCTATCTTTTCTCACCATCATCTAGAGATGAATATAAATGTATCTTTGTAATCCTTATCTTCTCTATATCCTATTTCCAAAACATGCTTTCAACAAAGATAGAAGAGAGAAAGAGTTGGGCTTATATGAATACATTTGCACATTTTCCTGGATGTGCTTTACTTTTTTTTTTTTAAATCTCTGACTGCTATGTATTTAGTTCAGGTGAGATGAACATTAAAGTAAGGAAGAAAGTATGAAATAGAAAGAGATAGTTAATTTTTTTACTTCCAGGACAGGGAATATTCCTTCTCTAGCATGGCTCTAGCATAAGAATCATGACAATGTCATGTATAATGAAGTGAATACTTCTCTATCTACACAATAAGTATTTTAAAGTCATGACAAATATGTTATCTTCATGTCCAGAGCTGTTCTTCACAGGAAGTTTAATAATTATCTTTAAGGCAATCAGTTTCTTAACTTTAAAAATTACCCAACACAAGGACTTAAATATGTAGAATTTCATTTAAATAAGTCAGTCAACAATTTTTTATAAAGTATTGAACACTTCATTGTAGAAACATAGGCAAAATGACTATTTTAACCAAAATGAAAAATACTGTTCAATTTAAAAAATGTACTTAAACAAGAACCTGAAAAAGTTTATGATATGCATAACATTGTTCAAGCAAAATTGCACTAGTATTACATAAATCAATAGTTTATAAAGGCCTCAATATGGCAAAGTTTAGAAATAGGTAGTATGCATGCACATAGTACAACAAAAAAATCTCTTTATAAAACAGCAGTTTTTTTAATGCTTGTACAAAGGGAATAAAGAGCAACCACAAACATATTTCATCTGTTATGTTAATACATTATGACAGCTAAAAGTCAGTCATGTCTATCAGAGGAACAAAAAGCCCTCCATACCATGTGAATAAATCTTTTGTGCCTTTAAAGATATTTGTATAAAAATGCTATCCTTTTTAATATGTAACTTAAATAAGTCATACTTCTTTCTGTTGAAATTTTGGGGAAAAATAAGTGAGTGGGCTCTATATACTCTTATAGAATGGAAAAGAAAGAAATGGATACCAGAGTAATTAGTCCAGCTTTGACACTTTCCACCTTTGATTATGGATTGTTGATGGTTATATCAGAACTATTCTGCTAAGGTCCCTTAGCAATAAATATTTTTATGGGGCACATAATGAATTGGTCCTAATATACCTTGAACATATCCAATCAACAGTGCCTACTGAAAAAGCTGTTTTGTTTTGTATGTATGGCCTGGCAAAAACAAGTCACTTGCTTTCACAAAAATTAGAATTCTATTGTCAATTTATGTGCTTATGTTTTCTCTGTCTTTTGTTGTTACTAGTGTGGTAAAAGGTTATTCATCCACAAAAGGCAGGTGACATGTGAATGAATCCATAATACATGAATAGGTAATGCCCTCTTGTGCTCTAGAGTGGCTACTGTACTAGAGGCCTAATGGAGATCAGAAGGTCTTGTTCCATAGCAAGGAAAGTCTTAAAGTTTTTAAGATAGTGTTGCTACGTTCTACCAGTATTGGTTAAATACAAATGTTGATTATATGGCATATATGTTTAGGATAGCACATAAAATTTAAGAAAGCATAGTTGTCAGTATTCATGCAGCTCATTAGAATTTATCTTTTATTTTAAAGCCTCATTTATCTCTTCATGATCTATGGCAGATTTCAAAAGCAGGTCATGTTCAATTTTTGAAGATTATATACTTTTATTCAGGCTCTGAAGTAAAATCCTAATGGGCGCAAAGAAGAGAATACACCATTCGATCATTCTTTCACCATTTTAAACAGAAAAAATGATGTACCGTACTACAGCTTTCAGACTATATCATGGAAAAGTGCAGGTATCATCTTTGTTGATTAAGTATAACCAAAAAAGGTCGTACAAAATAGATTGCTCATATTCACACTACAAAGGAATATGTTTTTAATTTTAACAAATTCAAAGGTGTGTCATATCAGCAGCATTGTTGTAAATTGTACTGTAGTGCAGTTTCTTTTTTTTTTTGTAAAAATACCATACAAATGGTCAGTCAATGGTCATCAGCAGAAAACAAAGCAACAACAGAAAACTCATAAAACAATTGAAGCCAAAGAGGGAGAAACAAAAGAGGTAATGCTGATGCCAAAACAATTATAATACTGTTGGAACATACAAAAGTAATCCTTATATTTTATACATTTATACAGAATATAAAAGGTATCAGAAGATTATGCCACTGTCTCCCTTATCCCAATTTCTATTTTCTTTGGAAGAAGTTCTTTCCTTTCATCAACACTTCCTAAGGAATTTCGACAGTTTTGTCCATCCATATATAATTTTGCATAAACTGGATTGGAGTAATTTGTTGGCTGAGGGAAGAGAAAGAGATAAATTTTCATTTAATTAAGTCCAATTCATTTCAACAAAAAAATAAGTGCCTAATATATATAAAACACAATACTGTGTATACAGAGGCAAAAATGAAATTGTTCTTGTCCTCAATGAATTTACATTTCATGATTTTATAGGTGGACACAGATAAATATAAAGAAAATACACAACCATTTCAAGTGTTGGTTGGTGGGGCTAGAGATCAGCAAACATGGTATTTATATTCTATTTTCATGGAAAATAGGGCATCTGAGAAGAGGTGAGAAGGAAATCCTTAGGAAAATATGAGACAGCCTATGCAAAGATATGGAAGTAGGAGATTAAATGTATGGAAAATAGCGAGTAGGTCACTTTTATCTCATTAAACAAGTTCTTTGCTCATACTTTACAAAGATAAACTTGAGGTTCATTATACTTTGTAAATTTTAAATTTGTATACTTTGTAAATTTAAACTTTGCAAAGTTCCTGTGAAATCTGTATGAAGGCTAGATTTGGATCAGGGAAACAAGTTGAATCTTTCAAGTCCTGGAATAGTAATTTTCTAAGTGGTATCAATACTTGGAGGTTTTACAATGACATCTTTATGATTTTCTGTTTCATTTTAAAGGACATTATTGAAGTTCAAAATTCAACCAATTATCTCAGTGTTTAGTGAATATGATGCCAAATGCTCCATCATTTGAAAACAATGGAATGATGTCTTTAATCTTGTTATTTTCCTTCATATTCTATCTCCTAGAAGTAGCCTTATAAACTACAGGCTAAAAGTGAGGTTAAGAGGACAGAATTTTCCATTGGGATTTTCTTGTTCTCCTAATGACTAATTTGGGGACTAAAATGAGAGTTTATATAACCAATACAGACAGAGGCACTAAACCAGTCTTTAAGGATGGGTTTGTTGACTTATAGTATCTGTAGTTATTAAATTCAGCCAACAACTGTGAAGACAGAAAAATGACTTAGTCACTTATTATTTTGCATTTTTCTTATCATTACATTAAAAAAGGAAGATATTTGTATTTATAAAAGAATAACTTTGCAATCAAAGCTATTGTAGTCCTATATAGGCTCTTATTGTTCTACTTATACTTTTATTTATAAAAACAATTTATTGAGCTTTTTTCAAAGTATTATGCTTCACACATTCAAATTGAGTCACAGGAACATTTTCAGCTCTGAAGTCATAGGTACAGTATAATTTAACTAATATTTATAGAATTACTTTATAGAATAGATTTTTCAGCAGTGAAATGGAATAGTGGTTAGAGTACTTAATATGGGGACAGAAAAACTCGAGTTCAAATTCAGTTTCAGATGCTTGCTGGCTTTGAGACTTTTTCTGGGCAAGTCATTCAATTTCTGTTTGACTCAGTTTCCTCATCTATAATAATAGGATCTACCCCACAGGTTCTAATGAGACAATAATTATAAAAAACTTAGCACAGTGACCAATGCATAGTGAATACTTTTTAATGTTAGTTCTTCTTCTTCTTATTTTTACCAATCATTTATTAAGTAGCTGTTAGATACCTATATATACTATATTTATATTACAATTAGATAACATATATACAATTTTACATTTTGACAGTATTACTTAGTATTCACTTAAGAAAATAATAGCAATAATGACTCTCCTTTATATTTTAAGTCAAGCTTAGTCCCTACAATATTTGTTACAATAAGGTCATTGCAAACACTTGATGTAAATGAGGAAAGAAATAGTGACATCATAAAATATGAAAATGAATGACAGATGAGTCTCTTATAAAGCATGTATGGACTTTGGTTATTTGAACTTAATCTATATTAATAATATGCAAATGAATACTAAAGATTAAACATTTTAATTTTTTCCACTTTAAATTTTTGGCTAGAAATTCTAAATTTATAAGAAATGAAAATAATTTCTTTCAATATATATGCTATATTTGAAAATGCCTATTGTAGCTTTCTCTTAATGCTGTATAAATTTCATTTTTCTTTAGTGAGCTATGGAAAATCTTAAAATTTCAGTTAACATGAAAAACAGCTAGGCAATTAAAATCTCTCCATTTGGGTTAACTTTTCAATTTAAAAGTCAATAAAGTGCTATGCTTCTATAAAGTCAAATGCCCAGACTTGGATTCTGAGGAGCCCTGTGATGGAATGGACATGGAAGGATGGATTTTTTTCTCTCACCCCTGCAGTTAGTGGTCCTTTCAAATCAGAGTTTAGGTAGATGGGTGGCGCTGTGTGAGGAAGCTTGAAAGCACTGGGTCCTCCCCCAATATATCTGGCCTGTATATAAATAAATAATTTTAGTTGCTGATCTATTAAACATTGCATATCTCCCATCCCATAACATTTATGAAATTCATTTTTTCCAATCACTAAAATAACCTTAGACGATTATTTAATATGAAATATTGCACATTGCCTTTATCAAGGGAAGTTCTATACTATCATTCAAATAATACTATTTACTGCTGCTTCAGATGTCGACATACCTACCCTTTCCAACCTACCCTTGGAGATACTGAGTTCCAAGAGTTATCCTTTCTATTTAATTTTCTTCTCCCCCACCCCCATCCCCAGAAATAATGTCCCTGCTTACAGATCTGTGAATAATATGCTTGCATCTCCCAATTAAACCTTTTCATTTTGGGAAGTTCTATTAGTAGAATCATTCTGAATATTCCACCATTTTATTAACCAGAATTGTTTTTACTCAAACCAAAACTGTTCATCACCTCTGTGAAGAGATCTCATCTAATTTTTCAAGAAAAAGAAGTGATACAACAGATTGATTAGAATTTTTACAAAGAGCTAGAATTGCCCTTGAACTTGATACTGTGTGTTTGAATTAATCAAGTGCAAAAATTTGGTAAGTCAGTTTGACATGAAAAGAAGAAATGGGTATATATAGTGTGTGTGGAGACAGTGAAGAGTTACTCTGTTTCAAAATGATCTGTTTGTGTGTTTGTTAATTGTGTGTGTGTGTGTGTGTGTGTGTGTGTGTGTAAGATGTTGGGAGTTTCCCTCTTTATATCTAGAATTTTCTATGAACTCAACACTGAGTCTATTTTCTTGACCTTGTTAAACACTTGAATTATGATTGATAAAGAGTATGGTAAGCTATCTAGTCCATTTCAAATAACTGGAAGATCATTGGATTAGGACCTGGCTTGCTGCAGTCTTAGGCTAAAGGTCATTGCCTCTCTGGTTCTCATTATCTCAAGGAGTCTGGGCTGTATAATTGGTATAATTCCTTCTGTTGTTTCTGACACTTGCAGTTTGGGTAACAGTTTGGGGTTCAGATAATCACTTTCCAAGTCATAAATTGATAACTTGGGGATCTTCAATCTCATTTATGAACTTCTATCATAAATATGTCCAAAGGGCAATCAAGGGCAGCTTTTTATTACTAGAGTAAATGAGAAATTGCCAGAAGAGAGACTTCTACCCAGACTTCCTCACAAATTCAGGATTTCAGTTCTATAGAGAAACTCTCATTGAAATGCTTAATCAATGCAGCATTAAAATGACAGGGAAAATTAGAACCCTATCTCTTACTGAAATAATCTAAATTAGATTCTTCAATAATAATATGATTATAAGTACTGTATTATTTTAATCCCTAAATATTCTAAAAGAGTTCAGAAAGTATGGTAACTTAGATGACTCTCTACTTATATAAACTAACTAATGAAAACATTCAGGTTACCTGCTTTCTAACTAATTCTGTCAAAAATATTAAAAATTAAGGTTACTGGTATTTGTACTTTGAACACATCTAAAATACAGGTGTTAGTTACCAAATTAATAATTAATGATACTGATTTTTAATTAGATGTTGTTCCTTCCAATAACAAGGAATTCTACACTAAGATAATGTCTTAGAGATAGAGACAAATGCCCCATTCCAACAGGACAAGTTCAATTCAATTTGGGGACATAGAACTAATTGACACTTGGTTGATTCATTTAATTAGGAATGTTAATTTTGTCACTTGGATAAAGGAAAATTGACCATATGGCATCTGAAGACCACAGCATGGAAGAGTTATGCTGTGTGTCCTGTAACAGTATATTATACCCTACAAAGCTTCTTTGGCTTATAAAAGTGACTGGAACATAGCGTGTTGAATTAAGAGTTATTGAGTGAACACTTGAATCAAGACCAAGTTTTTTATTAAGTGTGGGGAAAAAATGAAATCCATTCACGACAATTAAAATTAAGGATAAACATTTAACACCTTTATTTAAAATAATAAGAAAATTTCAGAGACAAGTATTGGGTTGTTTTTCTTTTGTCTCAGTTGTCTGGTTAAACATTTGATTTGTCAATTTCCCTTTCCTAATGTAGAAGTTACCATAAAGCAAGACAAGCCAGCAGTGATCTAATGAATCTAATGAATGGATTTAATGAATTTCAGAAGGTAAAAAATAGAATGTCTTGGTCTAGAAATTAATGATATTTCTCAAGGCATAAAAAGGAAAGAATGTGTAAAAGAGAAAGTTATCTGCTAATAAGTATTGTTATTGAGAGGCAGTGTGGTACTGTGAAAAGGGAACTCTTTAGAGCATGGAATGACTGGATTCAAGAGGCTCCTCTGACATAGTGGCCATATAATACCCTTTCAGTTACAGATTTCAAGTTACAGAATAGATACTGATAAATGAATAGAGAGCATTTCCTCACAAAGGGATTCCCTCACCAAGGGATTCCCCCTATCAGTGAAATCACAATCCAGTCTCTATCCCCTACAACTGAGAATACATAATCATTAGAGTTTTAAATCCAAATACCATAAGGGGAAAAAAAGTCCTTTTTTTTTCCCCAAGAAGCACTTTTTATGCATTATTTTGCTGTCTTCATTGAACTTTATCTTTTCTATTTATCCCAATAGAATGAAATGAGGCTTGATTTGCTGGAACTATTCAATGTGATTTTTTGTTTCAATTTACATTTACACTTTATACTTAGAAAATGGGTATTATTTTACATTAATACTTTGTGTATTTGTGACCTGAATGAATTTATAGCACATCCTTTTCCCCAAAATGCTTATTCTTTTCAATAGTAATTTATAATTTTAGCTAATAAATTCCTATAAATTTTTCTTTGGAAGAAAATATAGCACTCAAGAATTCTTAACACTAGTTAATATCTTATATTGAAAAGAAAGTGTGCTTAATTTCAGAAACATAGAAAGAGTTAAGGCTCCAAGAATATAAACTACTTTTTTTACCCTCTAAAGAAAATGATAGTACCTTTGCTGGATCTACTATGAAATCTGGATCTAAAAGACTTCCATCATTATGATCATGGTCCACCTCATACATATTATATGATGGATTGCCAATCTCCACATTAATTCCTCCATTGATTATGGGCTGTCTTCTAATTGTTTTTGTCCTAAAATAACAGTAGCAACAAAATTTGGTATACTTTTAAAATATTACAAGCAGGATATAGAAACATTTTATTTTAAGTATTTAATGAGTTCATTTTTACATCTAATAATTTAATTCAGTTAAGAAAAAAACTTTTGGAACACCATAGGTTCACCTAGTAAATGATAAATTATTTGCTATGTGGCGAAAAATAATATTAAAATTTTGATAAAGTAATGATATTCTTAGTTTTTCCAAGTTGATTACTGAAAAGACACCCATATTTAGAATTATCTTTCTCCAAGAGACCTCACAAATAGAATGCTTTCTCCATTATTGTTTCCAAACAATAGTGGAGGCAAATTAAAAAAGAATGATATTATTTTCCCAAATTCTATGGACAAATTCTTATTTTCTTCTAAAGCAGTCCTATAGACAATATTTTGACTAAGATTTTTCCTTGCTTCAGAGCACTTTTGTGGTGGTGGCCGATTAGCTCTCTAAATAAGTCACTCTGATTATCAGGGGTTATACAGTTCTTTACTCAGATAACATGGACATGTGCAAATATATATGCACATATATGTCATACACATACATGTATAATATCTTAAAAGTTGTTAGTGATTTAAGATAAATTTGCACTAGAACTTTTGGAATATTCTGTGCCTGAATGCTTAGGCACTCAACATCTGACCAGAAGGTCAAATATAACTGAAATTATCCTGAGGTAAAGATTTTTAGCAAAATACACTTAGATATCTACTGGTCTAACCATCTGAAGATCACTAGATTTATATAACTGATGCAAGATATCATGCTAGCAGTTTTTAGGTCAAAGAGTCATTGTAAATTAACCTGATTATAATCAATCATTCAAATGGATCAATACAGCCCAGAAGTATCAGTATTTATGTGATTGACTACTGAAAATTATGACATTCCCTGATATTGCAAGATTCTGGATAGATCACTCGTGGACTATCCTTTGCTGATAAAGGATCTAAAGGAAGATTCTATGGAGCCTATTAATTGACAATTTAACTGGTTAATCGTGCCTGACCATATCCATTCCAGCAAGAAGGTTAAAAATAGGAGCTGACCAACTTACTATCATTTAGACTGTGACTGAGTCAGTGCTGAAATCAAGAATGAAAAACATATTGCTCATTCTGATTATCAAAAGGAAAATAAAGAGCAGACCTTTTTAATATGCATATATAAATATATACATTCACATGTTCATACATGTTTGCAATTCACCTTTTATCTTTTAGTTATTGAACAATACAGCTTACCTTCTTTTTCTCTTACAAAGCACTAAACCAATTACTAAAGTAGTAATTAGTGTCACCAAGAGGACAAGAGGAACAATGATAGCAATACTTCCTGCAAAAAAAATATTAAAAAAAAATCTATGTAAAAATAGACAAATTTAAAGGTTTAGTACAGAGATGTCTAAAATATAATCCATGACTGGTACAAATAAGATTACACTGAAGGTTAAAAAAACACACTTACAACCTTGATTTTACTTCTGAATGAAGGGGAAAGAATGCAGTTCCCCCAGATGTTCCGCGTATATCTATGTTACTATGTGATAAATCAAAGTATTTCCAACCTCAAATAGTTTTCTAAGTTGTTCTTTGTTCACATGCTAGAATTCTGAAAACATATAGCAGAGATCTAAAGTTTAGAAATAATGCCCCATAGAAACTACCATCCACCTGGATAATTCCTTCCATCTTTACTAAGCCAACACTCCAATTTATTTCCTCACATACATACTAGTGCCTACATTTGTTCCTGCAACAAAAGCTATTGAATGTCTTTGCCTCTTCACATATCACTACAAATGTACATATTATTTCATGCTTCCAATCATAAAAAAGATTGTGAGCTTTAAATGTATTAAACAAATAGGGGGCAGTGCTAATGATTTTTCCAATTTATAGTTTTCCTTAGGCTCTGCCCTCAACTCTCCTGATTCTTTTGGAGTTTCAATTAGTTAAACAAGCGCATATTTAAGAGAGTAATGCTGAAGGTTACATTTTCAAAAGTATCCAGGGACTGATTCTTAAAATGTGACAAAGAAGTAAAGAATTGAGAAAAATGGAAAAGATCATGAAAGGTTCTTTTACCATCAGTGTCTCTCCCCCCCACAAGGAAAAAAAAAGAATTAAAGGAAAAATGGAATGAGGAGAGGAAGGAAGGAAGGAAGGAAGGAAGGAAGGAAGGAAGGAAAGAAGGAAGGAAGGAAGGAAGGAACAAGGAAAGAAAGAAGGTAAAACACACTTTCCCCTTTATTCCAAGAGTGTTAATTCTGGGGTTATAGCCTCTGGATTCAATTTTTTTTAAATACACTTAGTATGTGACCTTGAATTTAACATTTCTATACCTTGTTTTCCTCATTTCTAAAAAAAAGGAGGCAGTTGGGCTGGTAGAGAGAGATTTCATGTATCTTTAAAAAATATGATACTATAATAAACCAGGAATTACAAACCTATTTGCTACTATCATCTGCATGAAAATCTTCATGAAAGTGTTCTATGCAAACTTTAAGGGGTCTTTGTAATGATGGTACAAAAAGTTTTAAAGAACATAAGATCCTACTGTTTGTTGATTTTCAGATGGCATTTAATTCAGCGTAACAAAATGTACCTCTGACAAGGATTTATGTATATGTCAGAATTATAAAAGACTCTGTGATAATGATCATTGCAAAGATTATCTTTTCTTTCAACAAGACATTGGTGAACTAAAGTATTAATAGGAAGGCTGTCTATGTGTCTATCTCTCTTTCACTCTGTCTCTCTCTGTCTATGATGGTAACCACAACTGACATTTTATCAGCTTCATTGAATCTAGAATATGATTAGAGTCTCCTCAATAAAATTCATAGGAAATCAATAGATATTATTCTAATAATCTACTCTGGAAAATAGAAAATGTCTAAATAAATAAATAAATAAAATGTCTAACTGGGCAGTGTTTTGGGTAGGTAGCCTGGATATATTGATAGTTAGAAAATGGATATGGATTCTAATTCTGCTATGTATTATCTTTCTATCACTGAGTAAGTCACTTAATCTTTATGAGATTCAATTTCTTCAATTGTAAAATGAAGGAAGGAAACTAGATAATCTTTGAGATCTTCAGTTCTAAGTCTATCATGAAATGACACTAATATATGTATCTTGGAGAAGAGCTAAAGATGGAAGAAAAATTGGGGCCAGAAATTAGGAAGATAAGATTTGACTCCTTTATTTTTGAGAAATTGTCCAGGGATGTCAGTGATCCCCTCAATGATCAGGTAATCTGTGTACAAGGGATTAATATTCCATGAACCTTCCCCACAAAGAAGCAGCAGCAACAGCAACAACACAATATCCATCTACTCTAATTTCCTCTCAAAAGAGTCTTTTGTATTACAAGAAATATTATATATTTTCTTTGCTTAGTTCCTAAAATGATAAGACTTACATATTTTATATTATTATACTTTAATCATATTATAGAAAGGAAAAGAACTTGCTAATATAATATGTGTAATATACTAATGACTTGTTTTTGAGAAAGTTAAGTTTTTTGGAAATTGCAATGTATTAGTAATTAATGATGGGACAGAATTTGGCAAGTAGAATAGTAATTGACATTTGTTCATAGATTTTAAATACCAATGAACAGCTTGGTTACTTCATAAACCATGAATTCAGTTGATTGATTTTCAAACTTATAAATATCCTTACTTTGTCACTTTTTCCACTAAAATAACAATACTAGTTATGAGTAACATATTTTTCCTTTAGACACTAATATAAAGTATTTAGGAAGCTACTTAGAATTCAACTACATTATATAATAACTGTCATTCTTATTTGTTGAGAAGCTGTTACTTATTTATACTAGAAAACAAAGGATTCTCCTTCACTTCCCCTCATGTTAGGTTTAATCCCCTGTTTTGAAACACAGTATTTACGAATCAAGAATATTCAATGGTGACCTAACTAGTCAAGATAACTTCAGTGATGTTTAGTGCAGTAGAGAAAGAAACAGCTTCTATAAATATTGTCAAAATCAAAAAAGCAGCTATTTACTAAAAAAAAAGAAACAAAACTGTTTCAAATTATAAAAATTACTTTCTAAATTTCTGTGACAGTGACAGATTTTTAGTAGTAAGCCTATTTTTTTTTTTACAGGCCCATTCTGTAATTAACTAGCATAGCCATGTGACTGTCAGTTTGGGGATAATATTCTCTCTCAAGAGGGGATGTAAAAGACCCCCCCCCCCAAGCTGCATGGATGTATTATTGTAATCCTTGGCACTGAAAGGAAAGAACTAGGTTGACTAATAGTAGAGTATAAGCTTCTTGAAGCCAGATTGACTTACACAAGAGCTTTTACATAAAAAATTAATCAGTAAATGTTTCTTGAACAGAATTGGATATGCCTTAATTATCAAGTCAATATAATCTGCATCTTCCTTCAAAACAAAATATGATAACAATACTTACTGCTCAAATTTAATAAAAGATTATGGCAAATACAAAGGAAGATAAAATTTAAAGCTGGGAAGGGATCTTAGAAAACACACAAATAAATTTCTTGGTTTACTGATAAGTAACCAATGATTAGAAGCAACTCTAAAATGATGAAAAAAGGGCAAAAACATCACTTGTACAAAAATATTCATAGCATCCCTGTTTGTGGTGGCAAAGAATTGGAAATCAAGTAAATGTCCTTCAATTGGGGAATGGCTTAGCAAATTGTGATTTATATATGTCATGGAACACTATTGTTCTATTAGAAACCAGGAGGGGTAGGAATTCAGGGAAGCCTGGAGGGATTTCATGAACTTATGCTTAGCAAGGTCAGCAGAACCAGAAAAACATTGTACACCCTAACAGCAACATGAGGGTGATGTTCAACCTTGATGGACTTGCTTGTTCCATCAGTGCAACAATCAGGGTCAATTTTGGGCTGTCTGCGATGGAGAATACCATCTATATCCAGAGAAAGAACTGTGAAGTTTGAGCAAAGATCAAGTACTATTACTTTTAATTTAGAAAATAAAAACTGTTATCTTATTGTCTGATCTTGCTATCTCTTTTACTTTATGTTTCCTCTTTAAGGATATGATTTTTCTCTCATCACATTCAATTTGGATCAATGTATACCATGGAAATAATGTAAAGACTGGCAAATGACGTTCTGTGGGGGGTGGAGGGAGGGAAGTAAGATTAGGGGAAAAATTGTAAAACTCAAAATAAATAAAATCTTAAAAAAAGAGGAGCAACTCTCAGAATCACAAGGGTAGTAAGTAGGAGAAGTAGGATTTGAATTTAGGACCTTAGAAAAATCCAACTCCTTTTGTTACTACACCACAGTTGTCCCCAAATAATTTGCAATAAATACTGTGATTCATAACTCATTGAGTCACATTTTATATAGGGTTAAGTTTTAAAGTCAGATTATATGTTGATAATTTCAAATAGTAAAAATCACCCTTGAAAATTAATTAAATTGCTCATAAATTATAGTGTAGCAGTAACAGTTGAAGCTGGAATGGGGTTAGTGTTTCATTAAAAGAAGATAGTATATATATATATATATATATATTATATATATTATATATATATATATATTATATATATATATATATGTATACAGCTGAATCAGAGTGGTTAGTATGGAAACTATTGAATAGAAATTGTATTTTTCACTATGCCCAGTCAAGCTATTGATTAGGAGATGGAAAAATGCACCTCTAAAAACTTATGTGAAAGGAAAGCTTATAACTGGGGGGGGGGGCGGGTGTTGGAATAGTCTTGAAAGGAATTCACACCTATTTTGATTCTATTGAGAGGGCCTTCATGGCACAGAACTGTTTCATCTTCTAGTCTTACTATAAAACAAAATAGGATTACAACAGAGTCCTAAGAGACTTTGTTTTAGAAGAACAGAGTGGCCAGTTGTTCTTAGCCTCTAGGAATGATTGGAAAAGGGTTGGAGGAGTTGATGCTCAAGACTTATCTATTCCAGCCTTTTAAGCCACACACTGAGTCCCTCTTCATAAGTTAAATGTATAATGCATTTCCTTTTGTAGTTGTTCATAGTAGAGGTTAGTGAAAGCTGAAGTTATCCAGGAAAGGCTTTCTGGAAGGACTGTGATTAAGATTTGAACAAGTAGAAGGTAATAGAGGGAGGGGAGAAAACTGGATAGGAAGAAAACAAAAGTCAAGAAGGTAAAGTGGGAATTAGCAAAATGTGATTGATGAGGAGATGACAGGCCTGGGTAGAAAGCTGCTATTAAGGAAGTGTAGTAGATAAAGAGCTGGACTTGGAAGCCTTGGGCAAATTCTTTAACAGATACCAGTTTTGTGACCTTTGAAATCTCATTTATCCTCTCTGAACCTCATTGTTCTCATATTTAAAGATAAGATGAAATGGCATCTTAAGTAACTTCTAGTTCTTGGTCTATGATCCTGTTAATTAAATCCATCTGTGAAAGGAATTGAAAGGCAGAAAGACATTTCATATAGGTTATTCAAAGGATTGTTCCTTTGTTTGTTTTATCATCTTAATAGTCTCCTTCTGTACATCATCTCCAAAGCTATCCATTATGCTTATACCACACTTGGATTTCTTCATATTTTAAGATACTTATTTATACTTAAGTGTGAATGTATGATAGATCCTTAACAGTCCCAGAGGCGGGTTTATTTTTTATTTTTTTGAAGGATGTTTAACTATGTCTCTACCCTCAACTCCATGCAAATTCTATAAAATGTTGCCCTTCATGCACTATAGAAAACTGAAAAATTGTGAACATTGTGTGGGGTTGGGGTGGGGGAAAACCACAAAAGAATTCTTAGGCAGTAATAAGACCATGCCTGAAAGTCTTCAATTAGTATTCATGCCTTCCTCATTTATTTCTATTTTTTTCATAGTTTCTTTCCTTTGTTCAGTTCTGATTATCAAGGAATCAAACCTGGGATTCTATCAGGAAGGACTAGGGCAGGGTGTGACTGGTCATTTACAAGTATCCAATCAATTAGGGACTCTCTCTACATATGTGTGTATACAGATACATGTATACATGAATACATACACAAATATGTGTGCGGTGTCCAATAGTTTTCAGTTGTATCCAACTCTCTGTGATTCCATTTGGGGTTTTCTTGTAGATATACTGTAGTGGTTTGCATTTCATTCTATAATATATTATATAGAGCTTTAATAGCTTAAAGTTATAATAGCCTGAAATGTGTGTGTATATATATAGATATACATATATATATATATGTGTGTGTGTGTGTGTGTGTCCATAATCTGTCACTTCTGAATATTTTAATGAAAATTTATTGTTTTCTTATTTAACTGTCTTTACATTCCTAAGCTTTCATTTCATATTCCAAATTGCTGACATGTGGTTTGGAAAACTTTATTTCAGGATACTTTATTTTTGGAAACTTCTATGAAACATTTTAAATTGACAAAGGAAAAAATGGTTACACAGTTAAATTTCAGTCTTAGGTGTTATCTGGAAGACAATCATGCTTATCCTAGGACTAAAGCTTTACACAAAAGCTCTTAGAAAGCTGAACATATTTTAATTGCTCTTCAAAATTGACACCTTAAAAATGATTAAACTACAAATCAACCATAGGCTTTATGAGCAAATGGATGTTAATTTTTTTCTCTTTGGGATTAATCAAATGAGAAAGCATTCTCCACAACACTTCAAGATGTATGTTTGGAATGGGGGAGGAGGCAAAGCAGTTTGCTTTAATTATAAAATATGACTTTCCTCCCGCTCCCTGGTGATCTTTTCACATCATGTCATGATATTCACAGCATTTGTAACCTAACATACATTTCCCAAGAAAAGCTTATGCTGGGCTTGCAAAAGTCAGCAGTTTGCCACCTGCCATAGCTCAAAGTGAAATATAACCGCTTAAAGGGACATTCTTGTGATGAATCAAATCATGAGGGAGAGCTAAGTATGCTGCATTTCAAAAACACCTGGCCTGCAGTAGACCCCTTCAAATGCCCCAGAAATGACTGTTTCCTCTGTCTCATCTCCTTCAATAAAGGTATCCAAAAAAAAAAAAAACCAAACCCTGGTTTTTATGATTTACAGGCAATTGAGGGGATTTATCTTAAACACTTACTTGTACTGATGTGATCAGACTTGCTGCTTTTTGGAGCTGGTCTTTCACACTGGGTGCCTGACCAGTTGGCAGAACATCTGAAATGATCCAATGAAGAAAGTAAAATTAGTGGAGTCTGACATCGAACTCAAAGTTCTAAATAAAAAGACAACCACTGAACAAACTTAAGTCCTAAGTTTTATAAGGCGACATCCTCTGAAGCTTCCTATATATTGTCAGCATGCTGAGAAGTTTTTTGAATTGAATGTCCTGGTTTAAACACTTTTAAAAAAGATACACCTCATGATTTATAATCATAAATTTGTTATAAATTATTTTAAGATTTCAAGTTTTTAACAAGTCATAAAACTGCAGGAATTTGGCAAAAGGGGAAAAATGTATAAAGTAACACTGATTTGAATATTATGGGTACACCTGATAGGTTAAATTTAACATTTCACTTTACAAGTTATAGTTCCTAAAGTGATTCTTTGATCTTTTTCCCCTTCAAGGAAGAGGGCAATTATGCCTTATAAGACTAAAGCATACTTAGCAAATGGTGATTCTTGAAGATGGAGCTTTGTACTTTTTTGCAGTCTTTTGGACAGGGAAGGTGTCGTAATACTCTCCCATCCCTAAAATCTCTGCTTGTGGTCCAGCATCAGGAAAGTATGTTTAGCTTATGTGCAAGCATTTGGGAATTCTTCTTGTGAATTTTAGCAATAGTTTTAGAAATGAATGAAATTAGCAGAGATAACAGATCAAAAGTGATTTATTTTTTTGGCCCAGTAACTGAAGAATTCTTTGTCAGCATCAAAATCAAAAGAATGTTGGAAGAGGATCTTTCTCATCAGGAATAATGCCTATTGATAAATATAATATTGATGTGGATATATGTCAGAGGGAAACTGCTTTTACTAGAGGTTCTATTCAATTGGCTTCATTTCTTACCAAGGTTATCATTTAACCATCTCCCATATCAAGATCTGTCTTTATACTTTATATACTTTATATAATTCTTAGAATCATTCCAACTATCACATTCAAGGTCAATAAGAGTATTTACCAATTCCAGGTCTCTCTATTCTGTTACTATATGAATGGACCATGATGACTAGGTCAGCCAAAAATTAATTATAATCTTTTTTTAATCCATCTTTCTATCATTCTAAATGTACACAAAGTGAATTTAAATCCTGTGCAATTTAAAGTAAACTGAGTTATAATTTTCCTCAAAACATGAGTACATTTTATAAAATAATTGATTTTGACAAATTAAAATAAAAGATTAATTTTTATAAGAAAAACATTTCAACATAGCTGACAATAATAGGGCTGATTAAAATAGGGTTATTTTATTAATAATGATAACTATAAAACTATGAGTATGAAGAATGATTTAAATGAAATTAATATTGTTATTCATACTGGGAGTTCAATCAGTAATGAATGCATTATCTCATTCCTTATCTCAACTTGCCCCTTTCCCCTCATTTTAGGTGGAATTCCCATAAAAAAAATTCAGTCAATATATGTAATTCAGTTTAAGAAAAAAAAGAACATGTAGTAAAGTTAGTTGTCTATAGCTGTCTATAGTCACAAAATGACATGGTGAAATCAGTTAATTTCAGAGCATTTGATTAAAATAACTTCTTAGGACTATTTTTTAAAAATTTGTAATTACCTCAATAATGGGTTCTAAAACTAAATGATGAGGGGAAATTAATTCAATTCCCTACTTCTTATTGCTTATATAGACATAAGCTATAGACAAATAACACCAGAAAATTGAGACAATTTTCCTGAATCTTGGAAATTATGCCTCTGTGTTGAATCATTTAGGGAATATCTCTCTCTCTCACTCACTTTTTTTTTCTGATGTATCTTGCATTATTTATCTATTTAGAACTAGTTCTTTAAAGATTTCATTCCATGCAACAAAATTCATATTGGAGTATATCTCATAAAAGGCAAATGGATTCAGGCACATATCACCCCACAGATGAGAAACTTCTATTCTCATTACTATGCTACTCTTGTATGATAGATATGAAGTGGAATTGTTCAGTAAATTGGAAGATTAAAGACTAACTTGAGCAGCTTATGCTGTGCCATGGCCCATCATACTAAAGTACATTGGAAGGGTTTTAAAAATATGTCTATACAGCTAAAAATATGCAGAAAGACATTTTCTTTAAGAGGGCATTGCCTGAGTGATATATATTTCAACCTGTGGACTGATTGTGAGTATAAATTTTGCATTTTTAAGTATCTTGGTTAAATTTCTAAAGCTAAAAGACCAACATATTAGTAGTTGTGATACTCTCCTACTAACAGATTTCAAGAAAACTTTTTATTTAGTTTTTCTCCACAGGGAATATTTTAATTATTAAAAACTGGAAATAACTCTTAGAAATTATATTAGATTGGTAACTAGATACACAAATATATAGCACATATATGCATACATGTATAAATGTTTATGTGTATAATGCATGTGTAGATGCATTTTAATCAACCGATAATCTTGCAAGCTTTTACATCCTCCATATAACATGATGCTTTATGGTTCTAAGACTGAATAAGGTATGAAGAATAAGATAAGGTCCTCTGTTCTGAATATGTTCCATTAAAAAATAATCTCTTCTGAGATATTAAATCAAATATTGTTTCCTGCCTTACAAAAGTGCTACTCATGGAACTTTCTGCTCCACAAGTTCTCCTGATGTCAGATGAAAGACTGAATTTATCCACCATCTTTATAGAAACTCATAAATCTTAATAGACTTTATAGACTACAAAGATAAAATTCATTAATGTTAGACTATCTTATGATGGGAAAATTTGTACATTCCTTCAAATGTTTCCATTTAGTGCACAGATAAATGCTTTTTTCAATTCAAAACTACCTCTTTTGTAGCTTTCCCTTTAACCAAATTCCTCCTGGTCATTTTCCACTCATTGTATTCAACCATCTGGTTTGTTGTTGTTTCCAATCATGGAGTCAGTTCTTCATGGCAATAAAAGTCATGTTGACTACCTTTTCAAATTCCTTCATTCCTTCTTCCCTCCCTCCCTCCCTCCCTCCCTCCCTCCCTTCCTTCCTTCCTTCCTTCCTTCCTTCCTTCCTTCCTTCCTTCCTTCCTTCCTTCCTTCCCTTTCCTGTTTTCTTCATTTCTTGTCTCTGACTCTCTGTCTTTGCCTTTTTTCTTTAATTCTGAAAATATGCTTTATGGATATCTTTCATTTCTTTTACCACACCTAGGTGGGAAAGCTAGGAAAAAAGTACCAGTCCTGTAGTCAGGAAGACTCATCTCCTAAGTTCAAATCTCCCCTCAGATGTATATTAGATCTGTCACCCTGAGCAAATAATGTAACCCAGTTTGCCTCAGTTTCCTCATTTATAAAATGATCTGGAGAAGGAAATGGCAAACCATTATAGCATCTTTGCCAAGAAGATCTCAAATGGGATCATGAAGAGGCAGTCACAAAATGAATGAACAACAAAAGTTTATGTTCTAGATATCTGAGTAGAGATACCTCAAGTATTTGGTCCCTTCACATAGGTTGTAAGCTTCTTTTGGCAAAAGACTAACTCAATTTTATAAATAATATTCCCTAGAGTGACATGCACACAATAAGTATTCTTTAAATACTGATTGTATTATTCTTTATTCTTTCATTCAAATAATTCTAACCATTTTTCCCCAGTGTTGCAATCATCTTTCAGCTAATTTCTTTT
The DNA here is from genome assembly GCF_037893015.1 of Macrotis lagotis. Taxonomy (NCBI): domain Eukaryota; kingdom Metazoa; phylum Chordata; class Mammalia; order Peramelemorphia; family Peramelidae; genus Macrotis; species Macrotis lagotis. The sequence continues at coordinate 628,755,130 of NC_133658.1, forward strand.
TTTGCCAAAGATATTCCCTGGGCCTAAAATGTCCTTCATTTCTATTCTATCTCTTTTAAGAGTTTTTCAAATTCTAACTTTTTAGACCTCAATGAAATAAATTCTTATTTTCTTTCATGGTCACTAATTCTGGGCCTTGGTTGCCCCCTTCTGTAAAATGAGGAGTTTGGATTAAATGCTTTTTAAAATTTTCTTCTACTTCTAGAACTACAATCCAAGGATCTAATGTAAAGAAAAGATAAATATTACTTTTAAGGAAGTATTCAATGAAAGGTAGCATGTAATGGAGGCCAAAAGGCCATTTTATCTTCAAGAAGATGGGTTCAATTACTGTCAAAGACATATAATATATATAGGATTATAGTCAAGTCAAAGATTTAAAGTTGAAGATGAATTGTGCATTATAGATGTGCCTTAGTGGACAGTTTAGTTAGATGATAGCATTTCCTGGACCTTTATACTGAAATGAAATCATTGATTGAGACTAGAATAAAAGAAAGTAGAGGCAAGAAAAGTCTATTCTAGGGATAAATAAGAGAAATATCCCCAATTTCCAGAATTATGAACATAACATTAACATAGTAGGGAGAGTATTAGACTTCAAGTGAAAAAGATTTAGATTTGAATTCTGCTCCTGAAACTGTAGTCCAGTTTCCCAAGCTAAACAATGGAAATAATAATACTTTTAAAGTCAGTCAACCAGGTTTGTGAGACTCCAATGGGAAGATGATGATGATGATGATGATCATGATAATGATGATGGTGACATAATGATTACAACTATGAATAGTCAACATTTATATCACTTACTAGTTCCTAGTCACTATGCTAAGCTCATTACAATTGTCTCTAGGAGGTAGGCAGGATTGTTATCTTTATTTTATTGGCATGAAGAAACTGGCAACTGAGGCAAATCGAGGTTATTTGATTTGTCCAGTCACAGTTATTATCTGAGGTTAGATTTTAATTCTGGTCTTTCTGATTCCAGGCCCAGTGTGAAACCACTGTGCAACTTAAATTATGGTATTTATTGATATATAATATTGACATCGAATACTTTGAGAACTTTCAACAGTATGTAAATATCATCTATTTGATATTGATAGGATCACAAATTTAAAACTAGGTATAAGGTGACCAGCAGTTTGTATACTTGAAGTCAAGTACACCTGGATTCAAAACACACCCCTGATACTTTTTGTATGACCCTAGAAAAGTCACTTAGGATCTTTGGACCTTACTTGTAGTATATGTAAGAGGAGAATAATAATAACAGCAATCTCCTCAAGGGGATTTTGTGAGGCTCACATGAGATAAATGCCTATAAATACTTTTCATACTTTGAATATCTATTTAAATAACAAATATTAATATCTGGCCTAACCATTTCATTTACCATTGGGGGAAAAAACAGGTAAAAAAAGAGGTTAGATGAATATTCCAGATACATAGGATGCAGTGCCATAGTTTGTAAAGAGATAAAAGTCATACTAAATGTATTGCTAAAGTAAAGGTCTGGTTGGTTTATGAGCTAGGAAATCAGAAGAATTAGTGAAGATCAATAAAATCTAAAAGTAGTATTCATCATTGAATGAAGATTACCTTTCATTTCTTGAAAATTGGCTTTAGATAAGTGTTTCTCAAAATGGGATTCATAGATCTCTGGCAGTTCTTTCAATTCTTATAGGAGCCTTTGAAGTCAAAGCTAATTTTATAATAATGCTAAGATATTAAGCTATTAAAATTCTCCTCCTCTTTCCAACTACATACCTATATGAGATCAGCTTTTATTCATATATTTCAACAAAAATTGCATAATGAATTGCAAGAAATAGAATTCAGAAGCAGATTTGCAAAACAATACCACTTATCAATTTTGTTTTTGTAAAAGTAGATATAGTATTTTTCAAAAGAATTATCAATTTTCATCATTTAAAATGTTTATATTGCTATTTTATCAGGATAAATTTAAAAATTTGTTTTGCTAAATTTAAATTATGATAAATATCAATAGCTATAGTTCACATAACAAAAGTTCTTTGAGATCCTAAATAAGTTTTAAGAGTATAAAAAGGTGGGGCATCTAGGTGGTACAGTAGATAAGAGCACAGGAAGACCTGAGTTCAAATATGGCTTCAGAGAATCTTTTCACCTAGATAAACCTTTTATGAACAAAGTAGTAACTTCTATGAACCTTCGAGGTGACTTAGGTGAAAGATTGACAAATTCATTTTCTTGAGATTGAGGGGAAAACTGTAATAAGATTATAAAATTTTTAATTTAATTATAATAGGATTTAATAATAGTTTCTTCTCCACTTTGGTTTGCTATGGGTTGGAGACTGTGTGTGTGTGTGTGTGTGTGTGTGTGTGTGTGTGTGTGTGTAGTGAGATTGGGTGGTTGGATTATTATTTAGATAATGGCTAAATAGCAAGGTAAGTTCACAGCCAAAAACTCACCAGCAATCTATATTCTCTATAAATAACATTCAGGAGCTGTAGAATGGCCAATGACTTTTGTTCACCCATGACCAATATCATCAGAAGACCACAGACCTGGAACTGAAAGCTACAACTTCGTTGAGTTTACATTCTATTTGTGAGAAAATTGAGGCCCAGATTGCTCAGATGATTTGCACAAGGCTATACAATAACGATCTAAGTTAGAATTGGAAAGATTCAAAATCAGTTCTAGGGGTTAAAGAAAAGCAGGACACTCTGGCTCAATTGAGAAATCCAAGATAGCTTAAGTTAAATAAAGTTGACTAAATCCCAGTCTGTAGTGATCAGGATAGAGTAGTGGAAAGAGCATGGGGTCAGAAGGTTGGATTCTTATCTTGGATAAATCTTTTCTCTTCCCTAGGTTTTGTTTTCTTCAAATGTAAAATTTTTGAGTCCATTGGTTGAGTTGATGAGCTGAGTTGATGACCTCTAACTTCCCTAAAGAATCTAATTTATGGCACTGCATTATTCATGAAATAAATGTTTATTTCTTTTCTTTTGAGTAAACAAGTGGGACAAAAATAAGCAGTTTCACTGATGGATTCACAGAAGGCAAGAAAGGAAGGAAGAGGGGTTCAGGCCCTAATGTAAAAGAAAAAATAGCAACAGCAAAAGTAGTGGGTGGGGTGGCTGTTGATCAAAGATATGGTACAGGGGAATTTTGAACACAGGGAATCAAGCTATATAGGGAACAAAGTCATGTTCTCATGTTCTCAAGTGACCAGGCTGAAAGATAAAAATATCAGACAAGTTTAGATTAAGACATAAAAAAAAAACCCTTATGCTAAGGACAATGTATCTCTCTATCAATGTCATGAAAAATGTGGTCCCCAGGCCTGGGGTCTCCTCACTGGGCTCACATCTCAGGGCAACCCTTACAACTAATCAGAGCTATCTTTAAAACAAAATAATGAGATGAATATCTGTTTCTCTTTTTATACAATGTAAAGGTCATGGAACTTTTCTGGACAAAATGAAATCTAAAGGTGAACTGCAAGGCAGCTTGAAATTAAATTGCTCCTACTCAATGTGTTTTGTGCTGCCCTTATTAACCATGATGGCAAAGTTATTGAGGAAGAAAAATCTTTTAATATACCCTTTCCTTTGTTCACACATGAAAATTGATGGTACTCAGTATTAGAGAAGTCTTGAAAGGCTTCTCTCTTGATGCCACACATCCCCTCAGTACTCCAGAAATCTCATTTGATGAAGATGAACAAGCTTTATTACATGTGGTGCACAAGAGTCAGGAAGCAAAATTTTCAAAAAAGAGACTGCTTTGGAGAGAACTGAAAGTTAAAATTGAACTATAAAGAGAATTTGTTTAGTTTATGTGTATTAATTAACTAAATCCCACCATTTTTGGAACAAGGCACTTTTATTTTTTATAACCTTTCTACATTTTATAAATTATTCCATTCTTTATCCCTAAGTCATATCAATCTGAAAAAATTCAGTAAAATTCAAGCTAAGTTGGATCTCTTTTAAAAAATAAAAACTAAGAATTCCCTTTTAACTTCTGATTGTTTTGCAACTATATTAATCAAGAATAATTCAGTATTAGAAAAAGTTACATCAATCCTAGCCTATCTACAGACACAGAAGGGAGTTTCAGGGCTTCACTCAACACATATCTTCATATTATAGGTTTCCCATTACTTTTTGCTTCACCCTAATCTCTCCCCACCCATCTTGCCATCTGCTATTCTGAAGATTTGCTCCTGAGATCTGAACTGGATCTTTTACATTTAGCTCTTAGATCCATGCCTTTCTGTGACCAAATTATACTTTCTCAGCATTAGAGTGAACTACCTTTAGGCTCTCAATATTCACTGAATGACTAGATGAATGAATGAATGAATGAATGAATGAATGTTTGAATGCTAGTGGGAGTTATCTGCTATCCAATATCATCCAATTATCATTCAAGATCAGACATCTAGTTCACCCAACTTAGCAGATTGCCTCTGTTGCTTACAGTAAATGGTTATAATATTTTTCTTGATGTTAGTTTTGTTTTAAATTTTTTAAAGACATTCTAGTTTCTCACAATGACAAATAATCGATCTTCCACTTTTCATTTGAACTTTTTAAAAGTTATATATTCATTTTATTATCTCTCAAAGAATAAGTTTAAACCACCCTGTAGTGTTTTATCTTTTATTCTCACTTGGTACTTTTTTTTAATTCTTTGCAATTTTTTTAATCTTCCCTCCTCATCTTAATTGTAATTTTCTGGAAGATAGGAGTTGTGACTTAAGCAACTTATTCTATACAGTATTTAGGACAAAGATTCAAAAAATTGGGGTAGCTAGGTAGTACAGTGGATAGAGCACTGGCCCAGGAGTCAGGAGGACCTGAGTTCAAAGTTGGCTTCAAACCATTAATAATTGCCTAGCTGTGTGATCATGGGCAAGTCACTTAACCCCATTACCTCAAATTAAAAATAAAAAAGATTCAAAAAAGTTAGGCTCTCAAAAATATTTCATAATGATCATAAAATTTTAGAGTCAGGAGATACTTCAGAGGTCAATTAATCCAAATATACTGAATAGTAATCATTTCTACAATATTGCCATCAAATGGTCATCCAGGCTTTTTCTAAGGACCTCAATCTTCTTTTGTATAGCACAGATAGAAATTTGTTCCTTAAATTGCCTCTCTATAATTTTTTTAAGGTTTTTGCAAAGCAAATGGGATTAAGTGGCTTGCCCAAGGCCACACAGCTAGGTAATAATTAAGTGTCTAAGACCGGATTTGAACCCAGGTACTCCTGACTCCAGGGCCTGTGCTCTATCCACTGCTCCACCTAGTCGCCTCCCTCTCTACAATTTTTATCTCATCACTTCTGCATTTCCAGACCAAATAAGTCTGGAAATAAATCTCTTTACACATGACAGTCCCCCAAATATCCCAGAATTTTCTCTTCTCCGTGTTAAGTATATCCCAGTTTCTTCAAGGTAGCCTCATATGGCATGGTTTCAAGCTCTCTACACTAGTTACTGTCCTTCAGATACACTCTTAATATTTCAATATCTTTCTAAATACGATAGCTCAGAAAATGGAATCCAATATTTTGGTTATAATTCAGTTCTGGTAGAAGACAAGATGGATATAACTTTTCTAATTCTGAACTCTATATTTCTTTCATGTTGCATAAGTTCACATTCTATTTCGGAATTCTTATTACACTATTATATTAATCTTGCATACCAGTAAAATGCCCCCAAAACTTTTCTTCATCTATTCTATGCTTGTGCAATTAATTTTCTGAAGCCAAGTGATGAACTTTAATTTATACTAATTAAATTTATTCTTATTAGGTTGGGCTCATCATCTAAGCCTGTAATCTAACATATTAACTCTCTTTCTTCGCTTCATACCATTTAGACTTTTGACTAGTCTACCCCCTATCTATTTTTTCATCCTCAGGGGTTCTTAGCCTGTGGCCCAAGAACTCATGAAAAAATAAAGTTTGAAAATTGTATTCCATTATAGTTTCCATTAAAATACTATATAAATTTTATTCTGTGATTTAAAAAACTATTATTCTGAGTGAGGATGTATAGCCTTTTTCTGACTCTGAGAGGGGTCTATGACACACAAAACTGTTAAGTCTTTGAGCTGTCATTGAAAAAAAATATTGAATAAAACAGAGTCAAAGAAGTAGTCTCATAGTTCTACCCCAAAGACCTCCCTTTCTAAATAATTTTTTGAGAACATCATTTCATTTTTTTCAAATCTACTTAATTGTATTGTCTTTAGACCACAATCTCTTGATTTATTTATCTGTGAATCACTTATCATGTTCAAGGCAATGGGATCAAAACTAAAGAAAGGTCCTATATTAGAGGACCTAACATTCTCCTGAGGGTTTATACTTATGCAACTGTGTGATTTCATGAACTTATAGAACTCCACCCACACAGATAGCAATTAATCTATGATTTAGCAGATAAGTCTTAAGAAGATGACTAAACCACAGAAAGACTAAAAGACCTGCAGAGGGTCACAAAGCTACTTAGTCAGAAGTAAAATCTGAACTGAGATCTTCCCTTATTCTGTACTATCTCTTTCCAATAAGACATAATTAGAGGTATTTTGAGAAGAGGTCATGAGGCTAGCCTGGAGATCTAGAGAGATTCCTGCAATAGAATGAGAGGTTAGATTAGCTGAACTCTAAATGCACTCCTGCACTGAGATTCTATTAGGTTCAGGCAAAATTATACTGAGGTCCATGGCTGAGAATGCAGGAAGAGTTTAGAATCAGAAAAGAGAAATACCTATAGATGGAAAAAAAAAAGCTAAAGATGATCAAATGCTTGCTTAGCAAATACAGAAGCAATTCTCTTTTGTCACAATTATGTTACAAATGTTCTTTGATATGTTCCTCTTCAGGCAGTCTTTCCAGGGTAATATGATGAAATATGAGTTTCCATAATTCATAGCCTTATTCTTCCTGAGGTTACATTCTGATTCTTCCTAGATTTTTTTCTCCAATGCCCCCCAAAACCTCTTCCCTCTAGAATGGGGGGACCTCTTTTCTTCTAAGGGTCATTTGGATATTTATAAAATCATTCTCAGGGCATACAAAATTATCAACTTAAAAATTAACCTGCTGTGGTCAAACATTTAATTAGTGCATCCCCCCCCCAAAAAGCTCCTAGATTTATTGAATTTTGAGTGTGTGGTTGCCTTGGCAGCACCAGACCACATGATTGTATGTGCCTTATATGTCCCCAAAGATGGGACTTTCCCTGCCCCTACTTTCTCTTTTTGGATTTATAAAGAGAGGTATTTTTTTTGAAAGAAAATGCTATTCATTTGCAAAAGATACATTACTCAATGATTATATTAATAACATAGATAAAAAGGATAACATTCTATCTAAACTTAGTCTACTTACCTACACATAGTCTATCCTACTACTCATTCATTGTCAGTCTTCTAGAAGGAACTGTATTGATTCCAGTTCTTCACCAGTCATTCACTTTAAACTCCTTGCCATACAGCTTTTGTCCCTACCACTAAGCACTTTTCCCTTACAAACATCTTCTCCTTTGGTTTCCATAGCCCTATATTCACTAGACTTTTATTTCCCACACTCTAAAACTAGTCCTTCTTTGTCTTTTTTTGGTTCTTATCTTAGTTTTACTTTTTAAACATGAACATTTACCCAGGGCTGACTGATCTTGTTTATCTTTGTTTCTTAGCTTTCTCCTTTGTTGATCTCCTATTCCCAGGGACTCATTTCTCTGCAGATGACTTGCAGATCTATATCTCCATCCTCCAACAATGACTAGAGTTCTTGCTGCATATTTCTCAATATCTGCTAGCTACCTCCTCATGAATAGAGCATGAAAATATTACAATGGATATAGCTCAAAATGATCTCATCCTTTCTCCCTTCAAAACTGACTTTTATTATTTCTTTTGGTGACATCACTGGCAACTTGGTGATTTTGCCTTTATTTATTTATGAAAATATTAATAGACTCTTGATTACACATAAATGAGAACAGCAATTATATTCCATTCTTAATGGAAAGGAATTTGAAAGAAATGCTAGAAAATCCAATTTCTAACCATTTTTGTATTCTTCCTTTCTTTTTTCTCACCACTTGCTCTTTCTCCTGTTTTTCCATATTATAATAATTTGTTCCTTTATGTCTCTAGAGTCCTGTTACATAATAGATGTAAATAAATACCTGATAAATTGAACTGACTGATTTGAACTACATTGCTATGTATTCTTTATGATATGACTTGATGGTACTCTAATTGGAAAATATATTCCTCATATTATATATTACCCAAAGTCAACAATTAGGAACTTCAATCTCCAGAGATGAGAATTTCAATTTCTATGCTTTGCAATTGATTAAAAAGTTGGTTTAAGAACTCTTTATTTTTTGGAAAATGACAATAAAAATAGTAGGTTGAAAATAATTTAATTAGAATAATTTTATTGATAAAAGAAAATCATGAGTAAATTCATAAGAAAAGGCTGTTCCAGGAGGAATAAAATAGAAGATATAATTTTTTTAAAAAATGTATACTATGTAATAGGAATAAGCAGGAGTATAAGACAAACATATTTCACATTACAAAAAATTAACAAAATGATATTTGTTGTAGCTGAATAGTTTAATTTTAAAAGATTCAAATGTAAAACTTTTATAGTTTATGTTGTCCACTTGCCCAGAGAGCACCATTGAACCGTGAAAAGATTGAGCAAAATAATATTTTAAAGCTTATAAATTGATGAACTTAGTAGTAATGGAATAATTTTATCATATGTCTTCTCAAGGAACTATTACAATTAGCAGTTTTGAAAGGCAAGGAAAAATAGAGAAAAGTGATTTTTTGTTTAACTCAACATGATATGATTCTACTGAAATGGAAAAGAAGCAATAATAAAGCTGGTGTTAGGTAATGTAGAGGATATATGTGAATAAGCTATTTCTTTTGGAAGCTATAGTTAAAATATGAAAGCTCAAGGTGGTAAGAGAGAAATATATACTTATAAAGCAAATCTGAGGGGAAGCTGTGAACATAGGATGGTAAAACAACTGTCAATTAAATATTTAGATGTTAAAATTCATTAAAAATGCAAAAAAGTCAAATTTATTATTTGGTGACATTGAGACAAAATAACTGATTGATTGAATAAGAATTTTTCAAGTAGCTTAAATACACCTGATACTGCTAAACTCTAAAATTCATCTTCCTTTGGGAAATAGTGTTCAACCAGGCACTATATTATAATGAGATTGCTTTGGTATTTCCAAAAATAAATTTTGAGTGATTCTAAAGTGAATTTGTCAATTACCATTTCTTTTTTATTTTGCTTCCTTTCTTCTCTCCTTCCTTCTCTCCCTCCCTCCCTCCCTTTTCCACTCCTTTTTTTGTCTTTCTTCTCTTTCTCTTTCTCTTTCTTTTTGTTATAGTAACATACAGTGAAGAACTGGCAGTGGTTTAGCAGACATCTTGTGTTTATATAAAAAAAGAACAATATCTCAAAAATTGGATTGGGAGTCATTTTTTTCTTTTTTTAAAACATAATACTATAATAAAGTGTTCAATGGTCTAGGCCAGATACAGTTTATAGGTTCAGTTGCAGGTCACACTGTCCTACTAATATGCTTAGGACTTGATTTCAGGAGACATTTGAGCAAGTAACCTGAATCAATGAAAAATCCATCTTAGCTGTTCACATTGGTATTCCTTTCCAAGCAGTTAAAATAAATCTTGTACAAACTCAGGGAAGTTGGCTTAAGTGAAGACTTAGAAGATATTTTCTAATAGTTCTCAATACCTGGAATGTTCTCTTCTCGCCCTTGTAATCTTGTAATCCCCATCTTAAATGCTGCTTATTTGATCATCCCTCCTTTGATATTCTCTAGGCAGAAGAATGAATTGGAAATGATGACCAATGAAGTTCTTTTTATCCCTGAAATTTTATGATTTTGTAAAGTAATCACTCCCTCCTGTATAGGACTTTGTATTGCTGTTGTTCAGTCATCTAGTTGTGTCTGACCCTCTGTGGGTCATGCTCTCCATAGGATTTCTTGGTAAGGATCCTGGAGCTGTTGGCCAGATTTGAATTCATTTCTTCCTGAACCCAAGGTCTACACTCAATTCAGTGATCCATTTAGCTGCCTTGTATTGCTATAATTTATTTATTCTATTCTATTTGGCGTTGTAGTTATTTATGAACATGTCTTATCCCATTTATTATATTGGAAGTTCCTTGAGAGTGGTGGGGTGAGGGGAAATAGTGTCAGGTCTCATAGTAAGATGCTTGAGTTTGGTCTGACCTGAGGTCTGACCATGTAACTTCTTTGCTCAAAATCCCAGTGTTTTCTTGTTGTCTTTAGGATAAAAATAACAGACTTTTGTTTGGTTTTTAAACTTTTTATACTTTGCCTCCAACTTATCTTTCCAGGTCTATTAGACATCGCTTTCTTTAAAATTTTTTTTTATTTATTTAAGGTAATGGGGTTAAGTGACTTGCCCAAGGTCACATAGCTAGTCAATTATTAAGTGTCTGAGGCCAGACTTGCACTCTGGTACTCCTGACTTCCAGGTTGGTGCTCTATCCCCTGCGCCACCTAGCTGCCCCCTAGATATCACTTTCTTGCAATAATTCTGTATTCTAGCCAAAGTGGCCCACTCTCATTTCCTTGTACTTGATTCCCTATTTTCCAACTCTTTGCTCAAGCTCTTGAACATGCCTAGAATGTCTGACTTCTTTAGCTTCACATCTTAGAATCTTCCTTTAAATGGCACTTCTTACACAAATCTTGATGCTTTCTCTTGCCTGGTAATCCTTATATTACTTTGTATATTGTTTTCTATTTTCCTTTACACTCATATAAAGTACATCCATAAGTCCAATCATGTCCTCTGGTGAGCTTGTCATCTCCTTTACCTCTGGTATGTTTCTCCCCATTTGGGACAGGATCTTTGAAATAGCTCTCCAGAAAAATAGCCCAGGAATTTATTAGTTTCAGAACTAATTAGTTTCAGAAACTTAGGAATGACCTATCTTGATTGGTGACATGAGTGAAAACATTCAACTAGTACATTATATCTGGTCATCCCTGACTACCACACTACTAGGCAGAGGATGTTTCCCATTTATACTTCTCTACCTAATACCTAGCCTATAGTACCTGGCACCTAGTGGTTTGTTTCATTCATTCCATCAGTCATTTAAGGAGATGCTGGTAAATGTTAATAAATGGTTTGCCAGAAGTACACTTGTACATTCAGTCTGCATTGCTAACAGTTTCTTGACAGCTTTCTTATCTATACAATCAACAAAACAGTAAATTCAAGTCCTAATATGAAATATTTGATGATTTCAGAATTGTAAATGCTCATACTGAAACTTTTAGCAATCAGATCTAGGCGAGGAGGATCTGGTTCTAGTATACTTCTCCATGCATGCATTAATGATATTTTCTTTGATTAAATCTAAGTTCCTTGAGG